>NW_026652294.1:69235686-69659907 GCF_009828535.3 Hylobates moloch
GTATATATAATATATATATAATATTATTATATATATTATATATATATTTATTTTATATATTATATATATTTATATTATATATATAGGTTTTTAAAATTCATTTGAAAAGTTATTGAATTGTAAAGCCAATATTTTCATATTACAAGACCCTATTAATGTATGATCTCTGTAGGTATGATAAAATATACATTTAAGATATTGAAAGAAGTATAAAAGCTGCAAAAGTGTATAAAATCTTCCTTTGAACTGAGATGTATTTTAGTAAGAAAATTTTATTTTGTTGTGGTAGAAAGAATTCTAGAATAGGCCCCAGGATTCGTATACCCACACATCTGCCTGTACAAATCCCAGGACTTGTAAATATGATGGAACAGTCATTATCATGATTAGGTTATATTATATGGGACAGTTAACTTTATGGAAGAGGAACCATCATGGGTAAAACTGGCGTATAAATAGCTCTTGCACTTCCTAAAAGTGAGTTGAAGTGTGGGGGGATTCACCAAAATGGGGATTCCTCAATTTGGCTTCATAGAAGAAGGAGGCCATGTGGGGACAAGGAACTCAGAGCAGCCTCTAGGAGCCAAGAGTGACCCCTAGCCAAAATCCAGAAAGAAAGAGTGACCGCAGTCATTCCATCACAAAGAAGTTAATTTTTTTCAATAACCTGAAAGAACTTGGAAGCTTCCTCAGGGCCTCTAGATGACTCACGGCCCAGCCAACAGCTTGATTTCAGCCTTGTGATATAGCCGGGGAAGAGAAACCCATCAGACCCAAGCTTTTGAAATTCTGAACTAATAAAAGGGTGTTTGTTTTAAGCTGCCAACTTTGTGGTAATCTATCAGGCAGCAATAGAAGACTAATATATTCCTTGTTTTTTTGTTTGTTTGTTTTTATTTCTCTGTTTTACCTTTAAACTGTAAAATACTTGATGCTCATGCTTAACTCGACCTAGAAAACTTTCAGAAGCAGGATTAAAAAACAAAAAGTCATGAAAACAAGGCCAATATATACGTAAGACAAAATCCTATGTAAAGTGAATAGAAAAAAGAAATTAAGACAAAATTAAATGACCACATTTTTCCAGATCACTCAAGATTGCAATATACAGAAGTGGACTCTTAGCCCCAGCCCTCCTAATAATTACTCTGAGATATATGCAAAGTATTTAACCTAAACTGGCCTTATTTCTTTGTTCATTAAATGGGTGAATTTTACAGATTAACTCTAAGATTTATTGCTATTATAAAATTATGTAGTTCAATAGTTCTGTTGCTCTAAAGTCACCTATGATTCTATGTTCGTTTAAAAATATAACATTTTTATACATTTTAATATTGACTTCTGCACTGAAAATGTTACTTTAAGAGTTTGGTAAAAGACATTAAAATATTTTAGCACTTGGGTAACCTGAATCAAGATACTCTAAATATATCAACATGAAATAGGTAGTAAAGTTTTAGGATTTCAAGGACAGTCTTTTGACGGAGCCTGAACTTCTCGAGTGAACATTGAATAGTATCGTTTTGGCCACCAGAGGGCTCCCACATAATTTCTTCCTGCATTAAAATTTTGAAGAATTAATTCAAATTTTATCATTGAAAATAAGAACAATAAAGATACAACAACGCCAAGCAGTACAAGTAATGAAGAGTGTTTTCTCTTTTGTATCCATTAGAGTTATTATAAATTTAGCATTTTCTATAAAAACACTTAGTAAACACTCAAACCATAAGCAAAAAGAACCATGTCCTACCTTTTTTATGCATGACTTTCCTTAATTCCTTTCCTATATATTGAAGAAGAGAATCTTCTTCCAGACATTTAAAATTATTACAACACTGAGAGAAGTCAAGATAGTTCTGTAGACTATGGTATTGTAATGTGAACTTTGTAGACATAATTCATAGTTATCATTAATTTATCGTGCTTACACGTTTCTACATTCATATTTGGTAAATTATTCTGAGTTTGCTTTTCCTTCTCTGAGTGTGTTAGAAATCTACTGAGATTTACAAATAAAACTTAACCAGCCATTTTGTGTGAAGGCAACAGAGTGAAGAGTTTGTCTCTGGACTAACTCCAGAAGCCAAAAGAATGCAAAATGTTATGAAAACAAATGAGGCAGATTTTGTTTTTAATTTCCAGGAGAAAAAATAAATTTGCCTTAGATATTAAATATTGATTATTAGGAAAACGTAACATATATATATATGTATACACACACACACACACACACATACACACACACACACACATATATGGTTTTTTGGCAGTATTGTTTGTGTTTACGAACTATCAACCTAAATTTCCAGCAATACAAAGCTGGATAGATAAGTTATTTTATAGCTATGCTACGATGTACTATACAATTGTTAAAAAGTGAAGGTGCTCTGCATGTGCACATAGGGAATGCTTCCAAAGATATGTGGGGGACAAAAATCAAGCTGCTAAAAAATGCAAGTGCCGGGTGCAGAGGCTGGGATCCCTTTAATCCCAGCACTTTGGGAAGCCAAAGCAGGAGGATTCCTTGGAGCTAAGAGTTTGGGACCAGCCTGAACAATATAATATTCTTGTATTTGCATATCAGAATGAAGATAGAGTTAAAATATGAATAATATGATTCTCACGGAGGAAGCTCTTACTGTGTTCCAGACTAATCATTTAATCCTCACATTGTCCATCAAGGTGGATATTCATATTATCCCCACTTGACAGATACAGAAATGGAGGCACAGAGAGTTTAAACAATGAGTCCAAAATGACTAGTCCATATTATGAACCCAGCTGACCAACTCCATAGCCTACGCTCCTGACCATTATAATCTTTGACACAGACATACACTAGAGAATATGTTTTTAAGACAATATGTCACAAATCCTTTTTAGCCGAAAAGAGAAAACAAGTATTTCAGTCTTCTTTATTCCTCAGCTAATGTGTATCTTTCCAGGCCTTCTTGGTTTGCTGTACTGACTCAGTAACATGTTCTGTGTCAGTGTGTCTAGGCTTTATTTCGCCTCCCTGATTAATAAAGGCCTCCACCTAGGAAGGTTCACCTCAACACCTGAAAGGAAGTTCAGATAGTGTGTCCTTTGTGTTTTGAAGAACTAAAATACATCTAATGCATAGAATTATTTGTTCTCATTCCCAAGTACTTTCTGCTTTTCTTGCTCTCGTTTCTAGGAAAGCTCAATAAGTGGTGACTAATCCCTTCAGATTCTATAGTGCATTCCCAGTGCAGGTTATACCCAGGAATTCAGGTGCCAGTTAATCTGTGTTCTGATTACCTTTGTTTCCTCTTTTTATGTTCTGTTTCCTACAAGGTATATTTTAGAAATTTCAGTTTCCTTCTGTAATCTTGCAGAAGTAAAATGAGGCAAAACTCAAATCTGTACATTTGGCTTCTTGTTAACAGCCCTTCTAAGAAAAGCTTGGTGGTGGGAATATTGAGGGAATTGAGTAAGGGACGCCTGGAAATCACCAGCAAGTGTTCATGTAACCCTATTCCCCAAGCCAAAGGTAATTGAGACTTGACTTCAGGGTACCAGTGGTTCTGTGAACTTTCACAGAAATTCCTTTGCAATCTAAAATGAAACAGACAAACGAACAAAAACTTGCCAAAAGCACTGTAATTGAAAGATCATCAAAGTTCATTTTTGATGACAACTGGACACTCTCAGAAAAAGAGGATCTTAAAATATTCAGACTGGCTGACCTTATTATCTGAGGGAATATTTTCCTTTTACTACTTTAACATGACATGAATGTTATTTAAGTTAATAATGTCTGTTTAATTTATATTATGCTGTAGCATTTTGTTTGAAGTTCCTTTTCAAATATGATATTTTCAATTTCATATTTAAAATAAAAGAGTAGTGATCAGAGTGAAGGGCCACACAGATGCCTTTCTGCTCCATCTGAGGAGAATGAACTGTAGAAAATATAGGGGATACTACATCACCAAAGATATTTATGACCAATTTGTACAAAAATTAAAATTTTACAGTGATGACCATGACGCCTTATCTGGCAGAAGAAAACAGATTGTTGACACAAAAGGGGATGTAAATAATTTAAAATTGTTCCCTTTGCTTGAATGCCAGCTAATTACACAAAGGATTTAGAGACTCTTACAGAAGAGTTGATACAGTACAAAACGGTGTGGCAAACTATTGAGAAAGTCAGAATAAATGTCCATTTGTCCAAAAATAAAGCCAGGAATAACACTTGTATGCAGAAATCCATATCACATACCTCTGCACCTATAAGAGTTAGACTGCTTATTTGCTTCTGAGCTTTCTAACTGTATAAAGGTCAGAATGCCTTAGAATCCAGACTAAGAGTTATTATTTCTATATGACAAAAATTAACTGCTTGTTCAGGAGAGGAACATTTTTTAGGATACTAAGACTGAAAAAAATCTGTTTCTCACAGATTATCCTAAGGAAGACTTGGGTGTTGTAGATCAGCAAAGGATTTCTGACCACTCTGGAGCATAGCTCCTGGGGTCCTTTCCGTTCCTACCTCTTCGAGTATTTGCATAACTGAAAGCAGCTTTCTGAAAAAGGAGTTTCAAGGACCAAGGTTACATCTGTACTGATACTGGATAGGCTTCACTTCAGGATACCCCTCTACTTTGAATGTTAAACATAGTGCTTCCTTTCAAGTTTTTGTGTGATCATGAAATGGCTTTTCACAATGGACTAGGGTTCTGGATAAGTTCTGCAGAAGTGCTAATATATGAGAAATGCAGATTCTGTCCCCATAGGTGATGAGACATATTTACGATTATTTATAGCACACAAAAAAAACACGTGATGGGTAGCACTTAAGTGGTATAAACAAGGTGATATAGAAATTAGGAAAGAGAAAGATTATTATCACTGGAGGTGATGAGTGTGAGAAAATTAAGGAAAGCGAAATTGAATAGAGCCATAAAACAGTCGTTCTCAAACTTTAGTATACGAAAAAAAAAAAAACTTAGAGAAACGAAAAAAATCCAATTTTCAGTCTCAACCAACAGCCAATTGAATTTGTTACATTTTGGGTGGGTTTCCAAAGTCTAAAATGTAAACATTAGGTAGCACTTTTATATCACTCTATCTGTGGCAGCAATCTTGTTGGGACTCAAGAGGATTTGTCTTAAAGCTTGCTTGCAGTGTTTCTGTATTAGACAGAGAAAATATCAGTTTATGGTCCCTGTGCAAGATGGGGGTTGGAGGTGAGGTGACTGATAGTCTGATAATGCTTTCCCAAAGTAGTGGTAGATTGGTAGATAAGCTAGCCCTTGGCATGTCTTAGTGTTCTATGCTAAAAAGTTTCTTGCCATTCTATGTTAAGGAGCTCAGAATTTAACACCTAGCAGGAGGTTTACTAAGTGAAATATTTAAGCAGAGAAGTGATATGATCAGCTATATGTCGAGTGAGTTATTTTTTCTTAAACATATATCCATCCCCACTGACCTATTGATTTTTCATAACGGATCTCCTCTTCACAATGTCACTATGATACCCACCCCCCACTGTAATAGTAATTGGCTACAAAATACAGAAAATAAATCTGATAATAGATGTATATACATAGATACCAATAACCTCAGACACTACTTCCTATTAAAATAGGTTTAGTCCCCAGAATTAATTAAAATACAGGAAAAGAAAAATCTCCACTGACAATTGGAAGAAGAGAAGCAGCACACAGATTGTTGTAGTGCAGAGGGACCTTATTAAGAGAGGACCCTAATTAGGACAAGTGAAGGTCTTCAGAGCTGTTATAATCCATGTGAATCTCCATAGCGCAAATGTTCAAGAGAAGCCACATAAAGCACCAAATAATGTCAGAGATTAAGTTATGTGAGAGTAGGTGAAGATGCCATTTATTCAAGAAAATGCTGGAATCTGGACTTACTAGACATTGTACTTGGGCACAAACTCTTACCCCAACTCCTGTCCCCCACATCCCATTACACAGTGTGTCTGAGGGGAAGAAAACGTGCTTTTCCCACTTCAGATGATGATTAAAGGGGTGATTTTCACCCACAGTATTTGTTCACCCACCCAGCATACTTACCCACTCTTTCAATCAGCAAGTCCTTTATTCTTAATGTTACTGTTTTACTTAAGAGATAATGTCAAAGGAATTGAGCATTGTGACTGCATAATGGTCTCCTGCTGCAAGATAAATGCGTAGGCATTTATTGAAAATAAATGTTGGAGGGAAGCCAAGACATTTATTTTTAAAGTAGAAAACTATTTTCTAGTCACAACTTTCAGTGCCAGAGACATTATAGCTATCTAACCAATGGATTTTTTAAGTAAATTGAGATCACCCAAAGAGAGCAACAGAATACCTAATTTGTTCTCACCTATATAAAAAGGTAACATTCTTGCTTCTTTTCTAAAGATACCAAATCAAATTCAAATATGCTATTTTTCTTTTGGTGGGAACATTGAAAGAATGCATTAACAACCTATTCAATCGACTCTCTAGCTTGATTATGCACACTTGGGTTTTGCTTTTTTAAACAAAGTAGATGAATATACATACTAAAACAGAAGTCTAAAATTTGGTGACATATTCTCTGATTTTTTTTTGGTCACTTTATAGGCAGTAATTGTTACTGATGTCGTTATGATGTGTCTGAAAAGCACATAAGCAATGACATAGGATGCTTTTAATGGCAATGGTAATGAGCTGTGTTCCACGGTAGTGATGATTTTAATTCTTCCAGTCATTGCTTAGTGTCTTTACAGAGTGAAGCACTATTGAGTGAATTTCAACAAACACTACCTACACTTTGCTTCAGTGTTGAAATTCATAAGAATACCGTTGTAACCTGAATAGTTATTAGTGGAATGTAGATGTACCATGAATCAAAATCTCACCCTTTTCCCCATTATCTGCTGCTATATATTTAACTTACAGCCATATTCTTCTAGCAATATAGTGTAACTGCATGAATATTGCCTTGTTTTTCCCTTGCCACTCTGTGTAATAGCTAAAGAATAATGAAAATTTATAAGTGAAACAGAAACACCCACTCTGCATCACCTGTATATAGTAAGGGCCACTCAGCAAATGGTTTTACCCTGAGGGTTAAAAAGGAAAATAAAAACATAACAATGTAACGTTGAAGGGAACAGAAATTGTTATTCTTCATTTTGACCATTGTGTTACGAGAACATAATCTGTAGGATAAACACTTATATGTATGCATGCGTGTATATATGTATATACATACACACACACAGAGAGAGAGAGAGAGAGAGAGAGAGAGAGTCCTCTGAAGTATAGAAAGTATAAGATTTCTAGATAAATAGATGCATCAATAATATATGCAACAGAGTTCATTTGTAAAATAAAATCTAACCATCTTTTCGAACACTTTGAAGAGGGTTATGTTTGTTTCAAACAGAGTCTCACTCTGTTACCCAGGCTGCAGTGCATTGTAGTAAGACCACAGCTTATGGGAGACTCCACCTCCCAGGCTCAAGTGATGCTCCTGCATTGGCTTCCCAAAGTGTTAAGGTTAAAAGCATGTGCCAACACACCTGCTCCAGGGGCTGTGTTAAGATTAAGGAATTGGCCAGGCGCAATGGCTCACACCTGTAATCCCAGCACTTTGGAAGGCCGAGGTGAGGGGATCACCAGAGGTCAGGAGTGTGAGACCAGCCTGGCCAACATGGTGAAACCCTGTCTCCACTGAAAATACAAGAATTATCTGGGCTTGGTGGCAGGCGCCTGTAATCCCAGCTACTTGGGAGGCTGAGGCAGGAGAATGTCTTGAACCCGGGAGGTGGAGCTTGCAGTGAGCTGAGTTGGAGCCATTGCACTCCAGCCTGGGCAACAAGAGCAAAACTCTGTCTAAAAAAGAAAAAATAAATTAAGGCACTTTATGTATTTAATAGAATAGTATAAATAAAAACATGCAAAGGCACAATTCAAAAACATAGAGTTACAGAGTGCTTTATATACATCCGTATGTTTAAGAACAACTAGAGTTACATACTTAGACTGGACATGTGTAAGTGGCTTTAAATAAATCTTCCATCTTTTCAAATTTTTGGAAATAAGCATCACTCATCAATAAGTACTTACAATCATATTATAGAGTTGTTTAATTGCATTAGTGACTTTGTAATTATTATGGTAATAACTTTGTACATTTTTAACATATCTCAGTTAATCTTTGGTTACTTTTTCTTAAATTTTTCTCAAGATCAAACTGTGTTATGTGTGAGTCACATGAATATTGACCCTCTCATATTTCCAATTGATTGTAAACTTGTGTTTGCTGTACAGTTTTCTTTCTCAAATATCTGGAAGAATCTTTTTTCTATGATAAATGTCATTGTAAACACCTTGTTAGTAGATCATTAGACTCCTTTAGGCATCTCAGGAGAATATGGCTAGGAAGACATATTCTGCACTTAATATTTTATTAAGGAATTTGTCTTCTATTTATGCTCTGGGATGTGAGAGACTTCCACAGCACTACGTGAGGGAGCTTCCAGAACACGGCCCCTATTCTATACTCTTTAAGAGCAGATCTTTTTTTGCATGTTATACTTTCACCTGAAATCTTCTAAAAAGAGTTCCACTGTTAACAAAATAAAGAATAGATTCATGAATAAGGAAGTACATTGAAATATCAAAGAGCCACTATTTAGAGAAACAATAGAAATACTTTCATAATGCTTTTATGTACCAGGCACTTTATGTTTGTTAATCTAATCATTGTAATAACCTTCTGAAGTTGATATCATTATTGTTCCCATTTTATAGAGGAGAAAATGGAGGAACCGAAAGTTTGAGTAATCCAAGACCATACTGCTGGAAGTCATTATGATCAGGATTTGCATCTAGATAATATGCCTTCAGAATTCATGATTATTTTAGCCTCAATGCTAATCTAGCCATATGGGATGACCTTTCGGGAGTAATAAGCATTAATACAAATTCTGTTATAGAGCCATAGATTCTAAGAAAGCACTTAAAAAAATACTACATCATGAAAATGTTGAAGTAAAAAAAATATTTAGAGTAAGTGATTTTGGAAGTCAAAATCATAGTCCAGGGTCCATTCCTAGTGTGTAACTTCCCAGCCATAACCTGTACTTGATTGAGCCTCTGCCTTCATGCCTCCTCTGCCCATGTCTCATACTGATCAACAAAAACCTACTTTAACAAAAACCTATTGCTGTAACCTCTGAAGAGAGACTTGTAGAAGATGAGGGCTGCCCTAATGGATTAGATAATATATTTTTACTGAAATATATAAGTTTAATATTTAAAATTTTAAGAAATAATATATCTCTAAGTGCAAGTAATTATCAGTAAGGAAAAATATTCATATGAAAGAATGTGTGAATACGGTACTTTAGCCTAAAATTAACATTTGTAAAATCTCACTTTGAGAGTCAGAAAATCTCAAGAGACTTTCTTGATGAACCACTTTCCTGTCTGGAAAATCAGTAATTGCTTGTAGGCTGTTGTTTAACTTCCCAACTTCAAATATATGACTTCTAGGGCATTATTTTGTCCCTTATCAATTTTTCCCCACCAATTTTCATGTTCTACAATTAGTAACAAAGTAACTTTTTCAGAAAATCCTCTGGCTTTCTAATTAATTCCTGAAAAGACTTCTTATTGATAGAATAATGATATACATATATTGGCCCCACATGTACATCTCATTTTTTTTCTGAACTACCATGTTTCAAATATAACTTTTCTCATCAGATGTTTTTTAAATAAATTATAAAACTTTATCAAAATAAAAAATATTAAATATATTCAGGTAACTTGCCTTTTGGATTGTATCTACCATCTAAAATGTTTTAACTTAAACTTTTTAGAAGTTAAAAGCAAGTTAATTTTCAGCATACAAAAACGTTGTGGTGCAGACCTTATAGACATCTTTTATCTGCATTTGTGAATTTTAGTCATGAATACAATCTGAACACAAGTATCACAAATGCATATATATACTTTATTCATTAAAAAGATGAGTTATCTTTTTCTTTTAATTTTTACTTTTATTTTACTTTAAGTTCTGGGACACATGTGCTGAACATGCAGTTTTGTCACATAGGCATACATGTGCCATGGTGTTTTGATGCACCTATCAACCCGTCATCTAGGTTTTAAGCCCTGCATGCATTAGGTATTTGTCCTAATGCTCTATCTCCCCTTTTCCCCCAAACCCCCAGCAGGCCTCAGTGTGTGATACCCCCTCCCTGTGTCCATGTGTTCTCATTGTGCAACTCTCACTTATAAGTGAGAACATGTGGTGTTTGGGTTTCTGTTCTTGTTTTAGTTTGCTGAGGATTATGGTTTCCAGCTTCATCCATGGCCCTGCAAAGGACTTGAACAAAAAGATGAGTTAACTTTCTTAGTGTAAGTTGTCATGTCTGATGCCAATGTAACAAAATAATCTTTGGAGTTAATGTATTTGTATAATTGAGAGATGTGCATTTTCAGTATACTTGGCTATCTAGAAGATAAACATATATAGCACCTAAGATACATATTATTAATGTGTGCAAGCTCACTTAGGAAGAAAAATAAGTGAGAAGTTTAATTTCCAAAAGAAAGTTGGAGTGCTTCCCCAGGAAAATTTAGATAACCTGTTTCTTCTCATTGGTATTGGACCCTAAAGAATTTCACCCAGGATATAATATTTAGTTGAAACTGGGAAGAAAAGAAAACATCCTCCCCACTTTCATTTCATTGCTATTTTTAAAGAGAATATATTTGTTTCACTTCATTTCACTGTGGAAATAGACCTGAAGTCCTCAAAAAGAAAAAAAAAAGGCCCTCCTGTTTGTGATTTCTGAATGAAACATTTTTCACAGCACTGCTTGTTTGATATAATGTTTTATCTAATTTTGTTGACACTGGAAAAAATAGTTTCTCCATTGCTACCTTCAAACTTTGATATTTGCAGTTGCTTAAGTCATTAGGTTGTGTAATTCAAACCTCATTTGGAGAAAAGTCAGAGATATACAAAAGAAGGCATTTATGCAGCCAACAAACATATGAAAAAAAGCTCATCATCACTGATCGTTAGAGAAAAGCAAATCAAAACCACAATGAGATACCACTCACACCAGTTAGAATGGTGATCATTAGAAAGTCAGGAAACAACAGATGCTGGAGAGGACCTGGAGAAATAGGAACACTTTTACACTGTTGGGTGTGTAAATTAGTTAACCACTGAGGAAGACAGTGGTCTAGATCCTTGGGATTCTTCAAGGATCTAGACCCAGAAATACCATTTGACCCAGCAATCCCATTACTGGGTATATACCCAAAGGATTAGAAATCATGCAACTATAAAGACACAAGCATGTGTATGTTTATTGCAGCACTACACAATAGCAAAGACTTGGAACCAACCCAAATGCCTATCAGTGATGGACTGGATAAAGAAAATGTGGCACATATGCATCATGGAATACTATGCAGCTATAAAAAAGGATGAGTTCATGTCCTTTGCAGGGACATGGATGAAGCTGGAAACCATTATTCTTAGCAAACTAACACAGGAACAGAAAACCAAACACCACATGTTCTCACTCATAAGTGGGAGTTGAACAATGAGAACACATGGAAACAGGGAGGGGAACATCACACACAGGGAGGAGAACATCACACATTGGGACCTGTTGGGGGGTAGGGGGTTAGGGGAGGGACAGCATTAGAAAAAATGCCTAATGTAGATGACGGGTTGATGGGTGCAGCAAACCACCATGGCACGTGTATACCTATTTATCAAACCTGCATGTTCTGTACATGTATCCCAGAACTTAAAGTATAATTAAAAAAAAAAAAAAGAAAGGTCAGAGATATACAATTTGTGAGACTGCCTTGGAAGATACTCAGGTAACCACATTTTGTTCAACAGCAATTTTACATCAAGATTACTAGGAAGTGGTTTTCACAGGACTCAGTATCCCCAAAAAGGCTGTACTTTATTTCAGCAACAGCTCGACTTTTTCCTTCCGTACACATGTAGCCAATCATGTTTCTTCATTTCTTTGACCATATTAGAAAGCATATAGCCAAATATGTATTACTCTTGTCCCCTGTAATACATTTTATTTACTAACATTACTCCTGTTAGTATTTTTTCTCTGCTTTTCATTTTAACCGTGTATCATCATCTTAAACAAAAAAATAGTATACAAATTTATTTTCCCCATCTTCTCCACCTCTTTTTTAAAATTCAAGTAAAATGGCATAAAATAGTCAGGGACCCAGGGAAATACTACATGAAAATATGTTATATATGTTATAGTAAACTACATGTGGGAGTTCTATAAAGCATGACAATATTGCTTGAATATCACTTGACCACAACATCTGTCAATCTTTTCATTATTAAGAAGGATATTGTCCAATATTCCTGTCATTTCTATGCTACTGAAAAACTTTTCTTTTAAAATCTTGGTTCGGTGCGGTGGCTCACACCTGTAATCCCACCACTTTGGGAGGCCAAGATGGGTGGATCACTTGAGGTCAGGAGTTTGAGATCATCCTGACCAATATGGCGAAATCCTGTCTCTACTAAAAATACAAACAATAGCTGGGCGTGGTGGCACACGCCTGTAATCCCAGCTACTGGAGAGGCTGAGGCAGGAGAATCACTTGATCCCAGGAGGTGGAGGTTGCTGTGAGTCGAGATTGTGCCACTGAACTCCAGCCTGGGTGACAAGAGTGAGACCCTGTCTTGGAAAATAATAATAATAATAAGAAGAAATAAAATCATGAAGTGTTGGAGAATTCTTTCAGTCTACATATATCATTATTTTCCTTATGCAAATGCAAACAGTATCCTTTAATACAGAAAGGGGTATAAGAAGTGGTCATTCCAAGCCTCAGGTTCCAAATCAGAAGATTAATCTAAGGTCAAGTAAAGCATAAACACTATTATCCAAGATCTAAACTCAAGATACAAAACCAGGATGTCAATTCAAGTGGGTCAGCCAAGCAGTAAGTGGAAGTCCAAAATCCTAGTATTGGCAGATGCCCATCTATTACCAGCAGGACAAGTGCCAGGAAACCAGGCTACTAATGTCTGTGTCTGAGCATGGGCACTGAATAGTAATGTAGTCAGTGGGAAGTGGGGTTCACAAAGGAGGAGATGGGGTGCTAACAGACACCTGCGCCCTGGGGGGATAATGAGTTCACATTGGAGCAGCAACTGAATGGAGAGTTTCTAACAAAGGATTTCTTTCAGAGCCCATCTGCCTAAAGTAACACTCATCTCAGGGCCCTGAGTCAGGCTGAGCCCACAGATGGAGGTTAAATAGAGCAGTTGAAAGGAAGAAAGGCTGGTGGGGCCAGGAAAAATACCAGAAACACCGTTTTTGCATTAAGTGGCCACAATCTACAACTGCATTATATATTTTGTAATATATATATATATATATATATATATATATATATATATATACACATTCATATTTACTACAATTTTATTTTTCCTTTCTTGATTTGAAAAACAATTAACAAAACATTTGACATATTTCCTTAAGAATATATTTACATCTACATTTTATAAGAAAAGATTTTGTATACATACCACATTCAATAATGAAGAGAATGAAACTTGTATTGTTAGAAGAGGTCTATGTATTTAGGTTGAAAAACTGCTATTACTATCAACTGTTTTCTTCACTAGTAGTTTATTCTAATGATTAGCTGGGTAAAATGAATTATATGCCTTCTTCAGGAATGTAATAGCTCAAGAACAATCATTTATTTGTCAGTGAAATTAGTATTTATTTTTAAGTGAATCCTTTCTTGTTGCTTCGCATAGCTACCATACACTTGTGTTTATTCTGGTGGTATTAATTCCTATAAGTAAGGAAATATAATTGTTTTCCCACGGCATGTCTAACAGCTTTCCAGCTGGGGCAACTCTATTCAATTCATAGCTCTTTAGTTCTAACAGATATTGAATTCCATACTCTGTATTCATTCACAGTGTGATCACACACCCACCAAGTCTGTAGCAGTAATTAATATATTACATGGGGATAGATCCCATTAACTGAACAACTTTGGATAATGGATTTCAGGTTAACTACTACTTGTAGCATTCAGTGTCATTCCTACATTTGAACTAATTTTTGGTAATATTTTATCCATAATGTATAATAAGCATAATTAAAAGGTTAAAAAGATTTAAATAGTCACAAAATAACATAACCCTCTTCTAAAGCAAATCTTCATGTTCTGAGAAAAGAAACTGGTTTCTTCATATTATAGTCTTGGATTTCATTCCATATCCTATATGCACGTAGTATCATGGACTTTCTGATGCAACATCTGTTTTTCTGTCTTAAACGGGAGGCATTTATCCACATATTGATTATGGGCTGTTAATTTTCTTCCATTTCAGCTATTCATCCCCATCAGTCAGTATCACTTTACTGTCTTTAGCGGTTTCTAGATTGCCTTACCTCAAACTAAATCTGTTATTTTTCACTCTTTCCTAGAGTGCCATTTATCTGTCTCTCTTACTGAGACTTTGTATTGCTAATGACTTCTCACAGTCACTCCTATCTTGAAATAAATTTACATACAGCCTACCCAATTAAAGTATGTTTGCTGCTGAATGATAAAAGGCTTCTAAAATAGATTAGCATGTAAAAAAGAGTCTTCATATTTATGATTATATATATTGGTATACATTGACCTAGAACCAATGGTATTATTATGTCCACTGTATTTCACTTTGCTACTAAAAGCTTTCATGATGTTCCATTGCTATGGTCTCAAAGTAGTGAGCATTTTTCATTCTGAAGCAATCATTTAGGGTAATAAGCAGTGTTCTTAAGATTTTGAGAACCAACTGTACAATTACTTACGTAAGCAAATATTCAGTAGCTATTCTAAGTGTTTCTTGGTAATTAAGTTGATGTAAATAATTGAGTAAAATTGCTAAACTGTCAATGCATACATTTAATTTATTCAGTAAATATGTATCACGTAACAACTGTGAGTTAGGACTATACCAGGCACTTATTGCAGGTTATAGAAATAGATCAGACCCAGTGATATTCCTCAACTTAACTCGGGCTCAAATCATGGAAAAGCATGTGTTCAAAGAAGAAAGAGGAGGAAGAGGAAGACGAGAGAAAGAAAATGATAAAAAAGATGAAATTATTGGATAGTATAGAAGATACTGAGAAATAGATTGCTTAGTGTAATTTGACCAAGTATTTGCCTGTTAACTTATGTTTTTATTGGTCATGTGCTTACAATAAGGTTTATTATTCTAACCAAGTAAATGGGTTGATGTGACAATCCTAATATGATCTAAGTTTTAATTTTAAAACCAAAATGCAGTTGTTTAAAATGATATACTTTTAGGTTTCTTTAGTTTTTTTTCTTAAGCTAAAAGTAAAGTCGTAAAATTCAAATATATTGTGGAAAACATTTAAATATGGCTGAAAATTACATTAAAATGTGCTAATAGCTGATGCAAGAAATCATAATACTCCCTTTTTCTCATTTGGAATTGTTTACAGTGAACACTCTGAAGCCAAGGGAGACTCTGTTGCCAGTTTATAGACTCACTAGTTTTTTCTCTTTTCTTTAGGGAGATAGAAAACACTGAAAAATAATGGTCCTTTAATTGTAGAAATGTTCAACTAGAAATTATCAAATAAATACTCTTTAATTTGTGTAAACTTTTAGTATGTTCCTGGGTACTCAACCATTGATATCTCACCCAGCTTTTTTATTGTATTTTTTTTTTTTTTTTGAGACGGAGTCTCGCTCAGTCGCCCAGGCTGGAGTGCAGTGGCGCGATTCGGCTCACTGCAAGCTCCTCCTCCCGGCTTCACGCCATTCTCCTGCCTCAGCCTCCCAAGTAGCTGGGACTACAGGTGCCCGCCACCACGCCCGGCTAATTTTTTTTTTTTTATTTTTATTAGAGATGGGGTTTCACCATGTTAGCCAGGATGGTCTTGATCTCCTGACCTCGTGATCCACCTGCCTCGGCCTCCCAAAGTGCTGGGATTACAGGCGTGAGCCACCGCGCCTGGCCGCTCACCTAGCTTTTTACATGCTTCCTCTATTGACATGAAAAATTCTTTTCAGTTGATTTTCAGCTATAGGTCATTGTGTTGTTCACGCCTATAGAGAAGCCCTCCCAATGGCACTGGCAACTGACAAGATTAAAGTGTATTTTCCATTTATAGCTCAACAGAGGAGATGACCATTTGTCATTAGCTTCTTCAGCACAATATGTCATCCTTAAAGTAGCAAGAATCTTGCGATTTTTCTCATGTAACATTTTTGGCCAAACAGTCTTTGATAGAAAGTTTTGGGAGTTGAACAATGAGAAGACATGGACACAGGGAGGGGAATATCACACACTGGAGCCTGTCGGTAGGTGAGGGGCTAGAGGAGGGATAGCATTAGGAGAAATACCTAATGTAGATGACAGGTTGATAGGTACAGCAAACCACCATGGTACATGTATACCTATGTCACAAACCTGCACTTTCTTCACATGTATCCCAAAACTTTAATAGAAAATAAATTGGAAAAAAAGGAAGTTTTGAAAACAAATATTGATAATGAGAAGGCTTTAGATTTTAAAAATTTTAAATAAATGCTGAAGAGCTTGGAAAGTAAATTTTATACAAATAATTTAGCTGGGAATTTTTAGGTAATATAACTTATCTGTATCTTTCTACCAGTTTCTGCCAAAAAGAATATCTTAATAAAATATAAAAACATTAGATTTAAAAAACTAAAATGTTTTTTAACTAAAAAAACTAAAGCCCTGTTTAGTAAAATTCTAAAATAGTTTCATTCAGTATTCAGGCATTAATATGCAAATCAACTCATTGTTTAAAATACACTTTTCAAATGCCTATTTTCTTCTTGCTGCAATCTGAATTAGACATGTGCCAGAGGTACCACATATTCTTAAGAATGGAATTCCTAACATGGAATAGACTATTAAGCCTATATTCTATTAAACCTTGTCTTCTAAATATGATACAGCAAGAAATTGAACATAAGAATAGTTCTTTGCACTAGCACTGACCATTGCTCTAGAGGCTGTGATGAACAATAAATAAACAGGAAATTAGCAGCTTTTCCGTAATGACTCTTTGTCATTGTATGGGGATATTTTTCAGATGTAATTTTTTATTTGAATGGAGCAATGTGTACATGAAACAAAAAAGTCTTCTGAATAAATGCCTAGGTTGTTGTTTTGATCAAAGTTATCTCCTCTTAATGCGTGTGTTTTTTGGACAGGAAAAGAATGTATGAAGAAAGTAAAATTCTGCAATTTTATAATTTTATGGTTGCATTTTATTACATCATAACAACCTGTTTATTTAGTACCTGCTGGGGTAGAAGCACAAAGTGTGAGGTAATTTGTACCTATGATAGAGAAACTTATAATATAGTTAGCAAGATAACTTATAGTTATCAAGAGAACAATTTAAATGAAAAGGGTCATTGTCCAGCAAGCCTTTTGCCCTTGAGGAAAGCCAATTGGCTGCCCAGAAAGCTCCCCCAGAGGGTGGCATCTTCTTGGCAAAGTCACTACAGGACAAGTCTTGGCCTTCAAATTTGCAGGTTCACGTATGCGATTTGTCAGGTTGTCCATCACTTAAAGGTAGATTCATATTAAGCAAATTCTCAGAGACTAGAATTTAAAACCAACATTTTCATTTTTTAATTTAAAATGAGAAACATAACCCTGAGGAAAATCATCGCCTGGGTATATGGGAAGAAAATTGTAACTGGGAGTTTTCTTGGCATGCATAAAATCAGAACAAGAGGAGTTAGATGATCTGAATGGCTCTTGTTAATGATCTATTAAAGCCTTCTTTTTGAAGATAGAAGTACAACAGAGCACCCCCTACCTGCAGGAGAAGACACACTGCCTCAGATTTTCCCTTTTCCCTGCTGTCATTGCTGACCACACTTTTGGATACGTTGTTTCTTTAGTTATAGTGATTGGAGATAATGTTGCATTTTGTCAATTAATTGTGGTATCACTTATTTCCGTCCCAATCTCTGATTTACTTCATAGTTTCTTTCTCAGAAAATATTCCTCTTTCCCTGTTTCCAAGGTTGGGAAAGAATAGCCCGTTGACCCCCTAGGTCTGCCTCCACTCTATTATGTGTAGAAAATTTTTGACAATGTATTTTGCTTTTTAAAAAAATTTAAATTATCCCTATATAGATCTTCCCTTAAAGAACTATTAGTTTATATAATGATATGTGTAAAAAATATACAGCTAATATATATATTCTAACTGTCATATGAACAATATAATAATAGGTGTCGAAGTTCACAACAGGGAGCCATCACTGAAAAATGTCTTACTCATACAAACTATCACAAAGATGAGACTTAAAGTCAAATAATTTAATAATCATAATTTATGACAATTATTAAAGTGTAAATTTCAACAGCGTTTTAAAAGTGAGCTTACTTTAAAAATTGACAGGCACATATAAGGTAAAGCAGTTATATATCTCATAGATATTTATCATTTAAAAAATATTAGCATATTTCTGCCTGGACCAAATGTGTTTTTGTATACAAAGCATGATTATCCTCATCCTAGAACAGATATTACCTACCAACCCATAGAGAGAATAATTTGTTTAATATGGGTTGAAATAATGAACTTTATCATTTAGGGATATGGGAAGGGCATGGAAATTGGTCCTGGAGTAAAGAACTATGTAGCCAGCCTGTCCACCATCATCACCTGATTGGACATCAAGATCACTGTGTAACGTCAGGCCATATGCTCCTTGAAAAGTTTATGATTCAGTTTCTATTTAGGAACCCAAAAGTTGATAGCACAACATTCTTCCCTGAGTTCCAACTCACATGGGCAAAGGATTCTGCCCTGAGAATGTGTGTCATTCTTTTATCTGTATGACCAACTTCTCTACATTCTTTCCAGAGATAGCATCAGAGCTAAACATGTGTAACTCTCTCTAGAGGAAGATACACGAGGAAGTAGCTTTAAAAAGATACATCAAAGAGCCTATCTTTGTTTCTGTTATAAGGCGGTTTCAAAGCTTATATCTTTGCATTTCTCCTGTGATAATGAAAATAAAAGATTATGTATGTGTCATATCTTTAACCTGTGATAGAAATATATGTAATATTCTTTTTAACATCTTTTTTTGAGTTAGTGCTTTTTTTTCCTGAAATTCCAATTTCTTAGATTTCTGTCTTTTTTTTTTTTTGAAAGTTATTTTATGCAAGTTTATGGTCTCTCCTATTACTGGAAATGAATATTATGTTATCATACTCCCTTGTTAGTGTGTATTTGAACACGTTACATTTCATTAGATGCTGAGTTGTGGTTTTTGTTGCAAAAGTTGAAAGTCTAAATTGCTTTGAAGTTTAGACGTCTATGTTTTTCTAGTTTCTGGGTCCTCATTTGTAGAAGAGAGGATCGAATGAATTTTTCTCCAAGGTATGATTCGTTTATATGCTTCTTGGGCTAAAAGTGAATGAGAAAGGGATTTAAAAAGTAAAGAAAGAAACAGTGAACATGTGATTGATGTGTGTAACATTTGGTCAAAATAGTATATTATTGTATTTTAACACTGTTAAATTCATAAGTCCTTTATATCGATTATTTAATTTAAAATAAATACCAGCTTTAAAAGACCGTTCCAAGGAAGAACAATTCAAAGAGACTTAGTAAGGTAATGTCTTAATATACAAGTGAAAAATGGGTTTGTGTCTACTATACACCACCCATTAAAAACACGTAGTGAGAAATAATTTATATGACAATAAAGGTAAAAATTTTAATGATAAATTCAAAAATTGCCTTCAATCCTGTTCTTTATTCTAAATCTAGTGTTCTCATATTAATATTCAGAGTTTATCCTTCACCAAAAGAGTCTAATTATGGAAGAATGATCAGATTGGTGATGAGTAATTCAACTGGGGATGAAATTCTACAGGTAATGTAATATGAACTGCAATCAGGAATGATAATGACTTTTTAAGGCTTTTTCAAAATGCTTATTTCAGTCAAAATAGCAAAGCTAACACAGAATATCAGGCAGAAACCAAATTTTCAGTTGATGTAATTTTGTCAGTTGGAGAATATTAATATTAGTCCGAGCTGCAGCTAAGTACAAGATGAGCATATATTAAGAGTATAGAGACAGGTGGAGTCTTCGCTTTTGAAACAGGTGCATTTTATTCATTTTGTAAGCTGAAACATAGGATCACATTTCCAATTACTCTGCCTTCATAAGGTTTTAAAAAAATTACTATTAACTTATTTTGAATTATATGCTCATGTTGGTAAGCATCTAATATTGATTTCTTACCAAGTATTATTTACTTGTCTTGATGGTACCTTGGAAGATCTTTATTTTCTCTGCACTTCTGAACAAAGCAACATGGTTTGGATGAGGATGATGATCATCATCATCATGATAATAATAATAATAATAATAGACACTAATATGTATTAAATGCTTTCTGTGTACCAGGCAATGTGCTCAGTGATTTGAATAATCTCTGACATCTAGCAATGAGAAAGGTAACATGATTACATCCATTTTATAGATGGAGTTAACACAGGCACAGAGAGGTAAAGAGACATATCCAAACCCCACAAGAGAAAGTGGCAGACCCATTTATTTCTCATAACTGATTTCTTCCTGATCTGCCCACCAGACCACCAAATATTTTATTCTGTCACTTCTGAACTTGACAGATGGAAAAGTTAGGGAAACTATTATGAAATCCCCACTAGATAAATCAACTAGGTGATTAAAAGACTATTTCACATTTAACTAGAACTTTTAGAATACCGACCTGATGCTTGCTTCACATTTCTACACATACCCTTGGAACATCACTTTCACCTAGACATAAAGACTTATCAGTTCCATCAATGCTCTTTTTGTTTTTTGGCTAATTTTATATGAGCCGTCTTAATTGTAGGTTCCTAAAGTACAGCAACAGCTGAGTTCATGTCTGTTTTATCGTTAAGCAACTATGATTGAATTATCATTTTGGAGTGAGACTTAAGCAAATTTTTTGAATTGAGGAGGTCTATGTTTTTATTTCTGATAAAACTTAATATGAAGTATACATTATGGGCATATACACTTAGGCATTTTCTTTCAACATTGATAAAGTTAAGCATTTTCTTTGTGCCACGCATTATTAGAAGTATAGACTGGGGTAGTCATCGTTCCTCCCCCTCACATAGATTCTAATCTGGTGGAATGCATGACATTGAGGATCGAAGAGACTCTGAAATATTCTATTACATCAATACTTTCTTCTCTTTAGCATTAGGTGTTCTAGTGTTTAAGTAATATATACTATTGGCAAATATATCTGAATTTCCTAATAATTTTACTTAGAGGAATTATTTTCCAACCACATCTACCAATTAGTATTTTCCTTTAGCTAATTTTAAATTTTGACCTCATATGAATGTATTATAAATTAGTGGTTAATATTGGAGTTGGAAATATCTATCAACTGTCAAGAAACCAAGTGGCATGTTCAAGATTACATGATATGGTAGTTATACAGCTGGAATAACTTTCAGATCTTCTTCATATTTCCAGACCAGTGCTTTTATATTAATTCTGCATTAAGTCCCACCCTTCATCGTGTGGCTACTTGTGATTGCATTGCAGACTTTATACATATATATTATATAATATATAATATTATATCTATATCTATATCTATATCTTGGTTTCCAAGTAGCCCATATAGGGAACCCAGTGCTCTCTATGTAGCTTTTATTCTCCCCTAAACAATCCATATTCTCTCTGTCTTTACTCCATCCTCTCCCTTCCTCATGTGCCTGTTTGCATTCTTTGCTGCATGGACTTTACAGACATATGCCCCCTAAAGTGCCTTCTTTCTGCCTTTCTGTTACTCTGCAGCCATATTTCAAGCCCTTCTTCTATGTCACCTACAAAGCCTTTTCTTATTATTTCAGCCCCACTGATCTTTCTCTTCTGATTATCTATGTATTCTGTATTATCTCTCTCAAATGTGATAATCTTGCCTTCCCAGGTATATTTGAAGTATCTCTGCAGTCAGAAATGTGGTCTTTGTGCTCTTTGTGTCCCCCCCGAACAGCTCAAACATTTAATACATGCTTGAAGTGCTCTGTGTTCCACCGATTCAGTGTCTTATCCATGCTTTTTGGATACAAAAATATCTAACAATCACTTTAGATCACTTTTGCTTCCTTAACACTGACTAACATAAGAGAATAACACAACGTAAGAGTTCTTTTTATGATTAATGTTAGCATTCTTTCTGGAAATACAGCACATATACCCACTTGATGAAAGTATCAGGAATTGAATTTCCACATGTAATTTATTTTACTTACAGCAGTTTGCGTTTAATTTGACAACTCTCTCATTACAACTACCAAAAAAAAAAAAAAAAAAATCCTCCTCTGTACAAATGTATTTTCATATTTCCATCTCAGTATAAGCACAGCTGTGAACCAATTACTTCAAAGTTCAAGAGCTGGTTGTTTCTATCCTTAGCATCACTAGAATATGTTGAACAACGTAATCCTAGGGAGAGACTCCCAAGCTGAGTACAGAGAAGGTTTTTTTTTTTCTTATTTCTATTTTCTTAATTTTGTTTTCATCTCCAGCATAAATGAAACAGATTGTCTTTCCTCTACTATCACATTTACTTTCTATATTTGGTACAGTGTGATAATAGGTATCTGTTTTGCATCCAAATTTAAATATATTGTGTGGTTATTTTTTAAGTTATTGATAGCAACTAGACGAAATGACATACAGTATGAGGTATATAGAGCATCTGGTTATCTGAGGGACAAATATTTTTTCAAGCTATCTGCATTGGGAGTGTATATATGTGAATATAAAAATATGCATGATTCACCTGCTGTTTCTGGAAATGATTATTTTCTGACTCTCTCTCTCCACCTGCTAAATTGGCTTTCACCATCTCAGAGGGAAGCAAGCAAATAAATGACTGATTCAAATATATATTTGAGATATCCACATTCTTACAATTTGGTGTTTTTAGCATGAAATCATTTTCTGTGTATTGCTCTCTGTCATTGTCTTTAGTGATCCTCCTCACCTCTACATGTGATCAGACTAGCTGTCCATGCAGACTCCGTAGAGAGTGAACAAATATGTAATTGGCATACCCTTTTATTCCTCCCATTGATAGAGAAAAAGAGGTGGGGGGATGTTCTTCGAGCAACAACTCTAGGTGACGTTAATTTTCCCCAAACTTCCCCTCCATTTTCCCCAGAATTTGCTATGTTGGGCGTACCAACATGAACTAATTACTATGCATGTCTAACCTGATGGATGATGTCCCAAGCCCCAAAACAGCCCCAATTGTGCATGTCCTTCTTCTGCTATGTCACTGCATCTATTTATTTGAGATGATTTGATTCAGTGATTGACAGTAAGTGTGAAAGAGGTGGGAGGCAGGAAACAAGAAGAGACTTCTATTCTGTACATGTTACCTGCATGTATTAGCTAGCCATAGTTATTGGTACACTCTGAGAATCTTAGCAAGACGGTATTCTCTGGCTTCCAATTTGTAAAACATACCCCTTTCATAGGTCAGAGATCATCCATAATGATCTGCTCTCCTGAGAGGTGTTATACTGCCTGTTCCTGACAATACTTCCTTTTAAGGGAAATCTTTATTCATACAAAACTTGTGCTCTCCTCCTCCAGTTTCAATTGATAGGATTAGATGGGCATATAATCCAATGTCTCTCTATGCATAGTCCTGCCAGTGATCTACCACCTATGAATTATCCAGAAAAGGAATGATCCAGGCAATCATACTACTATTTAAGGAATTTAAAATTAGAACGTTTTAAAAACTTAGTAAATTGGAAACGGGGGTAGAAAAAGACAAGATACATCAGGAAAGCCTGAGAGATAGTAGCAAGCCAAACCCATTTGCAAGCTAAAGTTATAAAAGAGGGGAAACTAAGTGAAAGCTGGTTTTGGAGAGAAGAGAACAGAACACATGTTAAGCATTATCATATGGCAATCGGAGACATGAATAGAATAGCTGGTTCTTGAAACTGTCTCATACATGACTGTATTTCAGCCCAACTCCAGGTCTTCATGTTTGCTTAGACTGTTATCCGAGCAAGTTTGGCCAGGATTTTTTATTCCATGCAACCAAATGACCAGATTTACTCTGTTCATTAACATTTATTTAGCTCCTAGTACAGGAAAAGCTTTCTGTTAATTGGTGCGAAGATATCATTGCAAAAAAAAAAAAAAAACTCTTCTTTTCCCCAAAAATGCTCCTGTATGACATTTTTAATAAATCAATATTACTAGAAATATCCCATGTCTCTTTCTTCCTAGAAAAAAAGTGAATTAGTACTTTTCAATATTTATATTATAGATAACTTTACTTATTCCCCTAAGCAAAAATTTAATGACTTTTTTCTCTCTACAAATCAATATTATATATGAGTTTGTTCCATTTAAGAGTATTGATTATCCTAGGACAAAATTAATTCTTTGTCAAAATTTAATAAAAATGAATCAATATGTGTTATTAATAGCATCATCATACATTTATACAATTAAAGATCAAAGATGTACTGACCAGACTTTTAATAATGTTACATACTGTATTTACTATATGACTATTAGTTTTCACATTGAATACAAGTTTTTTTCTTAATGTGGCCATACATTAAAATTGCTTGATGGGAAGTCATAATTTCAATTATATGTATAGAATATAAATCCCAAAGATTAGTATACTTGACTTAATTGAAGATAACCTTATTTTAAAAAGTCTGCAGCAGGTGGAGAGAATATGTATATATGTTTCTTCTTATACAGCTTCAATCAGAGGTTCTTAAAGTTTAACTTTTTTTTAAAGGAAAGTCATTTGAGAATAGAAGGCAGACATTAAGCCAGTGGTGTGGGAAAAGACAACAGGAAAACTGTTCTACATAAGGAATGAACATGTATTTTGGGTGTCAGGCAATCAAGGAAGAGAGGGAGAAAAGAGAAGCAGGGGGTCAGATGGCATGGCAGGGTCTGGAGTTTGAGACAAAAGATAGCCAGTGATACCAAATGGCACCATGGTTAAAGGGCATTACGTTTCTCTATGTAAACCCAATCCGACATCCTAAATTTTTAGTCAAGCCTGTTTAGTCTACAAATGTTCTTTGTGAGAATTGGTGGGGAAATCAAGGAAAAGCCACCTTCTCTTACCCATGACAGGGATTAGCAGCTAGAAGTGACTGAGAAGGTAGGGCCCTAGGAATTTCTCAGTGAGGGAATTGGGTTATGTAGAACATGAATGATAGTGTTCAAAAATTGTATTTAAATCTTAGCAGCTAATGGAACCTTACTGAAAACCCGTTTGTATTAATGCAAGTTTAGCTTTCAATATGAAGTAGTATCTGAAGATGAAACTAACAGCTGTAAAGAACAACCTCTAAATCATAATGGGAAACGGGATGTTCATCTAGTTTGTTGTAACAATTATGTGATCCGTGTAATTCTTCTATATTCTCTCTAGCTCCTTCCTTGGGAGATTCTCTAACAGAAGATAGAAAGTTTTTCTGTAAAGCAGGCTATGGGGTTAGGATGAGAGGAGCTGTTTAATTATTCTTGGCTTTTGTATATCCAGACAGAGAATAGCGATAATTGTAATTGTATTAAACTTATTTTAATTAAAAACAAACTTCATCACTCAAAATGTTTTTTAAGAACATTATCTAGTGTCTACTGTTATCTCACAGTAAAGGGCATGGAATCTGTGTTCTTTAAGCATTAATAAAGTTGTAGAAAACTCATCTCTTAGTTACGAAAAGATGAAATGGGGTCATAGAGAATGTAATCTCTGAATAAATCTTTTTCTCTTGCAAATAAAGATTTTGTTTTTTTGTTTTTTTGTTTTGTTTTGTTTTGTTTTGTTTTGCATGAACTTACAAACAATAAAAGTAAATAGCCAGCCATATTATCCTGTTTCTGTGATGTCAAACTGGGATGACTCTTGTTGTCATTACCAAGTTTTGATGAGATACGTTACTGCACAATTGGAGGTGGTTTTGGGAAGAGGATAGCTGAATTTTCCCAGAGCCACTGTTCATTATTTTCTGACAGATGTTCTCAAAGAACAAAAAGATAAAGAAAAAAAGTGTTTTCCTCATAGGGTCAACTTTTACCCAATCTTCAAGTTTCACTCCTCATCCCTTTAACCAAAGTGATCAAAAAAGGCTACGTGTGGTGGCTCACTCCTGTAATCTCTTTACTTTGGGAGGCCAAGGCAAGTGAGTAACTTGAGGTCAGGAGTTCAAGACCAGCCTGGCCAACATAGTGAAACCCTGTCTCCACTTAAAAAAAAAAAAATTAGCTGGATGTGGTGGTGCGCACCTGTAATCCCAGTGACTGGGGAGGCTGAGATGCGAGAATCTCTTAACCCCAGGAGGCAGAGGTTGCAGCGAGCCAAGATCGTGCCATGCACTCCAGCCTGGGTGACAGAGCAAGACTCCGTCTCAAAACAAACAAACAAAAAAACAAGAACAACAACAAAAGAAAATGTGATCAAAAAGAAAATTTGACCAAGTTTTGCTCATAATTTCTGTGAGATTTCAATATAAACACATATGCTAAATCAACAGATTTAAAGTTACCAGCCAGGTCGAAGCATCTGAACAGAAAGCAGAAATTGAGTTTAAAGAAATATAATAAGATGGAATAGAAATCTTTTCTTTTCACTTTAAAATTGATTAAGCTGGCTCCACTTTAAAGGTCCTGATATGAAACAACAATCACAAAAGATGTCTAAAAGTGAATCATGTAAGTGACATACCACATACTACACGTAAGAATGAATGTAGTATGTATGGTCCTACATGCTACTATTTGGCAGTGTCTCTTCTTCCTTAAAACTTTACCATTCTCCCTGTTTACTATTAGCTCCGGTAAATAGAATATTAAATATAAGTGTTAAAAACTCAACTTTTTTGCTAACTTTAAAATTTTTGATTTGTCATGTTGGATTCAAATCTGCTTAATCTAAATTCACAGACTTTAGAGTAATATTAAATGGAATCATCAATAGGACTCTGTTGACTCAAGAGACACCACAAACACTATGTACATCAAGCTTATCCAGTCCACGGCCCATGGGCTGCATGGGCCCAGGGCGGCTTTGAATGCTGCCCAAAACAAATTTGTAAACTTTCTTAAAATATTATGAATTTTTTTGTGATTTTTTTTTAGCTCATCAACTATTGTTAGTGTTAGTGTATTTTATGTGTTGCCCAAAACAATTCTTCTTCCTATGTGGCCCAGGGAAGCCAAAAGATTGGACACCCATGATGTACAGGCTACCACACATTTTATGCTGAAGATGGACTTAATTGAAACATAGTACCGTGTATTATCCAGTGAAAAAATAGAAGTATCCTTGAGCTTTATCCTTGAATTATAACAATATAGGGAGTATTATTATTATTATTATTATTATTTCCCACATTTCTCATTTTGTGCTTTGTCCTAGAATAAACCTCTTGCAATAGAAACAAAATTTCAGTGAATGCAAGATGTTATTACTATCTGTCATGGATATGGCTATTTAAAATGCTTCTTTTTATACTATGTGCTTTGCTACATATATTTTCACGTACTTCTTGCAAATTTCTCTGAAAACATTTGTAGATTTATCATTTAGTGTCTTGGGTTGTGCCACAAATGTGAATTTTTTAAGAAAAAAGTGGAAAAAATTACTGGAACAAATGTCAAATAACTGTTTCCATTTCGGTTGTTTTAGACACTGTGGGAAGTGTATTTAATACTTTGATTGCTTATCAAGAAAAACAGACTAGAACAGGGAATATTCCAAAAGCAGTAGCAGAATTGAAGGAATCTGCTAGAGGCAGATTTAATTTACATTCTTGTTGTTTACATATGGGATTTCTTTTTTAATCTTTTTGCTTCTACTCAATATAAAGGAGTCTGTGATTACTGTTTAATAATTTACCAAGAATTTCAGTAGATGGAGTATTTTCTGCCCAGGAATCTATATAGGATTGTTCTTGCTAAACTACAGAACAGCTGCATGTTTTAAAATCAGTTGAACTCTTTGGTAAACACAGACTGAGTTCCTTCTACTTTGTCCCTTTAGCTTTGTGGCTTATTCTCAAAGCCATACCCTGCTCCCAACCTAATAGTGACTAAGACACTGCTACTTGGTGACAGGCTCTCATACATAGGTAATTAGCTTCTGGGACAAGAGAAGTGGACTGCTCATGGTTACTAACTCCTCTACAGCAGAAGGCTCAGATAGCTTTAAAAGTTTTTATAAGGTGAAATAGTTTCTTCGAGTAAATCATGAAAAAATACTTTTTTTTTCCCTCTATCTTGCTGGATGCCTGCATATTTCTGTTTGAGATTCTTCTACCTTCAATCCCTGATATTTATTTTCTGGTTTATTTTATTTCAGGATTCATTTGTCTTTATCTTACTTTCTCATTTAGAAAAAAATCTTCAATGCTTTCATGCTTGTCATTTTTATTTAAACGTCGCTTTTATGGTAATTTATATTCTTTTCATTTTTCTTCTTTATTTTCAGAAGATTAAGGGTTTCAATATTTGTATTCTAATTTTAATTATTCCCCCTCACTTACTAGCTTTGCAATCATAGAAAAATCAGCCAATGTCTCTGAATCTCTGTTTTCTAATTGATAAAACGAGCATAAAGGTAGAGTTATATGCACAGCAACTTTTATTTCAAATATTTCATAATTCTTTCTTAATTGTTTCATTCAAACCCTTCTTAAAAAAAAATTTCAATCCATGGGTAATTTCAGAATTACATATACTTTATTATTCTCCATTATCCACATGAATTATTATTTCCTCCTATTGTCATCAAAGAGATATTTGAGTGAAAGATCACAGTATCCAAAGCTAAAAGGTACGGCTACCTGGATGGGCTCCTCTCTTTCCCTTCATTAAGTCACACTTTCTCTGTGCCTCATTTTCCTCAGCCCTCATACTTATATCAGAGTTATTGTGGAGTTCGCTTAAGAGAATACATATGGAATCCTGCAGCACATCAAAAAGCTTATCCACCAAGATCAAGTTGGCTTCATCCCTGGGCTGCAAGGCTGGTTCAACATAAGCACATCAATAAACACAGTCCATCACATAAACAGAACCAAAGACCAAAAACACACGATTATCTCAACAGATGCAGAAAAGACCTTTGACAAAATTCAACAGCCCTTCATGCTAAAAACTCTCAATAAACTAGGTATTGATGGAACATATCCCAAAATGATAAGAGTTATTTATGACAAGCCCACAGCCAGTATCATACTGAATGGGCAAAACCTGGAAGCATTCCCTTTGAAAACTGGCACAAGACAGGGATGCCCTCTCTCGCCACTCCTATTCAACATAGTGTGGGAAGTTCTGGCCAGGGCAATCAGGCAGGAGAAAGAGATAAAGGGTATTCACTTAGGAAAAGAGGAAGTCAAATTGTTCTTGTTTGCAGATGACATGATTGTATATCTAGAAAACCCCACTGTCTCAGCCCAAAATCTCCTTAAGCTGATAGGCAACTTCAGCAAAGTCTCAGCATACAAAATAAATGTGCAAAAATCACAAGCATTCCTATACACCAACAACAGACAAACAGAGCCAAATCATGAGTGAACTCCCATTCACAATTGCTACAAAGAGAATAAAATACTTAGGAATCCAACTTACAAGGGATGTGAAAGACCTCTTCAAGGAGAACTACAAACCACTGATCAACGAAATAAAAGAGGACACAAACAAATGGAAGAACATTCCATGCTCATGGATAGGAAGAATCAATATCGTGAAAATGGCCATACTGCCCAAGGTAATTTATACATTCAATGCCATCCCCATCAAGCTACCAATGACTTTCTTCACAGAATTGGAAAAAACTACTTTAAAGTTCATATGGAACCAAAAAAGAGCCCACATTGCCAAGACAATCCTAAGCCAAAAGAACAAAGCCGGAGGCATCACGCTACCTGACTTCAAACTATACTACAAGGCTACAGTAACCAAAACAGCATGGTACTGGTACCACAACAGAGACATAGATCAATGGAACAGAATAGAGCCCTCAGAAATAATGCCACATATCTACAACTATCTGATCTTTGACAAACCTGACAAAAACAAGCAATGGGGAAAGGATTCCCTATTTAATAAATGGTGCTGGGAAAACTGGCTAGCCATATGTAGAAAGCTGAAACTGGATCCCTTCCTTACACCTTATACAAAAATTAATTCAAGATGGATTAAAGACCTAAAGGTTAGACCTAAAACTATTAAAAATCCTAGAAGAAAACTTAGATAATGCCATTCAGGACATAGGCATTGGCAAGGACTTCATGACTAAAGCACCAAAAGCAATGGCAACAAAAGCCAAAATAGACAAATGGGATCTAATTAAAGAGCTTCTGCACAGCAAAAGAAACTACCATCAGAGTGAACAGGCAACCTACAGAATGGGAGAAAACTTTTGCAATCTACCCATCTGACAAAGGGCTAATATCCAGAATCTACAAATAACTTAAACAAATTTACAAGAAAAAAAATCAACCCCATCAAAAAGTGGGCAAAGGATATGAACAGACGCTTTTCAAAAGAAGACATTTATGCAGCCAACAGACACATGAAAAAATGCTCATCATCACTGGTCATCAGAGAAATGCAAATCAAACCACACTGAGACACCATCTCACACCAGTTAGAATGGCAATCATTTAAAAGTCAAGAAACAACAGGTGCTGGAGAGGTTGTGAAGAAATAGGAAGGCTTTTACACTGTTGGTCGGAGTATAAACTAGATCAACCACTGTGGAAGACAGTGTGGCAATTCCTGAAGGATCTAGAACTAGAAATACCATTTGACCCAGCCATCCCATTACTGGGTATATACCCAAAGGATTATAAATCGTGCTGCTATAAAGACACACGCACACGTATGTTTATTGCAACACTATTCGCAATAGCAAAGACTTGGAACCAACCGAAATGTCCATCAATGATAGACTGGATTAAGAAAATGTGGCACATATACACCATGGAATACTATGCAGCCATAAAAAATGATGAGTTCATGTCCTTTGTAGGGACATGGATGAAACTGGAAACCATCATTCTGAGCAAGCTGTCACAAGGACAGAAAACCAAACACTGCATGTTCTCACTCATAGCTGGGCATTGAACAATGAGAACACTTGGACACAGTAGGGAACATCACACACCAGGGCCTGTTGTGGGGTGCGGGAAGGGGGAGGGATAGCATTAGGAGAAATACCTAATGTAAATGACAAGTTAATGGGTGCAGCAAACCAACACGGCACATGTATACATATGTAACAAACCTGCACATTGTGCACATGTACCCTAGAACTTAAAGTATAATTAAAAAAAAAAAAAAAAGAGAATGCCTATGGAACTGCCTAAGAGAAATCAGATTATCTCATGGTCACTATTATGAGTAGTAGTAAAGAAGCCAATTTGTATGCGATAAGAGAGTATCATGGTTCTTGAATTGGTATCAGATATTCATTCAACAGTGGTTCAAAATGTTAGAAAAATTCTTAGAAAATAGACTATTAAAAATGAAAGCACTGAATGTGGAGTTAGACGACCTGGTCCACATTAGATTATATTGATTAGCATTGGCATATTACTTAACTTCTCTAAGCCTCCATTTTTCCAACCTTAAGGTTAGAATAATTGTACTTCTACCTAACTCTCATGGTTGGTTCAAGAATCAAATTAGATGATAAGTAAAAAAGATTTGATTAAACCAACTCAGTGAACTTTGTAAGCATTATTATTGATTTAACAAATCATATGAAGTCTTGTCTTCGTCTTTTTAAAAATAAAACCAATGATTTTTCTCATCCTGATAAAATACAGAGTAATGATTTGGATGGTATAATTAGGAAAATCCTTTCAAATATTGCGCTATAATACAATAGCACCTTCACAAGTACATCATTCTGATATATTCTGGCTACAGTAAAGTGCCCTAGGGTATTCAAAATACCCTAATGTTGCAAAAAAAAATTGTAAACAGTAACTTAAAAATTTGAGTGATTCTTTCAGACTAGCACTAGTAATTTATTTTCTTGGAAGGTTTGTATATTATTTTTGAAAACCTAACAGAATAGAAATTTTTAAAAATCATTTGACTCAAGTAAATGTGCATACAGAAATACTGTGGAATATGTCAAGGTGCAAATCTTGGTTTTAGCTAGGTCTCCACACTTTCTAAATGACTCACTCTTACATGCCAGTATAGTAGTACCTGTTCAAATTTTCACCTCAACAAAATTACAGATTACTAGTTGTCAGAGACCCTTGAAGTCTCTACAAAACAGTTGAAACCACAAGTGCTAAATTCCCTCATACCAAGGTTCTAGAGTGTTCCTGTAGCATTGCACTGATTTACTCATTTAATAAAACAAGGCAGTGATCCAAGTCACATAGCTGAGATCCTGACATGCATATGTTACTCCTAGACCCTTGCTGCTGTATAAATGTGCTGGATGTGTAAGATAATACCAAAATGGTCTATTAAATAAGCCCAGGTATTTGAGAAGTAGCATGGTATAGTGACATATTTAAGGTGTGCGCTGAAATCAAATTCCACATCTTGCCACCAGCTATGTGACTTGGAAATGTATTATTTAAACTCTCTGGACTTTAGCATTCTTTTTTGTGCAATAATGAATATACTCTTCTCACAGGAAAATTGTGAATTATGTATGGCAATATACACAAAACATGTATATAATCCTTGGTCTATTGCAAATGCCCAGTAATCAGTAGCTTTTATCATTCCAAAGTTTAGTAGAATATGAAGACAATTAATTTTACTGGTGAAAGTCATAGGACTCTACTGGTTTGGAATGTTTAAAAACATCTTTAAGCTACAATACTTTAAGACCATTTTGTTGACTGAACTCGAAAGCATGTCCATTTTCCAGGTCGTGGGTACACTTAGAGCCTTGTGTAATTAAAATAACTGCTTAACTATTCAGGCCTTGAGAAATCAGAACTTCTAGTGATTTGCTAATTATTTATGGCAAATACTTTTAAGACTGTAATACTTAGCAGAGTGTTTTGCCAGTAAATATTAGATGACAGATTAATGTATGTTTTAATGAGAGCAATAAATTACCTCAATCAAAATCAAGTTAATTAGCTCTATTACCATAAAGTTAGTAAAATAGATGGCATATATTTAGCTCTTGCTGTGTGCTAACCACCTTACATGAATTATCTCATTTAATCCTCTCAACAACCACATGACATAGACCCTACTACAACTCCCATTCTACAAATGTAGAAATCAAGAAAGAGAAAATAAATAACTTTGCTAATGTTACGTCGCTACTAAATACTGGAAAGCTAGATGAAAATGGTCAATCTTTGAAGCTAAATATTTTAATTACTATATTTTCTTAGAATGTTTTTATGGAAAAATCAGATACACATATATGGCATTTTAACAAAAACGGAGTCCTTTTTTTTTTTTTTTTTTTTCCTCAATGGAGTTTTGCTCTTGTTGCCTAGGCTGGGGTTCAGTGGTGTGATCTCGGCTCACTGCAACTTTTGCCTCCCGGGTTCAAGCGATTCTCCTGCCTCAGCCTCCCTAATAACTGGGATTACAGGCATGCACCACCACGCCCGGCTAATTTTGCATTTCTAGTAGAGGCAGGGTTTCACCATATCGGTCAGGCCGGTCAAGAACTCCCGACCTTAGGTGATCCACCCACCTCGGCCTCCCAAAGTGTTGGGATTACAGGCGTGAGCCACTGTGCCCAGCCCTGAGTCCTCCTTTAATGAATTCTGAGCTTTGGAGATAACTTTTAAATGTCTTTAGGACCCAAATAGTATATGTACCACATATATCAGAATGATGAGAAAAATCAAAATATAGCTTGAATTTTGTATCTTTATTTCCTACGTAGATTTTACAAGAAGATATCTAATGCGGTGATCTTAATTCGTATCTCACTGTTGGACTCACAAATTATCATTAAATCATTTTCACTGATGCTGTAATCATTGGCTTCTATTTCTTGAACATTCACTGACCCATATTGTTTATTAACGGGTATTGAAGGCAAGCAGGCAAGGTCTGTTCACTTTCTTGGTTCTTGAAGGAGCCTATTTAGGTCATTTAGAGGACAAATTCTTATCTGGCACATTTCTGGCTTTTGGACAAAATACAAATTCTCAATCAAATTAAAATATGAGTAGTTGAAGAGAAATTGGAGCCCTCCCATTACTCCTCCCAAATATGTAGAGGTAACATAAAAGTAGAAAGCTTAGAAGCCAAATAATGTGTTATCCCACGGAAACGTCTACTCGATTGAACTACAAGGATGAATAATAAACTAAGAGGAGTTTAGACTTATATAGTTTTACTGTCTTATAACTCATTGGTCACTAGAAAGGTCTACTCAATCCAGGCAGTGTGAGAAGATCAGGAGGATAGTAGATGAAGGATGGGAAAGGTAGTTTTCCTCAGAGAGTTAGTGTAAAGGACTGGTGTGTACTGCAGATGTAAGTGAAGTGTGAACAGAGACCAGGAGGACTCGCCAATCATTTATAACAATATTTCGTTTTCTCTCCTGCTTTCTTCCTTACTTTATTTCAATAATTAGATAATATATTATTTCTAAAATGAGGATTTTCAGGAACGGGCTTAACTTTTTGTGTATAAGTTTCATCTCCATTATATGGGGTTCTCACCAAACATAGCTTTTAAATAAGAACCAAATACCCAATCTCAGCACCTTCTTCTCTGTATTGTCTATGGGTGATGATCTGTGAGGGAAAAAAAAGTAGATCTTCCAAAGTGTCCTTTTTATTAAAACTTGGGAAAAATAAGAACAAAAGGAAGAAATAAAATATGGTGCCTCTAAATCTAGAATAAACAAAACATTTTTGACATTACAAAAAGGCATTCTTATATACCTAAATTTGAGTTGATTTTTATTCTATTTCAAATAAAACATTATTATTCATTTAAAACAAAAACGAGGTACTTTTTCAGAATTTTTCAAACATCAGTGATGAACTTCTTAGCTAATATATCTTTAGGAAGTTTCCTTTTTGGAATCAATGATATAATTGAAGTGAAAATGCCACTACTATTTCACTTTACTATTGTTAAAAAAGGACTTTATGTAACCATGCAGTTACTTAATTCAACTTGTATGGGAATAAAATTTGTTATAGAGACTGGTTAAATTAAATGTAAATTATTCAAAAATACTTAAATCAGACCAGCTGGTTGTTATGAGGTTCTTTGGTTGTTCTTGTTTTAATTATCACTACTCCTAGAAAATTTTAAAGAAACTTTTGATGACTATAGGCTAAAGTGCCTTCTTTTTGGAATTTTTGAGTACTTAACTCAGACTTCGGAACTGCCAAAGAGCTACCTCTAAGAAGAGGTGTTTAGATTCTACTATACACTTAGTAAAGTATGAAGAGTAGAAGACATATGGGGAAATGAGCCTATGTGCTTTAATTTAACTCTTTGGTAGAATTTACCAAGCCGATTGTATAACATTTAAATTACCAGAGTTTCTGCTAGTCTGAAACTAACAAATGCTGTGTCACTTTGGCACAAAATGTTCTCCACATCTGTGTGTTTTCATCTTTTATTTTTATCTTTGGCCAACTAAAGATTGTTTGAGTTTAATTTTCTTATTACATAACAAGGAGAATGGCAGTGTTAAAATAGCAGTCCTAGCAGATTAACATTCAACCCCTCACTTGATTTATGGAGAAACCAGGCTGAAATCTCAGGCACTCCCAAACACTGGAATTTAGCAAGTAATACAAGCAAAGCAAAAGCACAATTGCAATCTGAGTATATTAAAGAAAAGAAGAAAGGCAGCATTCATTCATTCTGTTTTCAAGGGTGAGTCATTCACCCTGTGCCACTGCTGAAGTGAAACATTTTTATTGATTTGCAGATTAAGAATCTACTTAAAAAGTGATAAATCAATCCTTTTCGTCAAGCCTATTGCAGCCTGTTCAGGAACTTGAAAGCAATCACTGCTGTTTGAGGAAAGCTTACTTAACTTGTGTTTCTTATAATGATAGAGGAAACTATAGTTCATAATGAAGGCACTGTATATTGCACATCTTGATGAAAAGTCAGAAGATTGAGCTGGCATAAATCAATACATGAATCTGGAAGCCTGCAGGTGGGATGAAGAGCAGAAAGTTTATCTACTTTGATTATCATTGCATTTGAAAGTCAACAAGGAGCTCACCTCCACTGTGAACTTCAGTACACGTATTACTGCTGTCCACAATATTATATTATGATAAAAGTAGATTAGATTAAAAGTAGACAACTGTCTGGATGTTGTCTGTGTTGTATTAAAAAACATAGGCTATGATTAGAAATTGAGATACTTTTATCAAATCCTGAAATTTGAGTCTGTGTTTATAAAGGGAAAAAGTGATTATACTTTAAATTCTTTAAAATTGTTTGCAGAAAAAATTAAAATCTAGTGTTTTCTAAGATAGATCTAAAGTATTTGGATGCTAGTAGTATTACATTTTGTAATACTTTGGTCTCTTTGCGCAAACTGGAGCTTGGAGGTGAGAAGAAGAGACAAAAATACCATTACTTCAAACTATGATCATTTCTTGGAATTTTAGAATCTCACTTTATAGTCTACTTTGTTTGACTTTTAAAAATATTAGTCAATTCCGATATTACAAAGAAGTTCACTACTTTCCTGACTCTTAACTAGCACATAGGAAAGTGGTTTCATATTTACATATTTTAATTGTGGCAAACTTGTTTTTAACAAGTACTGAGGGAAAATACCTTTTTTGTTTGTTTGTTTGTTTTGTTTTTTGTTTCTTTTTTTCACGGAGTTTTTGCTCTTGTTACCCAGGCTAGAGTGCAATGGCGTGATCTCGGCTCACTGCACCCTCCACCTCCCGGGTTCAAGTGATTCTTCTGCCTCAGCCTCCCAAGTATCTGGGATTACAGGAATGCACCAACACACCTGGCTAATTTTGTATTTTTAGTAGAGACATGGTTTCTCCATCTTGGTCAGGCCAGTCTCGAACTCCAGACCTCAGGTGATCCGCCTGTCTTGGCCTTCCAAAGTGCTGGGATTACAGGCATGAGTCACTGCAACCAGCTGGAAAAATACCTTTTTAAATATTTTTTTCTTCCTGACAGATTATTATTATGAAAATGCACATTATCAGGATGAAAAAAATTTTTTAATGTCATGAATTTTGATCAGGTCCATTTTATACCTGTGGTCATCCATGGCTTTGTGCTTCAGGTAAATAAATTTTTAGTTTATTGCATAGAAAAATTATTAAAGGATTTAGGAATGTGGAATAACATAATCAAAATTGTAATTTTTTTCAAAATATAACATTGGCATCAATGTGGAGTATACGCTCTAGAGAGTCAGGACTGGAAGTAGGAAGACCAGATAGAAGACTAATTAGTGCAGGCCATAGACGCAATAGCAATGACTTATGAGGCACAAGCAGATGTGACATTTAGGAGGTGGGGTAGACAGAACTTCATCCCTAATTGTGGAAAAGAGTTAAAAGAAAGACTAGGGCACTTGCATTCACCAACATAGAAAACTGAGAAGGAAAAGCAAAGTTTTAAGGAAGAATTATAAGTTGTGTTTTAGAAATATTGAGTTTGACACGCTTGTGAACCTTCCAAGAGAAAAGAGATATTTAGCAGGTGGTTGAATGAATGGGATTTTAGCTTAAGCTTGTGGACTAGAAGCTGTTAGTAAATAGTAATAGGTTGAAGCATAAGCATGAGTAATGCCATTCTTGGAAAGCCTATAGTGTGAGCAGAGGACAAAACCTGAAACGTAACCAATTTTGAAGGAGGAAGTGAATGAGAAATCTTATGTGCTTTCAGAGACATGAACCAGTAGAAAGTAAAACATGGAAATTATTGTGACAGAAAATAAACATTGAAACAAGCTTCTGGATTAGTATATGCAAATAATAAAAGACCAGAAAACACTTGAGACACTTTCCTTGAAGGAGAGAAGGGCCATGTTTTGTCAACATTGTGGAGAAAGAAATGAGGGCAGATTCCTCTATAAGTGACTTTGTAACTTCAGAGACAGAGAGTTTGTTCCTGATGACCTCAATATTCTCAGTAAAGTAAGAGACACGAGTTCTTGCCAAATCACAAATCATTCACGGAAGACTTCTAAAAGAATTACCGTGTAGTCCCTGGGGAAGTTATTTACCATACAATGACAATAATTTGGTAAATGTACCTGATTGATTGTGTTTTAAAATTTCATGTATTGTTATTCTATGTGGATACCAGGAATGCTGGGCATCATTCCAGGCATCCAACTTTGCTCACTTAATTTCATGCTACAATTCTTGGAAGAAAAGTGGCATAGTTGATTGGGCTATTTTGCTCTTAACCTACTCTTCCCCTACAAAAGCCCATTGGAAGATTCATGATAGGGTAAAAACTGGTCTTGTGTGTACGTGTCACAAAGAGTTATTTGGTTAATCATGTCCAACATTCTTTATTTGGGTCAAGCAATATCTTGTTTGACTTATCTATAGATTACCCTAATAAAAGTCTTGTTTTTAATTTGAGGATAAGTTTGTTTCAGAAGCTCTACATATATTATAAATGATTTTTCTAATAGCAGAGTTTTAAAGTTTTCTAACCTGAAAAATGTGTCTGCAATTCAGTCAGTTCATATTTAAGAAACTGTTTGCTTGTCGGATGTTGTATTTCTCTGTGGCAGAAACAGTGAGTATAAAAGAGAGGGTACGGGAGAGAGACAGGAGAGGGAGACATAGAGGTGGAGAATCATGCTTTATTTGTGTAGCAATGTCGTGGACTGAAAATCTCATAGAATAACGTACTTTATAGTGGTATAAGATGAAAGATGAAGGGTGTTTTCAAGCAAGCACATCCTAATTGACTGTCAATATGTAAAGTTTTCTTTAGGATTCTATGGACAAGAGTGTGCACTAAACATAAAGCTTTATGATATAAATTGCATACTGGTATACCTTATTTTGTTTATGTGGACATCTAAAAGATTCACATGGGCACAGATATATGTCAATTAATTAAAAATTTATTGAGAAAATTCGCAAGAAAAGCTTTCTGTAGCTGAGGTTCTTTGTGTAACTTTTTAGCATCTCACATGTAGCAAAAAAAAAAAAAGTTGTCTGCTACTATAATACAGAAAATTATATGAAGGAACAATAAAAACATAAGGATTTAACCCCAGATTCAACTTGTTTCTAGTCACAGAGGTTTTTTTTTTTCTTCCTTTGTTTTTTAGACAGTTATGTACTGGCAAGGAATATTCTACAGTAGCAAATGTGTTTATGATTATAATAAGATGGAAGTTAATATATAAAGCAAGATCCATAAGTCAATAAATCAGTATATTTAGGGAATCAAAAATTCAGTGGCCCCCAAAAAAGTGAATTTCATCAGACTAGGTTTTCACTCAGCCCTGTTTCAAAACTATATTTGGAATTACTGTGTGGTATATAGAAAAACATAGAATTTGGAATTGGATGGGCGGGCTCTTAAAATTCCATTTCTACAATTTTTAAAAATCTAATTATCCTAGATAAGTGTTTAACTTTCTGGCATATAGTAATATCCACTTTGTAGCAATATTGTGAATAATAAGTTGTATATACATACACACATACACAAAATCACAATGATATGGTAGCATTCAATAAGTTGTAGCTCCCCTTTTAATTTAGCTGTATATCAAATATGAGAAAATACTTCAGATAAGGATATAAAAAGTTTTGGGAGTTATATATTACAACACAGTAGGCTTGGTGAAATTCAGCTTCTTTATCTTTTGCTGCTGAAAAAGTGCTACAAAGAAGAAGCAAGGGGAAATATGTTCACTGTAAAATAATGTGGTATAAGATCAATGAAAACTCTAAATGACAACTTTAGTTGGCCTTAGTTAAAATGTTGATGTAAAAATAAAATCTAGGTGAGTTGTATTATAAATATTTAGTGATAAGATTGTATAAGGAGCTGGAATGAGCAGAAAGGCAAGATCAGGATGCTGAGATTGACAAAGTAAATTACTGTAATAAATGTGATGGATATCTGGAGAAACAAAGATGACAATGGACGAAGAAAAAAAAGGTCCTTTGTGCCTGTTGTATTTCATCAGCTTATTTCAAACATATATAAAAATAAGTAAAACAGAGTAAATAGCACTAGAGATATTTTAGATTCATTTTGTTAAATTAGAGAATGAAAATAAAAACCATTCATTTCGACACTGGCTCAGAGTTTATGGACAAATTGTTCACACACTGTAATTCAATCCCATTGCATTTATATTCTCTCACTTTAATTGAACAGGCATTTATTACATTCCTACCATAAGCAAAACACTATACTAGGCACTGGAGACATAAGGGAAAAACAGGAAGCCTTTTACATCTCTCACATGTCAAGCTGCTACTCTGTATTCATTTGATAACATTTTGTCAAGCTGGGCCATGTGCCGTGAAATCATAAACTACCAAAAACTGCAACAACAACAAAAAATCACCTTTATTCTTTGATGGGGCATTTAGTGTTAATTTATGTCCATTTAAATCCCACCCATGTGTTTGACACCACAGAACTGAATTTTTTATATACTACCTCATTACATGAGTGATGTAAGAACAGAACTTGTTTCTTCAACTCATTCAGTATTCTAATGAACTCAGAATACAAATTTTGTTCCACTAAAAATAATGGAATCTCACTATCCTACAGCCATTTAAATGCTTTAGAATAGAGCAGTCCTCTTTTTATTCCAGGAGGCGTATACAATAAATCTCATTATGAAAATTACCATATTCAGACTATCTTAATAATGCACATGCCAATATCTCCACCACCTTCAAACAAACAAATAATGGTGAAAATTACGCTAGTACTGACAATAGGCAGGAAATGTTGAGAAATAAACTATTTTCCTCTTATTTGTTAGAGTAAAACAGCTTCTTTGCTCATTTCACTAGCTAAATGACAGCTAGATTTTGAACATTAAAATATACTGAGCACATGGAAAGAATCCACAGTCAAAGGAATCTTGTTTCCACATGTGCGTGCTTGTGTGCCTGAATATGTAAAGAAATCAACATGTGAAACCAAACTGGAATAAATTTTGTATGAGGATTAAAGAGATCTAGAAATCTTCCTAAAGTGTCATAAGCACCATTCCAATTGATTAGCTGAAGAACCATTGTTATTCTTTGCCTGTGGACTGAGGCATTGGTTTGAATAAATTTTTATCAGAAACCCTTTCGGAGATATAATGTAAACGCCGTATCTGCCTCATCTGCCCACAGCAAAACACTCTTCCTAATTACTGTACCTAATGGCATCCACCCCTCCTCCCCTTAAGAGAGATGGACTGCATTGTGCACTGAGTAGCTAGATTTGGATTCCCCTCTAACACTGGTATAAGCAGAAGTAAACAGAGGCTAGATTGCATCATTAGATGATTCCTACCAGGATCTCTCAACCCTTTGCTGGGTGAACTCTGGGTCAAGTTTCTTGTTCTGTATCTGCTACTTATTTACGCTAATTCTTTATTTCCAGGTGAACTCAAGACAATAGAGAATTATCTGTTTTTCAGGTACAATTGTACCACAAACTAAGAAAGTTTTCTTCAGAACCTGCTCTCCTCTAACTCTTAACTGCTCCAACAGAGATCATCTATACACATTTCAACACATTTATATTAAATATCTTGTTGCTCTCCTCTCAAATACAGTTAAGTCCTAATTTAACATCATCAGTAACTTACCGGAAACTGCAACTTATGACACACAGCAAAACCAGGTTTATCATAGGCTGATTGAGATAGAGTTAGGTTCCTACACTATATTTTTGGTCACAAAAACATCACCGAACTTCAAAATAAAGACCCAAAATGCTTTAAATATTAAACATTGACATAAATGTGAGCTATATATACGTTTAAGAAAGATTAATAAAAACAAGATGATTATTTACCGAATTTTGTGTCAATCCATGAGTAATGGTAGCCATAGTGGTGGTGGATTAAATCAAGGAATACATGTTTGCAAAGCAAAACTTGTAAGGATGTCCTGCTACTACCATGTAGTTCAAAAATAAACAATCACAAGTATGGCAGGCTTGCTGAGTGATTTCGTGCTGTATTGTTTATTGTTATGCATTTGTATGACTGTCAGATACTTTATGAATTATTTGACAATAATTTGTATTCATTCATTCATTCATTTATTTTCTAACACGCTTATTCCAGTTTAGGTAGAGGTTGGCCAGAGGCTGTCTTGGCAGCTCAGGGCACAACACAGGAACCCACCTGGAACAAAATGACATCCCATCACAGGGTGTACTCACACCCACATTCACTCACTGTGACTAGACACACCAGTTCACCTAACATGCACATCTTTGGGATGTAGGAGGAAACCAGAGTATCCAGAGGAAACCCACGCAGACATGGGGAAAGCTGAAAACTCCACACAGACAGTAGCCCCACGCCAGAAATACATTTTTTTCTCTTCTACATTAAAAGAAGATGATGTTGAACAAAATGATGTTACTCAAAGACATGCTGTACAATGTAGAAGTCAGTCTCTGTGTTGAGTAAACAACTTTTAAAATCCCCTGTAATATGGAATTTTCTTAATAATCTGCATTGAATTCATATGGTTTTGGAATTAGAGAGACTCAAGTTGCGATCCCAGATGCTTCAATATTCTACCTCGATTACTTAATCTTTCTGAACTTCAGTTCCTGCAATTTTTAAACAGGTGGAGTAAAGCTGATACTTCACATCTCAGTTAGCTATTTTTAGGATCAAATGAAATACTTTGATTTGCTGAAATCAAGCTTAATGTTTATGATCTGTGAGGCACTAACTAAATGTGAGGGATTTTAATATTTTTAATTTGAAAACACATTGAAGATACTACATTTACACTTCCTTTGTTGAGAATAAACAGGACTAGCAAATTAAAATTGCAATGTATATTGCTACATTTAGCATAATTTATAATGGATCTTAAAACCTATTATTGACACTGGTATAAAAAGTTAATGTGCAAGGTTAGGAATATTGTTTACTGATTATAATTTAATTAATTGCTTTAAACGTTCTATTTGTATCTACTTAGGATACAGTCAATGAACACAATTGCTTGCAAAATACAGGTCAATTGGTTTCAGTGATTTTTCAGACAGAGGAGAGTTTGATTCTGTATTCTATTTAAAACAATGGTAGAGCTACAAGCCTTAAATTTCTATAATGATTACATTGTAGATTAAGGAACGATTTGGTTGTCAGAGAGGAATTTTTAATCTCATTTTTACAGCTAATTATGGGGTGGGTTTAGAAAATCACATGCAAGAAAGCATCCTTCTAAATTCTCCTTAAGCAAAATGAAAATAACCTTTACTTATTTTCTCTGCAACAGGGATTTTGGGGAGAATCCTGTTAATGTAATTCAGGATTATTAGACTTTCAAAACTTAGAAAATAAAAAGACATTGGAGCGATAGCCTTGTTTCCGAAGTTTTAGGGGGATGATTTTGTTTTATTTGTTTGACATTTATCAGTGTTTTCTTTTGTTTAGTTGTTAATATGCTAGTAGCTGTACATAATATTCAGACCGCTCCTGAGAGTCAATACGTCTTTTATTATATGACAACATAATATGATGATTTCGTATTTGACATGGGTGGCTGCTCTACCGCTTCCTGGTTTTGTAACCTCTTATGTAATCTTGCTGAACTTTTAGTTTTTTTTTGGAACTAAGAATGAAAACAGCTAATTCATTGTGTTGTTTTGAGATAATTTCATGAAAGCAACTAAACAAACCATAAATTCTAGTAATTGCTGGCCTTTACCTTTTCCTATTTTGCCCTGTACAAACTTGGACTCAGGCAAGGGTTTGAATTCCAGTACTCATATTAATTTGCTAAGTTTGCTGAATTATTCACTCTCCTAAGAGCACTCACTTTCATATTAAAGATGGGCCTCCCACTGAGAATGTTATTTATTTATTTATCTGAGACACGGTTTCGCTCTTGCTGCCCAGGCTGGAGTGCAATGGCGTGATCTTGGCTCACCACAACCTCTGCCTCCTGGGTTCAAGCGATTCTACTGCCTCAGCCTCCCGAGTAGCTGGAATTACAGGCATTCGCCACCACGCCTGGCTAATTTTTGTATTTTTAGTAGAGATGGCGTTTCTCCATGTTGGTCAGGCTTGTCTGGAACTTCTGACCTCAGGTGATCGGCGTGCTTCGGCCTCCCAAAGTGCTGGGATTACAGGTGTGAGCCACCGCGCCCGGCCCAGAATGTGAGATTATATGTGAAAATGCTTTACATATAGTAGGCATTCAATAACGGCTCATTAAATAGATTTCAAATTAAAATATTTCCTTCTGTCTTTTAAGCTGAAGACATGATTGTCAAATCAGGTTTGTTGATTTCTTTTAAAGAAATACAACAGAGGATCAGTTACCTTCAGCACCTTACTTGTAGATAGTACAGGCCAGCGAAGAGAGAATGGGTAAGGAGCAAGAGAGAAGAAGCCACAAGCAAGGCCTCATGCTACTAGTCTGCAGATTGGTGACAGGGCAGGTGTGGAAATGAATAAAAGTCTCAGCACTGCAAGGTGTGTGTCTGCCATCATGCTGCCTTGAAACCTGCCCCCACTATGGCACATCCTACTATGCTTCTTCATTAAATCCCCAAATGCTTTCTCTGTCCTCCTGCCTTCCTCTCCAAGCTGCACTTCACAAACATCAGCAGATCCAAAACGGTAACAACCTGTGTGACCTTGCTGCCTTAGTATACACAGTCTGGAAAAAAAATGAGATCTGCAGGGACTCCTCTGTGAAAGTTTCTTTTCAGAGTAATATTTTATTTTCCCATTCAGTTTGCAGAATGCTGGGGTAGTTGAGAAAGTTTTCATATAAGCTTCCAAACCCTGTAACATGATTTTAAACTTAATCCTATGTAAGGAAAAAAAAAAATCTTCACACCACTATAAGGAGGAAATCCATGATCCATCTCAAGCAGACAGAGTCCTATTTAAATTACTCCATATTAAAACTGAGCTGACTTAAGAATAGAAGCAACTATTCCAAGATTGGAGAAAAAAGAATAAGTTTGGAAATTCTAATTTTAACAAATATGATAGTGAAATTCTTACTACCTAAGATGATGTGGCAGTATGGATGAGAAAGTACATTAACAGAATAACATTGTACCATTTTTATCAAATATTCTTTGCAAACATTTTACAAGATAGCATAGACAAGATGGAGAGCCACAGATTCTACTGTGCATGGTGGGTTACTATTCTTTTAGAGTCCCTCTTTGTTGTGCTGGGAGAGTTTTCTTTAAATCTGTAGCCTCAGAGAAATGCATCCTGGCTGTATGAGACCAATAAAGTGAAACATTTGCGCTGAGGACACCAAAATTATAAACATTAGAATATGTATTTTAATGCAGGCACATGAACGTACGAGATAAGGTAAAGTCGACAATTCTAGCAGCTGAAATAGTTTTTGCTTCATTGCTAGCACCTAATGTTGGCTTGTGACATTCTCCTGAAAGATTACATTCTTTGTGTTTTTTTTGGTTGGTTTGTTTGCAATGTTACCATTTGTTTATTGACTGTTCATCTATACCTTTTAGGAAACTGGAGTATTTGTGCTGAGTTTGAGATTGGGGAGAGCAAAGAAAAATTAAAAAAAAACAAAAAATACGGTTCAGGCAGGAACAGGGCACCAAATCATTCTAGGGCTACATCTTAGACAACATGAACTTCATGATAAAATAATATCTTTTTTAAAGGAGGAAAGACTTTCAAATAAATTCCTTTTTTTATTTTGATTTGTACATTGCAGAAATGCTGAGAAGAAAAATAAATGCCTAAAACAAATCAACTAAATTATCTGTTTTAATATATCACTCGTATAATTGCTATTAATGACATTTAAATATTACCTGATATTTCTGGAAAATGTACTAGTGTATAAATCTCACCACAATAGTTTGAAGACTCTGCTTTAAATAACATGTAATGATATTTTGGGTCTCTAATGCTAATTAACCAGCATGCTTCACAGTGTTTGAGAATTTTGTAGTTTAAATAAATTCATGTGATAAAAATTCAACATTAAAATATTTCATCTGTAGAATACATTATGTTTTAAATGGTATAAAAATATCCATTTTAATAACTCTTTCCAAAAATAAGTACCTAATTATATATGTATTTTAATCAGGTGCCAGTAAATAGAAGATAAAGCTACTTTCAATCCATTTTTGGATTCTTTCCATTGATAACGGTAAGATAGTAAATAGCAACCATAGATGGCAAATACCAGTCTTTAATAGGTTGGCTCTATTCCTGATGAGAGCAGATGAAGAATCACAAAAAGTGAATCTCAGTACAAAGTTCATCTTATGCTTCTCTTTCCAATGATTTATTCTCAAAAAATGATGCTTCAATAAGCAACATGATATTACATGGTGCTGAGACTATTAGTATTTTGGCCATCCAAAGACCATTATAGTATATATTTAACATGTTATAGCAATATTCTTGCAATTCTCATATCTGTAATCTGGACTACCTGTAAGTATACAAACACCTGTTCCCTTTAAAATGTATTTCTAGGATTTGTGTCATGAAATCATGAATGATCTGAAAATGAATATGAGTTCTATGTCATTAGTTGGTGATATTACTTGATCACAATCTGAGGATTAGGTAGGTATTTGCCCAAAATCACACAGCTAGCAAATGGTAGTGCTGAGGTTTGAACAGAGGATGTCCAATTTCAGAGGCCATGCTCTTAAATGCTTAGTTACAACGCATTAGGGATTGCATTAAAAAGAGCCTAACACAAATTAGATCACACATGGTAAGAGTGAAATTTACTTCAAAATGCCAGAGTTATACATTCTCTTTTTCATCAATTTGTTCACAGGCTATAAGCTCAAATATTAAGCTGACTAACTGGCTAAAGTAAACCTAGAGAGTTCATAAACCCAGTTAGATGACATTTGAATAGAATTTTGCAGGATAGCTTGTCTGCTATTACACAGCGTGGGGAGGGTTATCCCAAGCATAAGGGGAGAACATAGGCAAAATCACTGTGGAGGCAAACAGAATGTGCTCCCAGGTTTTAATCTGGTGGTTCAGTAGAACTAGAGCAGACACGAAGTGCGATGAGGCTTTGGGAAAATGATACTGGTCAATTAACAAATGATAGATCATAAATTTTTCTGTGTGTTAAGCTAAGGATTTTGAATTTTAATCTGAAAGTTATGCAGAGTTACTGAAAGATTTTCATCAAGGTTTAACTTGACCAGATTCGTAATTCAGAATGATCACTTTGGCACCAGCATAGAGAATTGTCTACGAGACACCACTAGGGAGACCACTGGGGTAGTCAAGAAATAATAGGATTCTCCCTAAAGCAACAGTAGTTAGAATGGAAAAAAGGCAAAGACATGAGATTAGTGATATAACAGCACAGCCACTGATTGGATGTTAGGGATGAGAGATAGCTAAAGAAGACTTTCAGGTTTCTATCTTAACAATTGCACCCTTAAGCTTATGAGCAAAGATGGTGCAGGAAAAGCCATAGGAGTGGAGGTAAGCTAAAATTTAGGCTTGGATGAGGCTGTGGGATTTTCAAACAGAGTAAAAGAAGGATTCTTCACTTTCTAAGCTTGAAAGAAAGTATTGCTGGTACGTGCCTAGCCTCCAAGAGAGAGACTGAACCAAATTTATATAGTGTCAGCTACTCAAGTGGAAATGTTTGATCTTACAAGTGATAAATGAAACCGTTTTTCTCTCTATCCAAACAATTTTCAGCTAACTGCCATGTGTTTGCAATCATAGCTGGTTTCCCGAGTTTAGCTTCCATAAAGCTTTTGGTTAACTTTTGAAAATTAGATTACAAAGCTTACTTGAAATGTCTCAGGAGCATCAATTCTATGTTGACAGGCTGGTTAATTCACATGTAATTGCTGAACAAATGTTAACAATTTGAATCTTACTTCACCAGCACTTTTTGTTTCTTTGAGAATGTCTTTACAATTTGTCAAATAAGATTTGTCTCTTGCTAGACTCCAGTTTCTTAAACATTAATCTCTGCTTTTGAGATATTCTAATGTACATGCCAAATACCATTACTCTTGCTTTAGCTGAGAAAATCTTGCTAACGATTTGGATTATAATAGTAGAATAGAATAATTCTTTGAAAGTTACTCTCAATGCTAACAAAGTTAGAAAGTTGGCTCCCCAAAAAGGAGAGTGTGTCTATTTATATGAAGAAAATTCATGACCAAGAATGCATTCAATAGCATTCCATTTTCTTTCATAAATAATAGCTACATGATGCTAAAAATGTGTGCCTTCATTTTCTCAGGTATATTCAGAGGATATTATTGATGATTTTAAAGAAAATATGTGATTTTTTTTTTTTTTTTTTGAGACGGAGTCTCACTCTGTCGCCCAGACGGGAGTGCAGTAGTGTGATCTCGGTTCACTGCAACCTCTGCCTCCTGAGTTCAAGAGATTCTCCTGCCTAAGCCTCCCAAGTAGCCAGGACTACAGGTGCCATCACACCCAGCTAGTTTTTTATTTTTGGTAGAGACGGGACTTCACTGTGTTAGCCAGGCTGGTCCCAAACTCCTGACCTCAGGTGATCCACCCACCTAGGCCTCCCAAAGTGCTGAGATTACAGGCGTAAGCCACTGCGCCCAGCCAAGAAAACATGTGATTTTAAAGTTCAAATATGTAGATGTGGTTAACTCTTCACTGGAAAATCAGCCCTTAAATATTCAAGAGTTTCTGCCAGATAGTTTAATAATGGCAAACATATTTTTTACTCATAGAATTTCCACTTGGCCAAAGGTAGCTGCCAAGGTTTTGGTAGGGTTCTTATCTTCGTATTTCCTGGGCTCCGTTCTACTTATGTTCTCTTATTGTACTCTGTACTGGTGTTATGACTGGCATTTAGTGTCATATTATTGCTGTAAAAAAATACCACAAACCGGATGGCTTAAAACAACAGAAATTTATTATTTCACATTCTGAAGGCTAAAAGATCAAAATCAAGGTTTCGGCAGGGCTGTGTTCCCTATGAAAGAGCTAGGAAAAAATTCTTCCTGCCTTTCTTGGTGGCCTCAGGAGTTTCTTGTCTTGCAGCTGCCTCATTTTAATCTCTGATTGTCACATGGCCTTTTCTAATTGTCACATGACAATCACATGGCCTTTTCCCCATGTCTTTTTGGTGTCTCTATATCCATCTTTCTCTCTGTCATTTATCTTATAAAAACACTAATCACTGGATTTAGAGCCCATCCTAATTCAATATGACCTCATTTTAACTTTATTACATCTCCAAGGGCCCCATTTCCAAATGACACTGTGTTCTGAGGTTCTAGGTGGACATATTCTTTTAAAGGTGATTGGTGAGACAGAAGAGAGAGGCACTATTGAATCCAGTATACAGCATGGCATTTATCAATATGATTGAGGTAGAGTTAAGCAAGGGTGTGCTTTTTCTTCCACACTAAACTGAAACTCTGCAGCATAGATAGGTTACCTTAATAACATCTGTGTTCCAATTAAGACCTTATACAGTGCCTCACACTAAACAGAGCCCAAATAAATGTTTATTTCATTGAATTGTACTGTCTTCTGTTTAAACATGGCACACTTAACACATCTTATTGCTGCTTTCTCTGGAAAACCTACCAAGATTACTGTTAAAGAACAAAAAAAGTAAATATCTACAATGACAGAATAGAAAACGAAACTGCAGCTAGGTAAGAGTTATGAAGACAATTGTGGAAAATGGAATGTCTGAGATATGTATACTGTATTAGTGAAACAAAAGAAGCTGAAATGTGCAGAAAGAGGAGGTAAAGATGAGAAGCAAGTTGATTTTCCACCAATTTCCAGAAAGTCTCAGGAACTGAAGGGACTAGGGACTCTAACAGGTGGCAGTGAAGTATTGACCGAAAACTAAGGGAACTAGTGGACAAATCTGTTTAAGGCACAGTTCAGCAACTAGATTACACACTCCCATCCTGTGCGGCCAAGGGACTATCCCACCACAGATTCCAAAGCAATAATAGATTCTCCCCTACCCTTTCATGGAGAGATTATTGAGAAGGGCCTTAGATGCAAGGACACCAAGAACATTGGAGGGTGGAGATTAAACAGAAACCTGTGAATGAACAATAAGACTCTCAGCTCTTTTTCCTTTCCATTAGGCCAGCAGCCAGACTTATTCTCCAAGGCAAGAAAATATACATATAAAATCTAGGGATTATATAGTATTATATATATTATATATTTCTAGGGAAATATATGTATAATCTAGAGAAACTGAATCATCTAGAGAAAATAAGATGCTAATATTTGGAGCTTTCCAACAGAAATTAGTTTGCTACTTTATTATCATAAAATGAATCCTGCCCACCAATAAGAACTGCCCATGTACACAGAGCATCTAAAATGCTCCAAGTTCCACATTCTTAAATCCAAATGAGTTGTCAAGAATCAACAGATACTTAAGGAAAGTCTAAAATAGGAAAAGCAGAGAATAAAAGTTGCAAATGCACAAAGATTAAAAAGGAACTCTAAGGAAACACCCCAATGGGAATGTCTTCACCTCCTTTAAGTCTTTGCTCAAATGTTGTGTTCTTTGAAAGATTATCATGATCACTTTACTCAAAATTACAAACTTATTTTTCACCCATGACTCTCCATTCATCTCATCCTAGTCTTCTTTTCTTTTTCTCGTAACAATCATCCTCTATTATACTATATGTCACCAATTATGATCTAATTTATAATAGCTAGTGTTTAGGGATCTTCTCTTTCGATTATAAGCTCAACCATGGGTCTAGAACAGTGCCTGGAAAATGGGAGGTATTAATAACCATTCTGGAATGAATTAATTGCTTCAACTTTAAAACATGAAGGTAAAAATTAATAGCAATAGCCAAAAGAGTTGGAAAGGGTTCCCTCCTTGAGCCCAGTTGGAGGGTTGAAAGAAGGAGGAACAAACGTTACTGCTAGAAGCCCTGTAATGCAATGTCTTTTTAACTGTTTATAAGTATTCCTAAAAGGGAAATTAAATCATTACATCAGAAAAATATTGAATTTTATGTTTAGGAGATAATCTACAAACAAGGGCAGTGTGGTTGCCAGTGTTTGTTTGTCTGCTTTATTGTAAACAGCATTCTCACCTTTTATCTGAGACCATGTAAGTGATGACCGTATCTTGGTTCACTTTAGGATTCCCTCAGGTACCATGTGCTGAGGAAATGTGGATGTGTACTTCTAAATTTCCACTCTTGTGTTTTCATTAAAATCTCAGTTGCAATCCACATGTTGACTGTTCCCATTTTTCTTGAATCTAATTGTAGACGATAGGCTTATTCAAAACATTTAGTAAAATCCACATAATCACATCACAGCAGGCTTTCATCATTTTGTAAGATAGCTTTTTACAATAGTGAATAATGTATTGAGTTACTGAAAAGTTATTATTATAGCATAACTTCGCCCCAAGAATTATTTGTGGTAAAAGTGAGAAACATAGAAAATACATATGTAACATGCATATCGGCTACTTGAATAATTATATTTTACTACTATCTACTGTAGTCAAATTTGTCATACTCCCCATATGTGATTCTTAAAATTTCATGTCTTTTATAAAACCGATTGTGTATTTTGGGGTATTTGAGAATGACAAACCAAACCAATTTATTAACATCATTATCATTAGTAGTATTTATTGACGTATAAAAACAGGATAATGGGGACCTGGACTGAAGGCAAAGAAAGTCTGTTCACGTTGCAAATATGTTGTAGTTTGGCTTCATTCAGTTTGTTTCCAAATTATCTTCTCATTGTTTTGGGGGGTAATTTTTGTGCTAATGCCTTTGCAAATTAGATTTAAAAAACAGAAAAGAAAAGGTCTTCTCTTATGAAGCCAATGAATATTTACTGACAAGCAGTATAGCAGGACATGCCCTTGAATAGCATAGAATCTAAAGAGAGGAGCAGATGTGTAAACCAAAAATACCAATTCAGTGAAGCAAGTTCAGCAAAAATGTCTGTGCAGGGTGCTAGAGATTTGCAGAGGAGTTAACATCACACTGCTATGAGAAATTACGGGTGGTTTTAAAGGAAAATGGTAATATCAGAACTGAGTAAAGGAGCATACATAGGAGTTAACCAATTTAAAAAAAAATAATGAGGAACTGCTATGAGGAATTACGGATGGCTTCAAAGGAAAAAGGTAATATCAGAGCTGAATAAAGAAGCATACATACGAGTTAACCAATTAAAAAAATAATGAAAGTCAGTGGGAGAATGTTTAAGGCAAAGGACAGAACACCAGGAAAGACAGTCAATATTAGTGGAACAAAAAACGAAAAGTGGGAGAGTGAGAAAGGCTGAACATGGAAGTATAAGCAGGAGTCAAGTTACAGTGGGCCTTATCTGCAACCTAAAATGCATAAACTTTGTCCTGTACATCTCATCCATTTTCGCACATGGTTTTGCATAAGCAACGGGAGAAGGGTAAAAATAATTATTATCAAAGAGAGCTGCCTATCAATGACAATTGTGTGTATGACATGGTAGAGGGATGCAATAGAAGAGACATATTTCTTCTAAGCTTCTTCCTAACTTACCAAAAGGACATAGAAGATAATTCCTGGCAGATAGGGCCAGAAGGAAATGCCATAACATAGTTTCGGGAAAAAAGGCAATTTAAAAAAAGAAGAAATTATCAGCAATTATGATGAAAGCCTTTTATCTCAACTTGATGACTTCTGAAACCAATTGCATTGCTCTAACTAACCATAGATAACCCTTGACATTTATAACTTATGTATGAGCATATGAAAGAGCCATGATATTTAATAATTTATCAATTTGCCAAAGATGTGTTTCGAATTATAGCCATGGCAGGCTGATAAGTAACTTGACTTTAAATAGTGAATGAACCAACATAGCAAATCAACAAACAATTGCGTATCTTAAACTCAGCTTCTGCTGTCATTATAGTTTCCTTCTAGATGCTGTCTGGACATTTGTGAAATTGACCTGTTATTCACAAATGTATGAATTTGGGAAATTCTAGGGACATATCTCTTATGAATGCATAGAGTCTTTAGGACCCATTGCAGCAATTCTTTTCTTTGAAATGACCATTATACCCATAATTAGTGCAATCAATACAATTTTATAGCCAGATGAAAGTTCTGTCCATAGTAATACCTATTTCTCAATGCAATAAACATTGAGACAAATCAGATTGGTGTTCCATCAAAAATCAGCTTTAGTAAAAGTAATATTCAAGGGATAAAGTAAAATGATGAACTCGAGATTCAAAAATGACAAATTATGTAAACACAGAACAACACAGATGAATGTGAATTAGTAGCTTGATGCAGTACCACAAAATTTCCCAAGGTAACGAAATGTATCCGCACTGTTAGGCTTCTCACTGTTTAAGTACTCAGTCTAGTTCTGTGCCACCATCTTTATGATGGTCCTTGTTAGAATAGAACTGCTGGTATGTTTTCTCACTATCCTAATGCTACAAGTAAATTACCTTATCATTGTTTGAGATGGAACACATTTCAGTTGGCACAGTCTCTGGCTAAAAATAGCAGGAAATCTGTTTTGACAGCTCTTGATTATGTTGCCTAAATCCAATGCATCCTCAAAAATTATATCTTACTTGGTTTGAGAAAAAGCTTTAACATAGTTCTAAACATATTTGTAAAATTTGTCATCTGAGGAGATTAAAGATTGTACCTAGTTATTATGAATAATAAAAGGTTAATTAATCACATGAATCTTAAATTATATGAAAGGTTTCTGTGTTTATTGAGTGCCTGCTTTGTGCCAGATACTGAATGAGGCTCCGTTGAGACATAGATGAACAATATTAACATAGTGCTGGTGCTTGGTGAGTTCACACTGTAGTGGGAAAAGTGTATTATCCAAGCACTCACAAAACAGGTAGATAATTGCACATTATAATTAAGTGATATAAATAACAATATACATAAAAGATTAAGGCAAGTACCCCTAATTTTCAATGAGCAAAGTCACTGTATTAGTCATCATGGATTGATATAACAAAATACCATAAATTGGATGGCTTATAAACAGCAGAAATTTATTTTTCACAGTTCTAAAAGTTGAAAGTCTGAGATCAGGGCACAGCATGATCAGGTACTGGTGAGAGCCTTCTACCTATCCAACTGCTGACTTCTCATTGTATCCTCATACAGCAGAAGGCAGAGGTGAGAGAGCTCTCTGGTGCCCCTTTTATAAGGACACTAATCTCATTCATTAGGGCTCCACCTTCATGACTTAATTACCTCCCAAAAGCCCAACCTCCTACTACCAACACATTGGGAGTTACAATCTCAACACATGAATTTGGGGGGAACACAAACATTCAGTCCATTGCTGTCAGAGAAAGCTTATATGGCAAAATGACATTCAGACAGAGATCATGATGATGAAGAGGCACCGTCTAAAAAGAGATTGCAGCATATTCAAAGCTTCCAAGGAAGGAAGTGTAAAATTTGTGTCACTGGAATACATTGATCTGGAAGGAGGAGCTTAAGATACAAAATAGTGTGTACAAATTAGTTCCAGAGAAACAGGGGATGGACTATTTAGAGGCCCTGTAGGTCACTTTAAGTATCTTGAATTTTATCCCAAGTACAAAGGAAATCACTTGAGAAATTTAAGTAGAGCACGACATACCCTAAGTATTTTTAAAAGTCAGTCTAAGTGCCATGTAGCTCATGGATTAGAAGAAGGCAAGAGACCAAACATGTCTAGTGAGGAGAACATGGGACAGTGGCCATAGAGGTGGACAGAATTAAACAGATTCATAAAGTGGTAAATTTAAAAATTGTGTGTCAGTAACAAACTTTTTTACAATTTGAACAGCATACAAAATAATAGTTAACTATGTTTATATTGTGGAGGAATATTTAGGACTATAGCTGTCAAGTAGAGTAAAAAATGAATAAAACAGATGAGTTTTCAAGTCAGATTAATGAATAAGCAGTTTTTGTTGCTCAAGAACATAAAGACATTGGTTTCCCTCATCCCACGTATGTGTCTATTCTATCCTCTTATAAACATAAAATGGAGAAAATAATAAGATCACACCAATGAAAATTCACCTTTAATCAAAAACACTTTGGGCACAAGTCACTGATGTTATCATTTTATAATCATTAAGATGTGTATGGATGACCTTGCACATACGACCTTTCAAAAAAGGAAGGGGGCCTTTTGAGAGTTATAAATAATCTGAAGTCCATAGCAATACTTAAATCCCAAATAAGAACAATTTAAAGACAAATAACCATAAGAACTGCATACTAGAAATCAGTTTCTCACTAGCCAGCACCACTGAAATTGTGCAATGGAAAAATCTTTGTTATGCGGGCTGACCTGGGCATTATAAGATATTTAGCAGCATCCCCAGGCTCTACCCACCGGATGCTAGTAGCAGCCCTTGAAAATCGTTAAATATGTTACCAGACATTGCCAAATGTCCTCTGGGGGGCAAAATCACCCTTTGGTTGATAACCACTGCTGTAAATCTACCTTTCTGCATATTTGCTTTTTCACTAATTAACTAATATTGAAATAATAAAATATCATGTTCATTACCAAAATTAATACTCTATATGGCGATCAATCAATTTGCTATTCTATTCGATTTACTGTTCACCTCCCTATATTTGCTGGAGACACAATTAGTTTTTCTTACCATCCATAATCTTCATCTGCCAATAGTCAGGATCTACATTATAATTATAGTAGAACCTGAAATGATTAGGGTAATAATGAAGTTGGCAAAGAAACCATGCAGCTTAAAGTATATTAATTAGCAAACACATTTAAGTCTTTTATATTAAGAAAAATAGACTCCTTTTATTTCATGCTCATTGTAATGGAAACATTTTTAAGCTGGTATTGCTGACAGGATTAATAACTGCCTTGTGGTGTAATCATATTTTATAACTTTTTCTTAAATACAAATTTATAATGAACTTCTATTGAACAGCTAATGGTTTGACTTCTAATTATTCAATGTGTAAATAATTCAGGACAATTTGGAGAAAAGGAGGAATTAAATATAAACAGCTCATTGTTAAGAGAATTTTCTTCTGCATGCTCTTGTCTTCCCTCAATAATCCTTATCTTTTCTCTCCTGCTTCGGCTTCTTTATTGCTCCTCTACTGATTTGGTTATCATAATCTTTGCAGCATTGCAAAACACTTCAAGTTCCCTCTGTAACCTTCCAAAAAAGTCAATGAAAATGGTTATTAGACATTTTATAATTAAATGTTCTTTTAACTTTTCTGTCCCATTTAAGCCAGTATCTTACCCTATTACAACTTTTGACTCTAAGTGTATTCCATCTGCCATGAAAGTTAAAATTCACAGGAGAAATTAAATCTAGTTTAAAAAGAAAAGGTTATGAATCAAAGATTTCTCTCAGAGAATCAGAAGTAAGCATTCCAGGGAATCAGCATATATTCAAATCTTTTCATGTGCAAAGGATGTTTAACATTTTATATGATGCCATGGAGAACCAAAAAAATTAAAAGATAAAACTCTGCTTGCATTTGTTTCTCTTTCAATTCTATTTCTGAAACCTTTAGGTTAATAACATGTTTCATACTAAATTTATCAACTGCCTAAGTTCAAACTTTCTTCCTTTTCTGACTTCACTCTTTCTATCAGTGTCACTACACTCCCAGTTTCCCAAGATTAAAAATGCGGAGTTTTCTTTACCCATCCATTGTCTCTCACATTTTAAGTCATTGATTTCTTTAATCATATTCCCTAGTATCTACTATGTGCCACACGTTGTGCTGGGAATTATCCAAACCAAACTTAAAATAGCTCTTAAATTCTATAAAATGGAAGAATACTTATCTTATAGGGCTGGGTAAGGATTATATGATCTACTATAGGTGAAGTATTAAAACAGTAGATGACACGTAGTTATCTCTGTGTAAGTCCCCACTGCCAGTGTCCTAAGCTAAACTTAGTCATTTAACTCATATTAATTTACAAGAAAAAAACGAACAACACCATCAAAAAGTGGGCGAAGGACATGAACAGACACCTCTCAAAAGAAGACATTTATGCAGCCAAAACACACATGAAAAAATGCTCATCATCACTGGCCATCAGAGCAATGCAAATCAAAACCACAATGAGATACCATCTCACACCAGTTAGAATGGCCATCATTAAAAAGTCAGGAAACAATAGGTGCTGGAGAGGATGTGGAGAAATAGGAACACTTTTACACTGTTGGTGGGACTGTAAACTAGTTCAACCATTGTGGAAGTCAGTGTGGCCATTCCTCAGGGATCTAGAACTAGAAATACCATTTGACCCAGCCGTCCCATTACTGGGTATATACCCAAAGGATTATAAATCATGCTGCTATAAAGACACATGCACACATATGTTTATTGTGGCACTATTCACAATAGCAAAGACTTGGAACCAACCCAAATGTCCAACAAGGATAGACTGGGTTAAGAAAATGTGGCACATATACACCATGGAATATTATGCAGCCATAAAAAATGATGAGTTCATGTCCTTTGTAGGGACATGGATGAAACTGGAAACCATCATTCTCAGTAATCTATCGCAAGGACAAAAAACCAAACACCGCATGTTCTCACTCATAGGTGGGAATTGAACAATGAGAACACATGGACACAGGAAGGGGAACATCACACTCTGGGGACCCTTGTGGGGTGTGGGGAGGGGGGAGGGATAGCATTAGGAGATATACCTAATGCTAAATGACGAGTTAATGGGTGCAGCACACCAACATGGCACATGCATACATATGTAACAAACCTGCACATTGTGCACATGTACCCTAAAACTTAAAGTACAATAATAAAAAAAATTTTTTTTTAATTTAAAAAAAAGAAAATAAAGTGTAACTGACAGTTCTGTCAGAAAAATATACTCTATCATTGTAACATAAATATGCAGTGTAGTTCTATGTATTTTAAAATGGTAGTTGTTGAGGAGAAAACAGCTGTTTTGAGAGTACATGAACAACCAAATAACTACTTGAAACATATACTTTATTGCAACATATACATATACTGCTATGCCCAAATAACAAAGAGAGATTTTTAAGAGACTATTGGAGCATTCTCTTTCTTGGATCCTTCTGAAGGGGAAACAATGGCCTTTCTCTCAAAAGTAATTATATTTTATTGTATAACCAGATGGTAGTATGTGTCATGATGTAAAATGTGGAAAAACACTAGGTTTACTTCAAAGAGAAGTTTATTTTTTTTTGAAATATTTCTTCACAGCCAGGGTGGGGAACACGGAAGATTGTCTGTGACTCTGGTACATCCTAAAACTCTGATCAGGGCTTCGAAGCATAATTCACAGGCAACACGTCTCTCTATGCCCAGATTATGGCCCCATTTTCACATTGTAAAGCCTCTCTTTTTAGCCTATTGACAATGATGACTTTACTACTCAGGAGGTTGGATTAATTTTCTGGAAATTAAATTTTAAAAAAGCTTCCTAATATTACAGGACACCTCAGGTTTTTTGTTTGTTTGTTTTGTTTTTGGTAATGAGGACTCAGATGATCTCATCAGGCACATTCTCAGCTTTGAGGTCAATACCTGGATTATTAAACTACCAATCATGGCCAGTTAATGGGGTTCAGAGTTATGAAACAGAATAAATTCTCTGATTAACAAAAGGGCTATAAAATCTCTAGACTGCTGGTTCTGCACCATGGACTTGTACTCATATTACTGTTCAGGTTTATATTCTGAGTTTACCATTTTGACTTTTTATCTCCTTGAGACAAATGTTCTCACATGACCTTTAATTACTGTACTGTCAGTGGAACCTAGGAAATGGACATCATTAGCATTCTTGCCTGGGTAATTAAGAAATAGGTTCAGAGGGATAATTGCTCCATCATTATTTCTCTTTACCTTCTGACAAATTTGATTTTTTTTAATAATTGAGTTGACCATATGTTCAAATATTTGCAATTAGCAATGCATTATTTTAATTTAGAAATTTGTATACACACACAAACTATGGTCATTTATTCCTCCTCCTCCTTCTCCACCTTGGGAAAGAAATGGGGATAGAGTGATAGTAGAGTTCTAATTATTTAAATCAGTTTCAGATTGATGTTATAGATCTATTTTGCATTCATCTCCTGGGATTTGTGCCTATGTCAGTTAATAGAATGTAGAATGGAGAGGACTGGAGCTTTTCAAATGTGGCTCTGATTGCTTTTGACATTTTAAACAAAGAAGAAGTTTTTGTGTTATCCTACTGTTCCCTAATGGACTTATGTAGATGAATCAAGACAATGCAGAAATGAATCTGAGCAAATTTTACATTACTTTTGATTGTCTTAGAGGGAATCTGAAAGCAAAGCCTAGACTAAGTAATATGGGAGGTTCTAGACGATATTAAAATGTGGCATGAGACAGCTCCATCTAAAGCAATTAGTGTTAATATCTGAAATCTGGGGCAGTCTATAAAACTTCTTTAACTGTTCAAATCTCTGCACCTTTAAGCAGACTGACTTGGAGAATGTATTTCTTCCTGAAATAGTTCTACAAGAGTTTAAATGCACTGCGTGTTGATAGCACCTTCTCGCTTCAGACTGTAATGATATGGATGAGAGTCAGGGGCCACAGTCTTCCCAAATTTCTCCAGAAATTTCCCCTTTATCTCCAGAACCTCTTGGTCTCATATCAAAGATTCAGAAGTTCACTGTTAATTGTAAGCCTAGAGTCAGACTAGAATTTATGATTGATAAAATAATGATAATTAAAATAATTGTTTCTATTTTTCTGCAGTCTTTATAGGCAAGAAAATACAGACACAGAGATATGGTTTTGGGTCTTATAAACATAATGAAGTAGAATAAGATGAATGAAAAAACAGAAAAGAGGCCAAATCTTGCTTCTCCCCATCATCTCTGGATGAGTCCTTTTAGTCCATGATGAGTTTAAAACATTGAAACAAAAAATCCCGGTACATATCACCGAAATTAAACAAGTATTTATACTTATTAAATGTTATTGACTATCTTCCAAAAAGGCTTATAGATCGGGATCGGGATTATTTCAGGTAGTTTCCACAGAAATATATAAATATAATTAATCCCAGAAATATAATTTTTAGGTAAGAGTTACACATAGTTACACATTAATTATTATTAACTGTAAATCACTAGAATTCTTCATTATCATAAAAAATAATAAAATCCAACACTGATGGTTGGTTAAGGAGTTTAAGAAAGTTTCTCTTTGTTAGTAAGTAGAATAGAAAAAAATTGGAAAATTCAAGTTAGAAAGATGAGATTAAGATTTTTTATTATTATTATTATTATACTTTAAGTTTTAGGGTACATGTGCACAATGTGCATGTTTGTTACATATGTATCCATGTGCCATGTTGGTGTGCTGCACCCATTAACTCGTCATTTAGCGTTAGGTATATCTCCTAATGCTGTCCCTCTCCCCTCCCCCCACCCCTCAACAGTCCCTGGAGTGTGATGTTCCCCTTCCTGTGTCCATGTGTTCTCATTGTTCAATTCCCACCTATGAGTGAGAACATGCGGTGTTTGGTTTTTTGTCCTTGCGATAGTTTACTGAGAATGATGGTTTCCAGTTTCATCCGTGTCCCTACAAAGGACATGAACTCATCATTTTTTATGGCTGCATAGTATTCCATGGTGTATGTGTGCCACATTTTCTTAATCCAGTCTATTGTTGTTGGACATTTGGGTTGGTTCCAAGTCTTTGCTATTGTGAATAGTGCCACAATAAACATACGTGTGCATATGTCTTTATAGCAGCATGATTTATAATCCTTTGGGTATATACCCAGTAATACCCAGTAATGGAATGGCTGGGTCAAATGGTAAGCACTACCTTAACCAGGTAATCAAGATGAAAATCAGCAGTGATAAATCATGTTGATAGTATACGATTAAAATGACGCTTTACTTCTGAGGTTTTGTTTCCCAAAATCTATAACCCCAGTCTAACCATGAAAAAAAAAAAAACAGCTCAGAAGATTCCCATAGAGGAACATTCTATATAATGCCTGATCAGTCCTCTTCAAATCTGTCAAGGTCTTCAAAAACAAATTTAGTCTGAGAAACTGTCGCAGCCAAGACAAACCTAAGGAGATATGACTATTAAATATAATGTGGTGTTTTGGATGGAATCCTGGAACAGAAAGAGGACATTAGGTAATATCTAAGGCAATCTGAATAAAGTATGGATTTTAGTTAATAATAATTTATCAATATTGGTTCATTAATTGAGACAAATGCACCATACTAATGTAAGATGTTAGTTAATAGGGAAAAATGGATGTGGAGTATATGAGAACTCTTTGTACTATCTTCATATTTTTTCTGTTAATCTAAAAGTATTCTAAAATATAAAGTTTATTTTTAAAAATACTCCCTTGGTAAACTAACAGAAAGAAAACCTATTATATGTTACTGATATACAATGTATGTCAGTCGCCTAATGGTAAATGAGAAATCTTCCTACATCATGGGGAAAGTGACAAAGTTGACCATGAACAAAAAGTTTAAATTTCTTGACTTTGAAGTCTTCTATCACAGAATAAAAAACCAGTTATGCTTCAGTTAACTTGGAAGGATTTCAAGTGAATGAGATGATATTGAGAGAGATGTGGGAAAGAAAAAAAAAGTGTTCGTTCATTACAGGGTATTAAGGAGAATGAAACATTTTCAGGATCCTTCCATGTCACTGTATTTTTCAGTAGGCCATCGTCTCATAGATAATACAAAGCTGCAAAGCTCCATGAATCTTCTGAGGAGATAAAATAGCAATATTACTTATTCACATTACCTGACAGATTGGGAAACCTCTTACTGTATAAGTAGTAAGTAATTGCAAGGCATAAATTAGGTTAAATGAATTTAAAAATCAAGAAATTTATAATACATGACATTCATTTTATATATATATATATACCATACACATATATATACACACACATCGCACACACACATACACATATATATCCTCTTTGAGATAAGATTTTTCCCATAGAAAATCAAAAAAAAGAGAGAAAATATTATAAGAATCTTTAAATTTATAAATCTTCCAAAATAAGAAACATGTTTTGACATTTGGAAAAAAAGTAATTATAGTAAATAAATTTTTATTCACAATTACCCTTTAAATAGCAAACCAATGGAAAAAAAAAGTTCAGATAAAAACTATAAGCAATATAAACTTTATAGTTGCTTACTATAATGTATTGCAAATTTAATAACATATTAAAAAGTTAATCACATATTACAAAATCAGGTCTTTCAAAAAACACTGGGAAATCCCATTTTATGTTATTGGCATGTTAAAATCTAATCAAAATCTCTAATAAATTTTCAGAGCTAAAGGTTAAGATGTTTTGCAGTAATTATTCAAGGAACAAAGTTATTTCCACCTCTGTTGGGGGCATCGTCTTCAAGGACGTGAAAGCCTGACATTTCTTTATGTCTGCATTTAATTGTAAAGAAAGCAGTCTCTCAAATTTCCAGTTAAAAAGAACCGTCTTATAAGTGGTTCCACATTTTGAAGAAAAGTTTAAGGTTTCTCCTCTAAAGGCTAATACTGTATGATGAAAAATCACCACTGCTCTTGAGTCACTGTTACGATAATTCTGTTATGGCAAACGATTATCTATATTCAAAACAATACATATGCCTCAGAAATGTTATTGGCCACTTATTTCAGTGTATATCATCTTTTAATGTTATCTGTTAAGTTTCTTAGGAAATTGATACCAAGCAAATTTTAAGAAGAAATATTAATTTTGCAGCTGAATGAAACAATAGCATATGATATTGAGATAGCTTTGCTATTATTAGTGTGGTCTTAGGTAACTAAGATCTTGGTTAGAGCTCAGTGATTTCTATGACCAATTCATATTTTAAAATTTGATGATATAATCTCGCTGATAGCAAAGACTCTGTCTTGTGGCTGTAGAACAGAGAAGTGCCTAGCCCACAAAATATATACTTCTTGATTACTTAATGAATGAATGATATTATAATATTCGTCACTGGAAAAATAATTATCAAATGAATCTCCCATGTTTATAAATCATTTCCACATGTTAACTTTTATTGCTCATGCTAATCGCTCAAAATATTTTGTTGTTAATGCTAATCATTGATTCAAAGTATTTACGTACAAAGTCATTAACCGAGTTTGACTTTCTAACATTAAAATTAAGACTTGTAGTGGATACACATAACTATAAATATGTCATTAATAAATGGCTACAAATGATCTAGTAGTTTAGATTGAAGACTGACATAGAAGAATGAAAACTCTAAAACTCCTAGAAGAAAATAGGGAAAAAAACTGCTTGACATTGTTTTTCACAAAAGTAAATAAGTGGCTATATCCAACTAGAGAATGTCTGCATAGTAAAGAAAAACATTAACAAAATAAAAAGGCATCTTACAAAATGAGAGAAAATATTTGCAAACCTTGTATCTGATAAGGGGTTAATATCTAAATATAAGAAACTCACACAACTAAATAGCAAAGAAGCAAATAATCTAATTAAAAAATGAGCAAAGGACCTGAATAGACATTTTTCAAAGGAAGAATACAAATAACCGACAAGCATATGGGAAGCTGTTCAACATAACTAATCCTCATGATAATGCAAATCAAAACCACAATGAGGTATCACTTCACATCTGTTTGAATGGCTATTATTAAAAAGACAAGAGGTAACAAGTATTGGTGAAGGTATGGAAAAAAGGGAACCCTGTACACCATTGGTGGGAACACAAATTGGTGTGATCATCATGGAAAACAGTATGAAGGCTCCTCAAAAAATTAAAAATAGAACCATCATATGATTCAACAACCTAATTTCTGGGTATGTATCCAAAGGAAGTGAAGTCAGGCTCTTGAAGTGATATCTGCAGTGCTATGTTTGTTGCAGCATTATTTACAATAGCTAAGATATGGAAGCAATCTAAGTGTCTGCTGAGAGATAAATAAAGAAAATATGGTTTATGTACACAATGTTATGCTATTCAGCCTTTAAAAAGAAGTAAATCCTGCCATTTGTGACATTATGGTTGAACCTGTGAGACGTTATGTAAAGTGAAATAAGCCATACACAGGAAGACAAATACTGTGTGATCTCATTATATGTGGAATTTAAAACATTCAAAAAGCAGAAAGTAGAAAGGTGGTTCCTAGGGGCTGGGGGCTGATGTAAATAGGGAGATGTACAAAGGGTACAAAGTTTGAATTGTAAGATGAATAAGTCCTGGAGATCTAATTTACAGTATGATGAATAGAGTTAATTATGCTGTATTGTTTACTTAAAATTTGAAGAGAGCAGACACACATACACACACACATGCTAATAGTAACTGTGGATAGTGATGTATGTGTTAATGGATTTGATTATGAAAATCATGACAGAATGTCTAAGTATATGAAATCACATTGTACACATTGAATAAATACAATTTTGATTTGTCAATCATAACTCAATGTAGCTGTTCTAGTAGTTTTGGTGCTTAACACATAAAATAAGTTGCTAGCTGCTTGACTTCAGATATGAACCAAGTTATCTTTAGCATGCACATGTATCACTGCTTGTATGACAATTTTTTATAAATTTCTAAAGGATGGTGTTAGTTTAATAAAAGGAAATACCTACCATTTAGAAATTAAAATTTCATTTGTATTTGTGTTCTAGAGGGTAACTATTTGCTAGCCCATGTGTTTTTCAGTAAACTCTATTTCCATGACATTACTACTGTATTAGTTTGTTATCATGCTGTTAATAAAGACATGCCTGAAACTAGATAATTTATAAAGAAAAGAGGTTTAGTTGACTCACAATTCGGCAGGGCTGGGGAGCCCACAGGAAACTTATAATCATGGCATAAGGGGAAGCAAACACGTGCTTCTTCACATAGTGGCAGCAAGGAGAAAGTGCCAAACAAAAGGAGGAAAAGTCCCTTATAAAACCATCAGATCTCATGAGAACTCACTTACTATCATGAGAATATCACGAGGGTAACCACCCCCATGATTTAATTACCTCCCACTGGGTCCCACCCATGACACGTAGAGATTATGGGAACTACAATTCAAAGTGAGATTTGGGTGGGGACACAGCCAAACCATATTGACTACCAAGAAAAACAAACCATGTATTTCACTTACCTATGAAATTCAAGCACATAACATCTTACTGTTGGACAATAGTTTTTTGTAATAAAGATACCTTGATTCAATTATAATTAGCAGTGAAAGTGGGAACACAATATTGATTAATAATATTCTTGTTTTTAAATATTTTTTCAGGTTTTATCAGACTCACACAGATAAACCATGTTAAAGGCCAAGTGCTAGTTAATGACTATGGAGATATTCTGATCTTTACATGTTTTTTAAGTATTTATTATGATAGTTGTAAAGGATAAGTCTATATTAAAATGTTTAACAAAGTATAAAAATAGAGATTTTTGACTGCAAAAGGTCCAGAGTAGAGGAGGGTAGAGTGATTTTATATTTTACATACATAGCATAGCATAATATGGATAAAACAGCATGATATACTGAATAAATATGTTCAAAGTATGTTTACAAATCACCTCCAACAATAAAATTTTAGAGTAGATGAATAATCTCAAGATATAATGAATAAAAAAACTTTATAAAACATTCCTTTTATAAGACAGAATAAATAGATGGAAAGAAACAAATTGGTCTGACAGTGGTCTTTGTTTCTCATGTTTGCTCATATGAAGCCAAGAGTGGTAGATAAATTAAAATCTGCATTTAACCCTGATAGGTCTCTACTAGGCAGCCTCACTTTGCTTCCAAACATTTTGCTTCAGTGTTTGGAAAGCAGGTGGGGAAAATTACAATTGAAAAAAAATTCATGCTTTCAAAGGCATCTGAGAACTAATAAATGAACTCATTTTTACTGGTATGTTTGCACCTTCTTAATAGAAGTGTCAAGGTTGTTTCCTACAGTTTCCTGGCTGATTATGAAATACTTACTTTAGCCACATTTTGATATGAATAACAGACTTATACAAATGTGTTTCTCAGAAATATCTTCTGTGCTCCTATTCAACTGATATGTTTCAAAAGTGCTGCAAATAATAATCTTTTTAAATATAATTTGTTTCACAATAGGACCTTTAGTTAACCATTTCATTAATATGATTTATGCTTAGCCATCGTATCTATCCACAATCATTTAGACTCACAGATTTAATGAGAAAACTCTCAAGGCCATGATTTATAAACATAATTCTACCATAAATGATAATGTACTGAGTAATTTCCTTCTCTGTGGCCACAATAGCTGGTCCTTGTGAAGTCTGGCTGGATAGAAAAATTATCAAGTAGCTACAATCTGGTAATCTGCAAACTTGAGACATATAATTTAGTACTAAAATTTTATAGTACTGATTACATTAATAAATATTACAGCAATTATTGTGGAGAAAGAGGTGATGATGAAATAGTAATTAGACACATGGCAACTGGGTCATTTTAAAATGGGGCCAGCACATAAACATTTATGCCAACATTCCTATACTAAATACCTTTTGTTTTGGGGTGGGATGACAGAGTCTTGTTCTGTTGCCCAGGTTGGAGTGCAGTGATGTGATCTCTGCTCAATGCAACCTTCTGCTCCAAGATTCAAGCGATTCTCCTGCCTCAGGCTCCTAAGTAGCTGGGACTTCAGGTCCACACCACTACACCCAGCTAATTTTTGTATTTTTAGCAGAGACAGAGTTTTACCATGTTGGCTGGGCTGGTCTTGAACTCCTGACCTCAAGTGATCTGCCCGCCTCGGCCTTCCAAAGTGCTGGCATTACAGACATGAGCCACTATGCCCAGCCAAAGTCAAAAAAAAAAAAAAAAGTTCAGTAGTTTCAAGACTGTGTTGAGCTGTTTTGTTTACTCATTCATTTTTTGAGCATCATTTTTTCAGGCACTATGCTATCAACAGAGAGATGAAAGAAAAATGAACACTGGCCTACATTATAGTTTCAGTAAGGCATACAGACGTGCAAAATGACAACTACAGTGAAATTAGTATTCAAATAAGAGAAAGACAAGGAGCCAAATGGATTGCAAAAAAGGGAAGAACTAACTTGGTTTGGGGGCATCAGGAAAGGTTCTATAGAGCATGTTTTATTTGAATGATATCAAGAAATGGGTGAGAATTTTTTAAGGGAAAAAGTAATTAGAAAAATGTATGCTCATCAAAGGAAGTAATGTATTCAAAACTCAGAGTTGTGAATGGACATTATGAGTTCTGTGATAATTACAAAATAATTGGAGATTAGGGTTGTAGAGTGAGAAGAAACAAAGATTAAATGGAAATGCTGGTAGTAGCAAAACTATGAAGGCAGGGCCATGCAGATGATGCTAGGAGGTTTAGTCTTTGCCCTATTGTTGACAGTATAATTTATAGCCCTGCTGGGACTCATCTGATAAAAAAAGCAAGTAAAATTTTTAAAAATCCCTTTCGGAGCCTATTATAATAGTTGCAATCATGACGTAAGTCAGTAGCAATGGAGATGGTAAGGAAAACAGAATTCACTACACATATTTGAAGTAGAATTAATTGGCTGTAATGACCAGTGAAATGTGGAGTGAGAGAAAGAGGAGGATAGAATGTCCAGGTTGTCACAAAAGAATTTACCACAGAAAATTTATGTATGCTAACAACATTATTTAGGATAGAATTCACAGGATGGGAAGTATTGGGTGGGGGATGGCAATGGAAATGAGGCTATACAAGGATTTCAGTTTTGAGCATGTTGAGTCTGAAATGCCTCTGGCAGACCAGGAAACTTAAAATGTACTTGTGGACTGAGAAGAGACATTAATTTACAGATACAGATTAGATAGATAGATAGATAGATAGATAGATAGATAGATAGATAGATCGATCGATAGATGATAGATAGATAGATAGATAGATAGATAGATAGATAGATAGATAGATAGCTTTCAGAGCTATCCACATACAAATAGTAGTTGAGGCCATGAAAGAAGATGAGATTAAGCATCTCATTTACTAAGATGAAGAAACAAATGAGGACCAAATTTAGTGCCATAAGAAACACATTTAGTAGTACTCCATAAGAGGAGAAGCCTGGGGTCAAGACATTAAATGACCAAAGGAGCAATAGCAAGCTGTGCTGGCCCTGGAAACAAGAATAGAAAAAACTAAAAAAAAAATGGTCAACAGAATCAAGTGCTTTAGAAAGAAATGAGGTGGGATCTGAATAAAAATGACAACTAGATTTAGCACTTGCACACTTGCTAATGCCTTACCAAGGATTAATGCAGTAGAGCATTTGGGGGCAGAAATACTAGACTCAAGGGATGTCTGGAGAGAGCAAGAAATGAAGCCATCAAGTGATTATTCCTCCAATTAGTTAGCAATGAAGAAAAGAAGAAATATTGAGTGATAGTTTGAAAAAAAAATTTAGAATAGATGAGTCTTTATCATTCTTTATAGACTGAAGAGAAGTCAGAGGAAGAGCAATTAGCATTATAGGAAATAGAGGAAAATGTGATGGAGCAATGTGTGAGGCAGGTATGGGAATATTTAACTTTGAGGAAAAGTGAATATGTCTTCTTTTAAGAATGGAGAAAAAGTGACAAGACAAGTACTGTTTTCGGAACATATAGAGGAAGAGAGAAAAAAATTAAAAAGTTGAATATTTTCCATTGTAAAAGAATACACAATGACATGTTATTCAAGAATCGAATTCAAAGCTATTCGTGCCAAATATGTGAGGTTTTATATTACATACTAGGTTGTGGGAAATGAAATGGAATGTTATTTTTAGGCCTGTTCATGAAAATTTATTCTATCATCTCCCCAAGGATAATAGCAATCATATTTGGTAGATATTGTTCTATGTTAGCTTGACATTGTCTAACATTTGCAAAAAAGAATGGGCAAATAGCTAATACTTAATGAGCATCTATTCTGTGCCAGATACTGTTTATCATATTTTCCAAACGTCCTTTGATAAAAGCATTATTGTCCACATTTGGTAGAAAATGAAATAAAAGCTGGGAAAGGTTAAGGTTAAGTGGTCACATGACTAGTTAATAATGGAGCCAAGATCCTAACATAAGAATCTATGTCCTTTTCCATTGCACCAGGGCACTTTTCTCTAAGAGGCTGTCTTCATTTTCAGTATTTCCTCTAAGTTAAAATTCTAGAAAATATCTTCATCAAGAATGATCAACAGTATCACATTAATAGTGTCACACAAGACATTAATCTTCAAAAACTTCTCTGAGGGACTGGTGGAGAAATGATTGACGAAGATGTTCATGGAATGGACCTGAGACATTTCCTTGCCAGTGGGAGTGAGGGGTAGCAAATTTCAGTAGTTAATGTTAATATTGTTTTGCTTGTCCTCGCAAGCTGATCAGTTCTGGAGGCATCTGACTATAAAACAACCAAGGCGTTCAGGGAGAGCAAGAGGAAGAATAAAACTTATAACCATGGCAGGAGTCTATTCATGACTCTAGAATCACTTTAGGATCAAGAAGTTTTAAAGTTGCCTTTAAATCCAGATGATGGGAGAAAAAAAACCAACAAACTTTATTACCTAGACTGTGGTGCTGTGGGTAAGCTGAACCTACAGGTCAAGCGTAACCCCAGCTGTAGGGAACAAGAGGAATTAAAACCTGAAAGTTAGGATAGAACTCCAAGAAAATGAATTATTTTACATTTAATTAAATTAAGTATGTATTTCTTCTGACTAATCCTGAACATTACTTGGATAGCTAAGAACACCAATAATGCTTACTTAGTGTTAGAGATATTGTATTGACTTTAAAATACCAGGGAATCTACTAGGATATGCCGGGAAGATTATAACGTGGTTGAGTTATTTTTCCAGATGCAAAACCTGGTTATTTATGAAAAGTCACAAAATCTAAGAAAGATTGAATATAGTGAAGGAAATTATAATTATTGCTTGATTATTAGTTTTCCTCTGTGTAAGTATATTGAACAAGGAAACATGAGGTACTCAGAATTATTCATTATGGGCTATTTATCACACAGGGTCAATATACTTCTAGCATATTCACTATGATTAATGCAGTCCAATTAGAGAGATATATGTAGGCAGCAGCAAGACTCATTTCATGGTAAAGAGAAACAATTTTTTATTTTTTTTCCAGCCCCAGTCAACTTTTTTTTGTTCAATAACAAATCTCAAATGTGGTTCAGTTAATTGAACCAAATGGTCATGAGGAAAAGGCAGCTGCAGACTTATACTAAGCAGATAGCTTTGAAGAACACTGTCATTTTTCTATTTGTTCTATCACTAGTGATAATTGGGCTTACTTCCTAGCAGTTGGATACTTTCTGTAAAAAAGAAAATATAAAACTAAATTATAGACATTATGCTGTGCCTGAAAGAGAAAAGAAATGAGAAGATATAATTGAACCTGTAAAGGGTTCATTTGTAGATGGGACATTTCCTCCTGGGAAATGAAGGATCTCACAGTAATACAATGAATATACTTCTGATTTATGGTAATTAATTCTGAATGTGGGTTATCTACCACATTGCTCTCTATAGAAGATGAATTGTACAACTAAATTATCAGGGTCTTGGAAGTAAAATTAGCATAACCTTAACAGAAAGTGAAATTTTGTACCTCATCTTCACATAGAAAGCATAGATCAAGCCATCCTGTCTTATTTCACTGCCCAGAGGTCCAATTATAAAAAGGAAATGAAGCAAAGAAGGAACAGCTTTCCTATGTATTCTTCCATGACATGAGTTTTTTTGGTTATCACACCAAGTTTCGGGGAAGATTGAGATACCTTCACTCCATTAATTCTGACCCCAAGATAAGAGTCAGATGAGAGTGGATATTGTCCCCTGTGGAAGAATGTTTCTTCATACCTAGATTTGGAATAGAATAGTGTAATCCAACATATTGAAAGGTTCACGTAACTAACTCTACAAAAATGACAACTTATAATGTGTTCCTAACAGAAATTTTGGAGCCACCTTGCTGGAATTTGTATGCCACTTAATCTTGAACAGTTTATTAGGGCTTTAACCATAATTATTGACTGTATCAGAACTGCAAAACTCACCTTTAACATTTAGCCTCCAGCTATTTCTAAAGGAAAATAAACAACTAATTGTCCACTTTCATTCTCTCTTTGAACTGCTAAGTGGTAAGTTAGTTTAGTCAAAATGCTAAAATCAGTGAGCTTAAAGAAAAAGTTACAAAATAATACCATCTATTCAGCAAAGCAAACTGTGGGGTCATTTATACAGTCAGAACCAAATCTAGGAACTGAATTTATACAAATTTAAATAGTCACATAAACAAGAGCAGAAAAACGAAAACCGTCTGAGTTTTTCCAAATATTCAAGATTTAGCATCCAATAGAATAATTTCTGAATTTCACTGTTTATTTCATTTCAGTCATGTTATTAGAAGGTATTTCTTAGAGCAGTTTTTAAGGTTCATAGCAAACTTGAGATGAAGAAACACAGATTGCCCCCCAAACCCCTGCATGCACACCTACATATCCTGCCCCATTATCAACATCCCCCATCAGAATGGTACACTTGGTAGCATCAATGAGCCTACATAGAAACATTATTACCCAACTTTGGATGTCTGTATTCTGTGGGTTTTGAAAAATGTATAATGGCATGTGTCCACCATTACAGTCTCATATAGGGTAGTTTCACTTACCTAAAAGTCCTCTACACTTCACCTATTCATTTTTCCTTCCTTACTCTGGGTAACTATTGACACTTTTACTATTTTCATACTTTGTCTCTTCTAGAAATTTATATAGGTGGAATAATTCAGTATGTAGCTTTTCAGATTGGCTTCTTTCACTTAGTAATATGCATTTATGGTTTCTCCATGTTTTTTCATGGCTTGATAACTCATTTCTTTTTTAGTGCTGAATAATATTTCATCATCTGGATATACTACAGTTTATCCATTCATCTACCGTAGGGTATCTTGATTGCTTTCAAGTTTTTTTTGCCATTATGAGTAAAGCTGTTACGAATATTCATGTGCTCATTTTTGTGTGGACATACGTTTTCAACTTACTTGAGTAAATATAAAGGAGTGTGATTGTGAGATTATATGGTAAGAATATATTTAGTTCTGGAAGAAGCTGCCACACTGTTTTTCTAAGTGGCTGTACCATTTTGCATTCCCACCACAATAAATGAGAATTCCTGCTGCTCCACATCCTTACCAGAATTTTGTGTTATTAATATTTTGCATTGTGGACACTCTAATATAGGTGTGTAGTAATATTTCGTTGTTGTTTCAATTTGCAATTTCCTAAGGACCTATGATGTTAGAAGATTTTTCATTCGTCTATTAGCTATTTTCATGTCTTCTTTATCAAGGCTGTGTTAAGGTATTTTGTCCATTTTTTCAATCAGGTTTTTGGTTTCTTACTGTTGAATTTTAAAAGTTGTTTGCATATTTTGAATAACAGTCTTTTATTAGATGTCTTTTGCAAATGTTTTCTCCCAGTTTGTGGCTTGTCTTCCCATTCTTTTGGGTTTTGCAGAGCAGAAGTATTTAATTTCAGTGAGGCCCAGGCTATCAATTATTTATTTCACTGATCATACCTTAATGTATATAAAAAGCCATCACCATACCTAAGGTCATTCAGATTTTCTCCTATGTTGTTTTCTATTCATTATATAGTTCTGCATTTTACATTTTAGGTCTATGTTTGCTTTTGAGTCCATTTTTGTGAGTAGTGTAGGATCTGTATATTAATTCTTTTTTTAGTGTGCATATTCAGTTGTTCCAGCGCTATTTTTTCTCTATTGTATTGCCTTTGCTTTTTTGTCAAAAATTACTCGACTGTGTGTATGTGGATCTAGTTCTGAGCTCTCTATTCTGTTCCATTGATCTATTTGTCTATCATTTGGGCAATAGCTACACTGTCTTGATAACTGTAGCTTTATAGGAAGTCTTGAAGTCGGATATGTCAGCCCTCCACCTTTTCCTTCAATATTGTGTTGACTATTCTGGCTCTTTTGCCACTTCATATAAACTTTATGATCAGTTTGTCAATATTCACAAAATAAGTTATTGAGATTTTTATTAGGATTGTATTGAATCTGTAAATCAATTTAGGAAAAACTGAAATCTGGACATTAATGAGTCTTCCTATTCCTTAACATGAAATATCTTTCCATTTGTTTAGTTCTTCTTTGATATTTTTTATCAAAGTTTTATAGTTTTCCTGATATGGATCTTATACATATTTTGTTAGATTTATGCTTAACCATTCCATTTTTGTGTGTGCTAAAATAAATGGTAATGTGTTTTCAATCTCAAAAGCTACTTTTTCATTGTTGGTATATAAAAGTAACTAATTTTTATAACTTAGTCTTATATTCTGCAACCGTTCAATAATCACTTACTGGTTTCAGAAAGAGTTTTTTTGTAGATTGTTTTGGATTTTCTGAATTATCATTTTTAGTTCTTCAGTTATATGTTATTTTTCCCTATTCCTTATTTCTTCCATAAGCACAATTAAATCAGTGTCAGAAAGTAACTTGTCGGGTTCCAGAATTGTACTCTACAAGTCACTCCCTCTTAGTACATGCCTTCACAATATGGATTCTATACTTAAGTCTCAGCCTTATTCATGCAGAAATAATTGACACTCATTTATTTCTCGTATAATATAAACTCATTCATATAATATAAACTCATTCATATAATAAAATAAAACATAAAAAAACTCATTCATATAATAAATGTTAAATTCTTTATAAGGGCCATGAGAATATTTGTCATGTGCAGATTTTCTCAGCCCCAGGCAAGGGCATACTGCTCCTACTCACACAGCCCCTTATAGTACCACACTTTGTAAAACAGTTTTTGCTAGGCTAAAGCATTGTTTGTAATTGAGGCAGATTGGAAACAACCCAATAACCTATCAATATAGAAACAGCCAATTAAACTTTTGAGCTTCCACAACCTGAAAAATATATAAATGTTTTTTAAATGAGGCAAATGTATATATTCTATACATTTTAAAAAGTAGAGTGGCATGAGTGAATTTTGTCTCTTTTACTGAATGTATGACCATAGTTTTAAAATAAAAAGTTGTACATTAACACATATTAAACTATATAGAAAAGTTTGAGGAGAGTAATATTGCATGCTCTTATTTGTAGTCACTCCAGGGTTAGATAGAAGGCAAATGTAGAGATGAGGGGAATTTTTATTTTTATATAAAATATTAATAATTAAGTTTTTAAACATTCTCTTCTTGAAAACAGGGAAATAAATTTAATGGTCTTTACAGTTACCTTTTAGTGAAATCCCCTGCTTTGTAATATTGTCTTCAATAGAAATACTGACTTTTACAAAAACAAAGTTTAAAAAAGAATATGTGAATGAAGTTTATGAGTATCTTATGCTTTTTAAATTGTTCTCTATATCATTAAGAAAGGGAAAAGAAGGATTTGCATATGGCTTTATCTTCTAGCATCATACCAGTAGCACCGAATGCATTCTTTAAAGTGTTATATCTATCTATTGTCAGCAGCAGTGATATATTTATATATATATATAAATTTAGATATATATTTATCTGTGTATATGCGTGTGTATATGATTTTCTACATATATAACATCTGTGTATATATATGTACACATTCTTCATTCACATATTCTTATATAGATATATGCATATATGTATATCTGGATGTATATAATCATATACACATACATATATACACATAAAATTATCTTAACACCTGCCTATTATTTGTTTTTTTTAATTATAATTTAGGTTTTAGGGTACATGTGCACAATGTGCAGGTTTGTTACATATGTATCCATGTGCCATGTTGATTTCCTGCCTATTATTTGAAAATGAAACAGTCAGTTGCCATTTTGAGCGTGGCACAAAAATATGGACAGAGGTAAACTTTTTTATTAAATATTAATTTCTTAGGTAACTATTGATATGATATATCCCCTTGACTCTATAAATAAATTAATATATAGTTTTTCAGACAGGTTAGTGTTCAAGTAAAACTGAGGTTTATTTTGTGGCACAAAAACAATGAGCAGAGAAAAGAGATGTAATAAAGCATATCTGACCTGGCAGATTATTGTACAAATTCTTCTCTGCTTTAATCAAACTGCTGTGTGTGTTTGTGTATGTGTAGATGAATAGTGAGAGAGAGGAAAAAACACAATATTAGATATACCTGGTATATCCCAGGCAGATATTTAATCCTCACAATAAGACTTGAATGTAAACGTTATCAACTGCATGTTCTAGATGAGAAAATGAAAACTCAGAGAATTCCGTAGGTCTGATTGACACTAAAATGTCTGGGACTTTTCATAGGTGTTGTACAGGAAGGCCAAGCACATACTGTAATGTTGCCCTCTGTCTGTACAAGTACCACCTCTCTACCCAGAGTGGAGTCCTACTTATTCTACAGCCATGCTCTTAACTTTTCCCAAATCCCTCATCTGACGTTAAAATATACATATCCTCGGCCGGGCGCGGTGGCTCACGCTTGTAATCCCAGCACTTTGGGAGGCCGAGGCGGGCGGATCACGAGGTCAGGAGATCGAGACCACGGTGAAACCTCGTCTCTAGTAAAAATACAAAAAATTAGCCGGGCGTGGTGGCGGGCGCCTGTAGTCCCAGCTACTCGGAGAGGCTGAGGCAGGAGAATGGCGTGAACCCGGGAGGCGGAGCTTGCAGTGAGCCGAGATCGTGCCACTGCACTCCAGCCTGGGCGACAGAGCGAGACTCCGTCTCAAAAAAAAAAAAAAAAAAAAAAAAAAAAATATACATATCCTCAATTTAGTACAGTATCCTATTGGACACTTAATTTTAATATAGTAAACTTCTCTAAGTGGCTTACAAATGTATCTTCTCATGTATTATTTTAGGACTATTTTATTTGTTATAAAAATCTTAAAGTTTTATAAGGTTTTATAGTGAATTTCCCACTGTATATAAGCATACAGTCAGCTACACGCCTATAATTAGTACATCATTCAATTTGACAGCCGTAATAATAACAAAAAAATTCTGAGAATGCCAGTCTATTAAAAGGAATAAATACCTAATTGCAAGATTTCTGGCATGAGAGATAACTGGTTAAACAAATAATTTATGACATGATCTCTTATTTGTTGCCCTCAAACCATAGTATATTGGTTACTATTTGTTTATTATTTTTTATTTGAATAAGATGTCTAATTCTATGTCAAATCGTGGAAAGCATACAACCACCTTTAATAGCACATATTGCAGCACATGTTAAGAACTCTTATTTATTAACACTTTAGTGAAAGTTAATGTAATTAATTTTATGAATATGAGGTAACATATTTCTTCCACCTGGTTGTCCTAAAATTATCCTTTCAATGCAAAAATATTTTATCACTGGGCTCAGGTTTGGAAGGAATGTGTTATTAGCATTTCTTGTGAAAGATGTGTGTTCTTAAGAAACACAATTTTCTGGATTTTACCATTTCCACATCAAAGTTTAGTTTGAGAGCCCACAATGGTACTTCCAAAAATGTTGGTAATGTAAAGTAATCAAACATGCGTGGAATATTCTTCAAAGGTTGGTTAAACATCTTATAAAATTCATTAGCAAATCCATCTGGACCAGGGTCTTTTCCAGATGGGAAACTTTCATCACTACCCATCATTTTTCATAGTTTATTATAGGTATAGTTTTATTTTGAGAGAATGGCAGATAGATGTGTATAATAAATAAAGCAACAAAATTATTTAATATTTGGGTAAGAGATCCTTCTGTATAACCATATATAAAAATTAAGCAATAGCATATTTCTGATGAGTCTGAGTTAACAGACTATTTGTATTATTCAGAAATCTGTGTATTTTAAAATTTCAACTGAAAAAATTTTGATTATCCATTTCTTTAAAAATTACACAATCTTTTCTTTTACTTTTGCAGTTCTATCAATACCAGATAGTGAGATGTAACATCCTGAATATATGAAGCTTCCTAAAAATGTTAAATTCTTACAAATTGACATTTTAAGACACATCCATACTGAATGAACTGGTAGAGAAAGAATATTCAAAAACATAGGGAATCAACTGTTTGAATATTTGTTCAATTAAATTCAACAAATATTTGTGAATCCTTATTTTAAGCCTGGCATTGTTATAGGTACAAATATAAATATAAAATATGTAAAATAGTAGTTGAGAGGAGATAAAATATAGACAAGGAATTGAATTGTAGCTTGATAAGTGAGGTAAAAGAAGCATGTACTAGATACAGTAGTGGTGAAAGCAGGGGTGCTCTACTTTTTTTGGATTTGGTAAAAAGCTCTACAGATGCAGAGATGCTGAAAATGCTGTCCTGGCATTTGTGAAGGAAGTAACTTTCCAGGCAAAAGGAATTGCATGAGTAGAGACACAGAGCACGACGCATCAAGAGGCAAATGGCCTGTCTTTGTTTACAATGGCAATAAAATATTGACTTTCCCCACAAAGTTAATGAAATACAGAATTAGGAACTTAAAAAGAATACATCATATCCCCCTTACACCAAGAAAGAGAACATGCCCTAAAGAAATTAGGCTCTCTTGGCCTTAGCACCATTTTCTCAGAAACTTCTGCTCCATGAGAGCCAAGTGGAGAAAGAGGCACAAGTGTAGATTAAAGCACAAAAGAAGAAAGATGAGGCTGAGATCAAAGTAAATTGCCAGCATGGGCTCTCAAGGAGGTCACAGGAGCAGAATATGGCATGCCAGTGACTGAGGACAATGATACAAGTTGTTGGACTACATGCTACTCTAGAGGTTGTCTCTCAATGGATCTAGAATTTCCATTGCCATCTAATTGCCAAGACCGTCTCTGAGAAAACCACCTTGCCCATTACCAAAACAGTTCCTGTTGACCTTTGCCCCAGGCCTCTGATATTCTAGACTGCATCTCTTCTCAGTTGTTGCTGAGTGTAACACGTAATTACAAATTTGTAATAAAGAGCAATTATACAATATATTATTTCTTCTGCTCTCTTAGCTAAAGAAGCAAACAGACAGAAGAAGACAGAAATCAGCACACTAGGGGCTTTAATCTGAAAATGACTGATGTGAGTCTTTATCAGATTCAAAAAATTCATTCTAATGAATGTCCCCAATGAAATTACTAAACAGGCCAAAATGTGCCACTGACAGGACTTTACTTAAGGCTTGAAATGTTAGCTGGGGTCAAGCAACATTAGACAAGGGCATTTAGCTGAGCTATAACCTACTTTCCCTCTAGCGCTGAGATGATGTCTTTTATTATCCCAAGAAATTTGTTATAATAAATTCAGTTGAGGTGTTCTCTTCTCCATTTCTTTTCTTCCCCATAGAGCATAAGGCACCGTTGGTTTACACAGCTCAATCTCCTTCACGGCCTGGGGACATTCTAGTATAGTAGAAGAATCCTCCTTTTATAGAAACACACACACACACACACACACACACACACACACACGCATGCACAGCTGTTTCGCTCACTGTTATCAGAAGCAATTTGTTCTGAAGGGAGAGAGGAGAGTAATGAGTGCCTGCACTAATTCACACTTTGAAGAGGACACAGATGAGTCGTTTGAATACATATTAGGGTTGGCCTTCAAATAGCAGCCTACCCAGAGTTAGAAAGACAATATTCTGGGGGCAGCAGCCTTTGTCTTAGGGACCAAAGTCATCCTACAGTTCAAGCCAATGTTGTAGACCAACCTAAGCAGAAAGCATAATCTAGGCTCTTACCAGCCAACCTTGGCTAATGGAACCTGTTGCAGAACAGACAGACATGGGTTCCAAGACTGAGATATGTGAGATCAGGAAAACAGTTTCACCTTCTTCGGGTGGGTCCAGAGACATTTTCAATCTCACAGCCCCTCTGCACTGAATGCAGGTGACTCTGAGCCATTTTGAGGGAAATACATACACACACAAAGGACATTTTACAATATAAGTTTTTCCTGAGAATAACTTTCAACTGACCTTCCCTCACTATTTTATATTGGCAAAACATGATCAAGAAGAGTCACAGATAGATACTTACCCAATTCAAATTCAAAGAGCATGAAATGCTAATGGGTGTGCGTATATGTATATGTATATGGAAACAAAGGGATTTTGATGGTCCAATCAGTTTGAAGAAAGTTTGAGTTAAACAAATTAAATAAATTAGACTGCAAGACTTCTCAAATACTTTTTTCATGTTTATTAAAATCTTGAATCTCTAAAAAAGATATGTAATGGTGACTATTTCCCAAATTATTTACAAGTAGAATAATTCCTGTCTAAACCTATATGAATATCTCACTGAAGACTGGTGTCCTGTGGACCGAGAGATGCTGGTTTAATAATAACAATAATAGCTAATATTCACAAAATTTGAATTCTGGGTGTCTTAAGTCAGCTCCAGGAATATGTATTTTAAGACACCAATTATTCTATTTGCACAAATTGTGGGTATAAACCAAGAGCAACCTCTGACAAAAGAATTTGTTCAAGTTCTTTCAATTTAGGGCCAGAGGATGGAAAAAGAAAAGTTAGATGAAGACATTTTTGGGGTTCTCCAAATTTCAAGCAGTAGAAAAAGTTGATAGTGGCAAGAGTTGGGATAGAGAAGCTCCATAAGGGCCCCTGATAAATGAGACTCATCCTTGGAAGTATAATACCTGAAATCTTTATAATTTGCCATCTTGGTTGTAGCATAATCTGTTCCAATATAGTCTGATAATAATTGGTTGAGTATCTATTTATGCAGATATTTACCACAAATGATTTAAAGTTGTGGGTGGAGAAAGACATGAATGCATGCTGTACTTGTTTTGGGGAGGTTTGAAAACATAAGCATAAAGCATGTAAGTAACAGGATGGAGAAAGTCACATGTGAAGCAAACATAATAAAACAAGACTGTGTATGTGTTATACCATGTACAAGGTGAAAGAATGAGTACGGCAGGGAGAAAGGGTGGAGGCTCTGTGGAAGAGGTAGGATTTGAGCACAGCTGTGAAGAAGCAGGAAGACTTGGACAGAAGGAGGACGTCCAAGTGAAAGGGTAATAACATAAAATAAAATAAAGAAAGAGATAACTAAAAAAATAGTATACAGGGAGAGAAGTGCAAGACCTGTTCATAAAAGAGGCAGTTTCATTTTGTTGGATCATAGGATCATAGGAGGATGTGGCAGGATGTAAGGTAGAAAAAATAGGTTGATTACAGATCAAAGAAGATCTTGAATATCATATTGAAGTCTATGAAATTTCCTTTATAGATATTGACAAACCTCTGGAAGGTTTGGTAAATGTTCTGGTAAGGAATAAAATAAGAAGACTGAATGATGAACAAGAATGGGTCAAAACTCCTAGTCAGGTTTACAGTGGAGGATGAGATCTCATTATAATCTCTTACTTCCACCTGTGCAAATCATTAGCTGACAGCTCAAATGCCAATCCGTGTGGAGTGACTCAGAGATAGGTTAACCCACTGGGTCATATGGAAACTTTTTATTTCTATGGAATAGAGCCAGCCTGGGTAGACACTCTAGATTACATGCTATACATTTTGAAGACTTCTGATATCTGCAGTGAAGAAAACATTAAAATGTTTTCATGCTTCTGTGTTTTTGAAGAAAATTCCATTAGAATAGTAAATAAACCCAACTTCATCTTCTATATTTAATGTACACTATATAAGAAAGATAAAAGGCAGTTTATGCATTTTAAAGTTCTGCTAAATATGCATATGTATGTATATATACATGCAGACACAGAGCTATTTCAAGAAGTAGCTGCACAGCTTCACAATTTTAATAGTTATTTTTGTCATACTGTTGTGGCAGAAAATCTCAAACTCTATTCCTTAGTGTCTCAGTGACTGTGTCACAGTGCTGTTAGGCCAAAATAAATGCCTAATAGTTCCATTTATTTGGTAGTTAGGTCCCAAAAAATTCAGTAAGAATTTACTAACAACTTGGAAATCATTTTTGCCATAGATTGAAATAATAATATTTCTATTTTATTCTTAAATAAGCGTAGTCACTGAACAATGGAATGCATGAACATGTTGGATATTGTACATCTTCTAATGCACAAAACTCAAATGCAGATTTGCCACTGCTACTCTTATTTCCTGCTCCACACTGATTTTCATGCGATGTTTCTTTTATCCGTAGAAATCACAAAAGACAGCTTCACAACAAATATTGACATTATCTAAAGGCAGATAGCGCTATCTAATGTTGAAACTATAACTTACCTCAAGCTTGTATGTGCAGTGTTGCTGTTTCCCTTGAAAATACTAAATATTTCAGGGCACTTCAGTGAGCTCACTGCATCACCACGGAATATCTTGGCACAGAGCTTGGAGACCACGGCCATAGTGCTTGCTTTTGAACACCTGGTTAGGACGTGAAAGTGGCAGGTAGGGATAGAAGGAATAACATGTGTGTCAAAAAACAAGAAACTGACTTCTGAACAAGGAATAATAAGAGTAGGCAGTCTGGTGACAGAAAAGTCTCAAAATGTTTATGGCTAAAAAACAATTTGAGGCTCAAAGACATGCAAATAATATTTTTTGTCAACTGACCACTACAGCAAAGCTAATGGCACAAGATGCCCGCCCTTCACCCCCATTTAAGGTTGTCCTTAAATACCTTTCTTATTCCACCAAGTTTGGCTCAGTCCCTATGATCAGGATTAGGGGATGTTTGATTAAGAAGTCTTTGTAAATTCCCGCTAATATTAAGTCAGTACCCAACAGTACTGCTTGTAGTTAAATAGTAGTTGCAAAATTTTGCAAATATTTTGGATTTCACAAGAGAAGATTTTTTAACTTTCAATTTATTTTTTTAATGAAGTTAATTTTCTTTTAGTCCTAATTCTGACATTTAAAATTAAAGTGTGCCTGCATATCAATCTCTCAGTGACTGCCTTTAAAAATGATTTTTAAAAGCCCGCATATCAGAGTAATTTCTTTCATTACATAAACGACCCTCTGGGGTATGCAGTTTCAAATATATTTTGGGAAGGATACATTGCAGACTTTTAGAACTTGTGACCAACGTTTAATTCTCTGACAGTCTCGGCAGGCAGTGTGGGGTGGCGGGAATTGCTATCAAAAAAAAGTTTTGACTTTAAAAAAACTCCATTCTTCACCTCATCTATGCTAACCAGCTTCTGTCGTAAAGTGCTACAACCTCATGAAATAAATAATAATACAAAATAGCTGATTTATATCTCTATAAATAATGAAGCTTCTCAATTATGCAGAAACCTTTAAGGAACTGCTGCTATTTTTCCATGTGTATATTTGATAATTTTTATTTTTGGAATTTTGAATTTCTTATACCTTTGAAGATAATAGGAGAAGTAACACAATCAAACCCTAAATTTCTTCTTTTTTTTAAAATCCATGAATTCTGTTTGATGTTAGTCTCAGAAAAAACATTTTCACAGATTGAGAAGGTGTTTGATTACAAAAGGTCAAGGCAAAATACCAACATATTTAACCAATACATTTTTGCAGACTGTTTATAGAAATTATCTGAGTTGCATAGCAACAGTCTTTTTAATTACTACTTGCTATCCAGATTTTAATAATTTAATTAGTATATTTTGCTTCATTAAATTGTTATATTCAATAGATTTAATGAATTCAATTCATAGCATGTTTTAAATGGTTTTTTTCCACTTGCTGTGCAAGTAAGAAATGAACTGTATTTATCTTCTATTCAGATGCAACATAACAGGAATGAAATGGGGGATTTTGGGTTATAACTGGTCTGAGCTGAAAGATAAATAATTAGAAGTTTGGAGAAGGTGAACATACTTTTCCAAATTATACCATGTTCAGAAAAATGAGAAAGTTCACAGATGGTTTTTTTTTTTTAAGATGGGAAAAATAAGTTTGAAGGAAAAGAATACTCTGTCAATGCTTCGTAATAGTTTTGAAAGTTGGCTTCATGAAGTTTCTAGTTAGGGAATAACTATAAATTGAGATGTATGACTAATCTTTCAAGAGTGGCTTTCTTTTTTCTAATTTTAGTATGTAATTTAGAGTTTCGGGCTTCATATCAGCAGCATATCTTAGTAGCCCACTCGGTCCTCCTTATCTCCACCTGAAAGCTGTATAAGCACTTTAAACTTAACATGATCAAATAGAACCTGTATCCCCAACGCTCAAAGCTTTTATCTCACCGTCTTCCTTATATTAATAAGTTACTCCAGTGTTTATGCAAGTACTCCAGGCAATAATTCAAAGAGTGTTCTTTGATTCCTTCTATCCCTACACCCCCGATATCCATTCCATTAATGAGTTCTATTGGTTCTACCCTTAAAATATATGTGAAACCTGTTAATTTTCTCCATCTTTTCAGCTGCCTAGCTAGACCAAAACACCATCATCTAACGATACCATCATGTCACAGTGGTCTCTCTAAATCCATTTGTCTCTCTACATACCATTCGACACACAGTAGCCAATTAAATCTTTCTATAACATAAATAAGATTCATGAGATCCTCTAAATAACTTCTATGGCTTTCTTTTGCACTTAGAATCAAATTTTTCCTGGAATCCTTGTCCTGACCTGATGCTTCCTAACTCACCAGCATGAGCACATTATACTCTGTAGTTCACACTCAGCCACATCAACCTTCCATTGTTTCCTTGACTGTTCTAAGCTCTTCGCCACCTCAGCACTTTGTTACATGCACTTCTTGCTGCCTGGAATGCTCTTCCTGCCCTTTTTTCCCAATATTGGCTCGCTCTTATTCTTTTTTCTCCACACCCTCACCAGCACTTATCTTTTAACTTTTTGCTAATAGCCATCCTAACAGGTGTGAGGTGATATCTTATTGTGGTTTTGATTTGCATGTTTCTGATGATTGATGATGTTGAGCACCGTTTCATATGCCTATTAACCATTTGTATATCTTCTTTGGAAAAATGTCTGTTCAGCTTCTTTGATAATTTTTTAAGTAGGTTTATTTAGCTTTATTGTTGAGTTGTATGGGTTTCATGTACATTTCGGATATTAAACCATTATTAAATATGTGGTTTGCAAATATTTTTCCCATTCTGTAGATTTCCTTTTCATGTTGTTGACTGATTTCTTTGCTGTATAGAAACGTTTCAGCTTGATGTGTTTCCAGTTGTTTATTTTTGTGTTTTTTTTGCCTGTGCTTTTCGGGTCATTTCCAGAAAATCATTGCCCAGACCAGTGTCATGGAGCTTTTCTTCTATGTTTTCTTCTGGAATTCTATGGCTTTAGGTATTATGTTTTAATCCATTTTGAGTTGAGTTTTGCATGTGGTGTAATATAAAAAAAAATTTCCTTTTTTTTTTTTTTTTTTTTTTTTTTGCTTCTGGATATCAAGTTTTCCTGGCGCCATAATTGAAGACACTATCCTTTCTCCATTGTGTATTTTTGGCATCTTTGTTGAAGATGAATTGATGGTAAACATGGGTTTATTCCTGTGCTCTCTATTCTGTTCTATTTGTATTTTTGTTTTTATGCCTATATTATAGAGCATTGATTGCTATAGGTTTTTATTATAATTTGAAATCAGGAATGTGATGACTCCAGCTTTGTTCTTCTTGACCAAGTTTAGCTATTGGGAATACTTTGTTGTTCTAGATGAATTTTAAGATTCCTTTCTCTATTTCTGTGGAAAATGCCATTGGAACTTTGATTAAAAAAAAATGCGGGGGTGGAGCCAAGATGGCCGAATAGGAACAGCTCTGGTCTAGAGCTCCCAGCGTGAGTGACAGAGAAAACGGGTGATTTCTGCATTTCCATCTGAGGTACTCGGTTCATCTCACTAGGGAGTGCCAAACAGTGGGTGCAGGACACTCAGTGCAGTGCACCGTGCGGGAGCCGAAGCAGGGGCGAGGCATTGCCTCGCTCAGGAAGCACCAGGGGCCAGGGAGTTCCCTTTCCTAGTCAAAGAAAGGGGTGACAGACAGCACCTGGAAAATCGGGTCACTCCCACCCTAATACTGCGCTTTTCTGACGGGCTTGGAAAACGGCACACCAGGAGATTGTGTCCCGCACCTGGCTCAGAGGGTCCTATGCCCACCGAGTCTCCCTGATTGCTAGCACAGCAGTCTGAGATCAAACTGCAAGGCAGCAGCAAGGCTGGGGGAGGGGTGCCTGCCATCGCCCAGGCTTGCTTAAGTAAACAAAGCAGCCAGGAAGCTCAAACTGGGTGGAGCCCACCACAGCTCAAGGAGGCCTGCCTGCCTCTGTAGGCTCCACCTCTGGGGGCAGGGCACAGACAAACAAAAAGTCAGCAGTAACCTATGCAGACTTAAATGTCCCTGTCTGACAGCTTTGAAGAGAGTAGTCGTTCTCCCAGCACGCAGCTGGAGATCTGAGAACGAGCAGACTGCCTCCTCAAGTGGGTCCCTCACCCCTGAGAAGCCTAAATGGGAGGCACACCCCAGTAAGGACAGACTGACACCTCACTCAGCTGGGTACTCCTCTGAGACAAAACCTCCACAGGAACGATCAGGCAGCTGAATTTGCGGTTCAAGAAAATACGCTCTTCTGCAGCCACCACTGCTGTCACCCAGCCAAACAGGGTCTGGAGTGGACCTCTAGCAAACTCCAACAGACCTGCAGCTGAGGGTCCTGTCTGTTAGAAGGAAAACTAACAAACAGAAAGGACACCCACACCAAAAACCCATCTCTACATCACCATCATCAAAGACCAAAAGTAGAAAAAACTACAAAGATTGGGAGAAAACAGAGCAGAAAAACTGGAAACTCTAAAAGCAGAGTGCCTCTCCTTCTCCACAGGAATGCAGTTCCTCACCAGCAACGGAACAAAGCTGGATGGAGAATGACTTTGACGAGTTGAGAGAAGAAGGCTTCAGACGATCAAACTACTCCGAGTTCCAGGAGGAAATTCAAACCGAGGGCAAAGAAGTTAAAAACTTTGAAAAAAAATTAGACGAATGGATAACTAGAATAATCAATGCAGAGAAGTGCTTAAACGAGCTGATGGAGCTGAAAGCCAAGTTTCGAGAACTATGTGAAGACTGCAGAAGCCTCAGTAGCTGATGCGATCAACTAGAAGAAAGGGTATCAGTGATGGAAGATGAAATGAATGAAATGAAGCAAGAAGGGAAGTTTAGAGAAAAAAGAATGAAATGAAATGAACAAAGCCTCCAAGAAATATGGGACTATGTGAAGAGACCAAACCTACGTCTGATTGGTGTACCTGAAAGTGATGAGGAGAATGGAACCAAGTTGGAAAACACTCTGCAAGATATTATTCAGGAGAACTTCCCTAATCTAGCAAGGCAGGCCAACATTGAGATTCAGGAAATACAGAGAATGCCACAAAGATACTCCTTGAGAAGAGCAACTCCAAGACAAATAATTGTCAGATTCACCAAAGTTGAAATGAAGGAAAAAGTGTTAGGGGCGGCCGGAGAGAAAGGTCGGGTTACCCACAAAGGGAAGCCCATCAGACTAACAGCTGATCTCTCGGCAGAAACTCTACAAACCAGAAGAGAGTGGGGGCCGATATTCAACATTCTTAAAGAAAAGAATTTTCAACTCAGAATTTCATATCCAGCCAAACTAAGGTTCATAAGTGAAGGAGAAATAAAATACTTTACGGACAAGCAAATGCTGAGTGATTTTGTCACCACCAGGCCTGCCTTAAAAGAGCTCCTGAAGGAAGCACTAAACATGGAAAGGAAAAACTGGTACCAGCCACTGCAAAAACATGCCAAATTGTAAAGACCTTCGAGGCTAGGAAGAAACTGCATCAACTAACGAGCAAAATAACCAGCTAAAATCATAATGACAGGATCAAATTCACACCTAACAATATTAACTTTAAATGTAAATGGGCTAAATGCTCCAATTAAAAGAGACAGACTGGCAAATTGGATAAAGAGTCAAAACCCATGAGTGTGCTGTATTCAGGAAACCCATCTCACATGCAGAGACACACATTGACTCAAAATAAAGGGATGGAGGAAGATCTACCAAGCAAATGGGAAACAAAACAAGGCAGGGGTTGCAATCCTAGTCTCTGATAAAATAGACTTTAAACCAACAAAGATGAAAAGAGACGAAGAAGGCCATTACATAATGGTAAAGGGATCAATTCAACAAAAAGAGATAACTATCCTAAATATATATGCATCCAATACAGGAGCACCCAGATTCACAAAGCAAGTCCTGAGTGGCCTACAAAAAGACTTAGACTCCCACACAATAATAATGGGAGATTTTAACACCCCACTGTCAACATTAGACTGATCAATCAGACAGAAAGTTAACAAGGATACCCAGGAATTGAACTCAGCGCTGCACCAAGCGGACCTAATAGACATCTACAGAACTCTCCACCCCAAATCAACAGATTATACATTTTTTTCAGCACCACACCACACCTATTCTAAAATTGACCACACAGTTGGAAGTAAAGCTCTCTTCAGCAAATGTAAAAAACAGAAATTATAACAACCTGTCTCTCAGACCACAGTGCAATCAAACTAGAACTCAGGATTAAGAAACTCACTCAAAACCGCTCAACTACGTGGAAACTGAACAACCTGCTCCTGAATGACTACTGTGTACATAACAAAATGAAGGCAGAAATAAAGATGTTCTTTGAAACCAACGAGAACAAAGACACAACATACCAGAATCTCTGGGACACATTCAAAGCAGTGTGTAGAGGGAAATTTATAGCACTAAATGCCCACAAGAGAAAGCAGGAAAATCCAAAATGGACACCCTAACATCACAATTAAAAGAACTAGAAAAGCAAGAGCAAACACATTCAAAAGCTAGCAGAAGGCAAGAAATAACTAAAATCAGAGCAGAACTGAAGGAAATAGAGACACAAAAAACCCTTCAAACAATTAATGAATCCAGGAGCTGGTTTTTTGAAAAGATCAACAAAATTGATAGACCGCTAGCAAGACTAATGAAGAAGAAAAGAGAGAAGAATCAAATAGACAACAATAAAAAATGATAAAGGGGATATCACCACCGATCCCACAGAAATACAATCTACCGTCAGAGAATACTACAAACACCTCTACACAAATAAACTAGAAAATCTAGAAGAAATGGACAAATTCCTCGACACATACACCCTCCCAAGACTAAACCAGGAATAATTTGAATCTCTGAATAGACCAATAACAGGCTCTGAAATTGTGTCAATAATCAATAGCTTACCAACCAAAAAGAGTCCAGGACCTGATGGATTCACAGCTGAATTCTACCAGAGGTACAAGGAGGAACTGGTACCATTCCTTCTGAAACTATTCCAATCAATAGAAAAAGAGGGAATCCTCCCTAACACATTTTATGAGGCCAGCACCATCCTGATACCAAAGCCTGGCAGAGACACAACCAAAAAAGGGAATTTCAGACCAATATCTTTGATGAACATTGATGCAAAAATCCTCAATAAAATACTGGCAAACCGAATCCAGCAGCACATCAAAAAGCTTATCCACCATGATCCAGTGGGCTTCATCCCTGGGATGCAAGGATGGTTCAACATATGCAAATCAATAAATGTAATCCAGCATATAAACAGAACCAAAGACAAAAACCACATGATTATCTCAATAGATGCAGAAAAAGCCTTTGATAAAATTCAACAACCTTTCATGCTAAAATCTCTCAATAAATTAGGTATTGATGGGATGTATCTCAAAATAATAAGAGCTATCTATGACAAACCCACAGCTAATATCATACTGAATGGGCAAAAACTGGAAGCATTCCCTTTGAAAACTGGCACAAGACCAGGGATGCCCTCTCTCACCACTCCTATTCAGGATAATTTTGGAAGTTGTGGCCAGGGCAATCAGGCAGGAGAAGGACATAAAGGGCATTCAGTTATTAAAAGAGGATGTCAAATTGTCCCTGTTTGCAGATGACATGAGTGTATATCTAGAAAACCCCATTGTCTCAGCTCAAAATCTTCTCAAGCTGATAAGCAACTTCAGCAAAGTCTCAGGATACAAAATTAATGTACAAAAATCACAAGCATTCTTGTACACCAATGACAGACAAACAGAGAGCCAAATCATGAGTGAACTCCCATTCACAATTGCTTCAAAGAGAATAAAATACCTAGGAATCCAACTTACAAGGGATGTGAAGGACCTCTTCAAGGAGAACTACAAACCACTGCTCAATGAAATAAAAGACGATACAAACAAATGGAAGAACATTCCATGCTCATGGGTTGGAAGGTGAAAATGGCCATACTGTCCAAGGTAATTTATAGATTCAATGCCATCCCCATCAAGCTACCAATGACTTTCTTCACAGAATTGGAAAAAACTACTTTAAAGTTCATATGGAACCAAAAAAGAGCCCACATCGCCATGTCAATCCTAAGCCAAAAGAACAAAGCTGGAGGCATCACTCTACCTGACTTCAAACTATACTGCAAGGCTACAGTAACCAAAACAGCATGGTACTGGTACCAAAACAGAGATATAGACCAATGGAACAGAACAGAGCCCTCAGAAATAATGCCACATATCTACAACTATCTGATCTTTGACAAACCTGACAAAAACAAGCAATGGGGAAAGGATTCCCTATTTAATAAATGGTGCTGGGAAAACTGGCTAGCCATATGTAGAAAGCTGCAACTGGATCCCTTCCTCACACCTTATACAAAAATTAATTCAAGATGGATTGAAGACTTACATGTTAGACCTAAAACCATAAAAACCCTAGAAGAAAACCTAGGCAATACCATTCAGGACATAGGCATGGGCAAGGACTTCATGTCTAAAACATCAAAAGCAATGGTAACAAAAGCCAAAATTGACAAATGGGATCTAATTAAACTAAAGAGCTTCTGCACAGCAAAAGAAACTACCATCAGAATGAACAGGCAACCTCCACAATGGGAGAAAAATTTCTCACCCTACTCATCTGACAAAGGGCTAATATCCAGAATCTACAATGAACTCAAACAAATTTACAAGAAAAAAACAAACAACCCCATCAAAAAGTGGGCGAAGGGTATGAACAGACACTTCTCAAAAGAAGACATTTATGCAGCCAAAAAACACATAAAAAATGCTTATCATCACTGGCCATCAGAGAAATGCCAGTCAAAACCACAATGAGATATCATCTCACACCAGTTAGAATGGCCATCATTAAAAAGTCAGGAAACAACAGGTGCTGGAGAGGATGTGGAGAAATAGGAACACTTTTACACTGTTGGTGGGACTGTAAACTAGTTCAACCATTGTGGAAGTCAGTGTGGCGATTCCTCAGGGATCTAGAACTAGAAATACCATTTGACCCACCCATCCCATTACTGGGTATATATCCAAAGGACTATAAATCATGCTGCTATAAAGACACATGCACACGTATGTTTATTGTGGCACTATTCACAATAGCAAAGACTTGGAACCAACCCAAATGTCCAACAATGATAGACTGGATTAAGAAAATGTGGCACATATACACCATGGAATACTATGCAGCCATAAAAAATGATGAGTTCATGTCCTTTGTAGGGACATGGATGAAACTGGAAACCATCATTCTCAGTAAACTATTGCAAGGACAAAAAACCAAACACTGCATGTTCTCACTGATAGGTGGGAATTGAACAATGAGAACACATGGACGCAGTAAGGGGAACATCACACTGTTGTGGGGTGGGGGGAGGGGGGAGGGACTGTCGTGGGGTGAGAGGAGGGCAGAGATACAGCATTAGGAGATATACCTAATGCTAAATGATGAGTTAATGGGTGCAGCACACCAACATGGCACTTGGATACATATATAACAAACCTGCACATTGTGCACATGTACCCTAAAACTTAAAGTATAGTAATAATAATAATAAAAAAAGGCAAAATAGAAGAAAAATGCCAACCTCAGAGAGATTCAGTGAAATTATAAAATGTTTTTCCAGAAATAAAATAAATCATTTGTATCTATCTTTAAAAAAAATGCATTAAATCTGCATATCTTTTTGGGAAGTATGTTTTGACAATAATGATTTTTTTTTTCAATCCATCACCACAGGCTCTTTTTTTATATACTTGTGTTTTTTCCATTTCTTTCATTGATATCTTATATTTTCAGTATACAGATCTTTTACCTCCTTGGTTAAATTAATTCCTAAGTATTTTTATTCCTTTAATGCTGTTGTAAATAGGATTCTTTTCTTCATTTCTTTTTTTAAGAGTTCATTCTTAGTATACAGAAACAAAGCTGACTTTTTTTGTGCTGATTTTTTATCTTGCAACTTCACTGGATTTATTAGTAACAGCTTTTTTTCATGGAGTCTTTAGGGTTTTCTATATATAAGATTATATCATCTGCAAACAGAGACAGTTTTTTCTTTTGATTTGGATGCCATTTGTTTATTTTCTTGCCTAATTTCTCTGGCAAGAACTTCCAGTTTTATGTTGAATAGAAGTGGTGAGAGTGGACATCCTTGTCTTGTTTCTGATTTTAGAAGAAAAGCTTTTAACTTTTCACCACTGAAAATGATGTTAACTATGGGCTGGTCAAATACAGCCTTTATAATGTTGAAGTATGTTCCTTCTATATCTCATTTTTGGGTATAGCTTTTATCATAAAAGTATGTTCAATTTTGTCACATGCTTTTTCTTTGTCTGTTGAAATGATATGATTTTTATAATTCATCCTGTTGATGTGGTATATCACGTATATCAATTTATGTATGTTTGGCCATCCTTGCATTCCAGGGATAAATATTACTTGATCATGGTATAGGATCCTTTTAATAAGCTATTTAATTCATTTTGCTGGTAATTTTCGAGAATTTTTTGTCTATGCGTCTATGCTCACCAGGGATATTGGCTCGTAATTTTCTTTCTTTGTAGTGTCCTTTTCTGGTTTGATAAAAGGGAAATAATGGCCTCCTGAGTGTTTCCTTCAATTTCTTGTAACAATTTGAGAAGAGCTAGTGTTAATTCTGTTAAATGTTTGGTAGAATTCACCAGTGAGGCCATGAGGTCTTGGCCTTTCTTTTATGAGAGATTTTTAGTTACTGATTCATTCTCCTTACTCATTATTAGACTGTTCAGGTTGTCTGTTTCTTCATTATTTATTGTTTGTGGGTTACATGTTTCCAGGATCATATCCATTTATGCTAGGTTAAAAATTTGTTGATATTATTCAAATAGTTCCTTGTGAATCTTTGTATGTCTGTATACCAGTTGTAATGTCTCTTCTTTCATTTCTGATTTTATTTGAGTTTTTGCTTTTTATGTATTAACTGATAAACAATAATTGTACATATTCTTCAGTACATAGTGATGTTTCAGTACATATAATGTGTAGTGATCCATCAGGGTAATTAGCATTTAAAACATTTATTCATTTATATTTCTTCATCACTCTAGCTAAAAGTTTGTTTATGTTCCTTTCTTTACAAAAAAATGAACTCTTAGTTCTGTTCATATTTTTCTAATTTTTGTAGTCTCTATTTCATTTATTTATGCTCTGATGTTTGTTATTTCCTTCCTTCTAACTTTGGCATTAGTTTGTTTTTTTCTAGCTACTTGAAGTGCAAAACTATGTTGCTTATTAAAGATTATTTTTCCTCCATTTAGGCATTTACCTCCATAAGCTTTTCTCCTAGAAATGCTTTGGCTACATTTTACAAGTTTTGATATGTTGTATTTTCATTTTCATTTGTCTCAAAATATTTTTTAAATTCCTTTTTGATACCTTCTTTTCCCTATTGGTTGTTCAGGGGTGTGTTGTTTAATTTCCATTTATTTAAACCTATTTTTACCATAATTTTTACTTATTTACATCTTAATTTCCACTTATTTATACCACTTATTCTGCTTATTTATTCACTTATCGATACCTAGTTTCATATCACCGTGGTCAGTGAAGATGCTTGATATAATTTCAGTTTCCTTAAATTTTCTAAGAGTTATTTTGTGACCTAATATATGTTCTATCTTGGAGAATGTTCCATGTGTGCTTTGGAAGAATGTATATTCTGCTACTGTTGGGTGAAGTGTTCTGTATATGTTTGTTAGGTCTACTTGGTCTAAAATGTAATTAAAATCCAGTATTCACTTATTCATTTTTTGTCTGAGTTATCTATTTATTGCTCAAAATGGGGTATCAAAGTCCCCAGTATTATTCCATTGCTGTCATGTCTCCCTTAAGATGTGTTAATATTTGCTTTACATATGTAGGTACTTTAATACTGGGTGTGTATATGGCTAGACACGCAGATACACACGTTTAAAATTGCTACATCCTTTTGACGATTTGACCCTTTTATCATTATAAAATGACCTTCTTTGTCTTGTTTTACAATTTTTGACTTAAAGTCTATTTTGTCTGATTTACTTATAGTTACCCCTACCCCTTTCTTTTTGGATTTTATTTGCATACAATATCTTTATCAATCTATTCACCTTCACCTTATGTATGTTCTTAAAGCAGATGAGAGTTTCTTACAGACAGCATATAATTTGATCTTGTTTACTGAACCATTTAGCCACTCTGTCTTTTGATTGGAGGATGTAATTTATTTACGTTTAAAGTCATTATTGATGGGTAAGTACTTACTGTTTCCATTTAACTTATGATTTACTGGTTGTTTTATCAGTCCTTTATTTCTTTGTTCCTATCTTTATTTTTTGTTGTTGTTGTTGTCTTTCCTTTTGATTAGATAATTTTTTGTAGTGGTGTGCTTTGATTCTTTTCATCTTTTGTGTATATACTATAGATTCTTGCTTTTTTTGTTAATCTGAGGCTTGCATAAAACATCATAGGATTAGACCAATCTATTTCAAGTTGATAACAACTTTACTTGCATACAAAAATTCTACGTTTTCATCTTCCTAGACACATGTCCTATTTTTTATGTCACAATTTACATCTTTTAAATTGCATGTGTGTTTAATACCAGTGCCTTGGAAAGCCAACATAGAGGGATTACTTGAGGCCTGCAGTTTTAGACTAGACTGGGCAACACAGCAAGGCCCGTATCTACAGAAAAACAAAACCAAAAAAATGCTAGGTGTGGTGGTATGTGCTTGTAATCCTAGCTATTCAGTGGGGCAGCATCACTTCAGCCCAGGAGTCCAAGGCTGCAGTGAACTATGATTATGCCACTGCAGTCTGGCCTAGTTGACAGAATGAGATGCTATCTCTAAAAATAAATAAATAAACACAAGTAAATAAATTGTATATTCATTACCAAGTTATTGTAGCTGTATTTATTTTTAATATTTTTGTCTTTTACCTTTTATAGTAAAGTTAAAAATGATTTACATGCCACCATTACAGTAAAATAATATTTTGTACTTTACTATATACTTACTTTAGTGAGTTAACTTTCATATGTTTTCATATTACTAATAGCATCCATTTGTTTCAGCTTGAAGAACATGCTTTAGCATTTCTTGTAAGGCAGGTCTAGTTGCGATGAACACCATTAGCTTTTATTTGTCTGTGAAACTCTATCTTTTCTTTATTTCTGACGGACAGACAGCTTTAAAATATTCTTGGTTGGTAGGGTTTTTTTTTTTCTTTCTTCAGTTTGAATACGTCATTCCACTCTCTCCTGGCCTGCAAGGCTTCTGCTGAGAAATCTGCTGATAATCTCATGGAGGATCTCTTGTTTATGACGTACACAATTCTCTTACTACTTTAAAAATTATCTCTGTCTTTGATTTTTCACAGTTTTATTTTAATGTGTCTTGGTGAAATCTTACTTGCAGTGAACATGATTGGAGACCTTTAAGCTTCACATATCTGGATGTTTATGCCTTTCCCTAGATTTGGAAAGGGTTCGGCCATTGTTTCTTTAAATAAGCTTTCTGCCTTTTTTCTCTCTCTATTCTCCTTTTTGGACTCATAAGATGTGAAAGTTAGCTGTCTTGATAGTGTCCCATAAATCCCATAGGCTTTCTTTATTTTCTCTTATCTTTTAAAAAATATTTTCTCTTCTTACTGAATATTTTCACATGACCTGTGATTTCACAGATTCTTTCTTCTACTTGATTAAATATGCCTTTGATGCTCTCTATTGCATTTTTTACTTCAATTATGGTATTCTTCAGCACCACAATTTCTGTTTGGTTCTTTGTTATGATTTCTATCTCTTTCTTTATTAAACTTCAGTCTTGTTGAGTTGTTTATCTGTGTTCTGCTATAACTCAGCAAGCTTCCTTAAAACAATTATTTTGAATTGTTGAGCAGTTCATAGATCTCCAATTCATTTAGGTTGGATACTGAAATATTATTGTGTACCTTTGCGGGTGTCATATTACTTAATATTTTCATCGAAGTCTTGAAATTTTTGCATTAAATCCTTGAAGTCTTCCATTGTGGTCATTGCATTTGATTAAATGGTCACTTTCACTAATCATTACTGACTGGCTTCAGGAAAGAAATACCTTCTCCAAAAAGCTGGTTAGGGTTTCTGAGCCTCTCTCCAAATTTTTCTATGGATGAGTCTCTTCCGCATCTCTTGCTCTTCTTGGGAAACTGTTCTTTTTTTTTCTTCAACTTTGAAGTACAGGGGATTGATACGCAGGTTTGTTACATGGGTATATTGCACCCAGACACTGAGCATAGTAACTAATAGGTAGTTTTTCAACCCACATCCCCCTCCCTACTCTAGTATTCTGTGGTGTGTATTGTTCCCATGTTTATGCCCATGTGTGCTCATTGTTTAGCTCCCTCCTATAAGTGAGAATATGCAGTGTTTTTCATATTATTTAATATCTTCTGTGGCTAGCAGATGAAAATTTCAATATGATGACTTTAAACAGAAATGAACATCATTTGAGAGGAAAGCCATATTAATTAATTCAGGAAAAATTGGATATTTACTGTGATCCAGGCACCATACTAAGTACCAAGAATGTAATGCTTTTATGAAGTTACATCAGATCAAAGACTACACAAAGTCTTTCTAAATGTAATTCAGGAATGGAATATGTAATTTTCTGTTCGATATGGTTATGTTACACTATTGACTGAAGGCAGAGAAATGTACTATCATCGTTCATTTATAGTCATTCAGTTGAACTAAACTGAGAAGGTGCTGTGATGAACCTTTTAGATGAGAAGAAGGTGGATAAGACAATGTCTGTTCCCTCAATTCTCCTATAGGAGATATATTCAAAAAACATTTATGAAAAAAAGACAAAAAATGATATGTACTTGTGAAACAGAATTAAAGTACATAATAAAAAGAGTTAAATCCTAATAATAATAAATTTGAATGATTTATTGGGATCATTTAAGAAAACAAGATTTCATTAGTCTGTCAAAATGTAACAGAGCCCCCAGAACTTGTGACTGTACTTTAACATCTTTCACATATATTTCATGATAAATTAATTTTTTACCCTGAGGATTAGCATTTCTATTAATCCCTTGGTATTATATGAAATTACATACAAATTATTATATGTATCAGATGTGTTTGCATTTGGCCAGGGTGAGAGTATAAATGTTTTTACGTTTATGACACCAAAATTGTTAAGAACTCTAAGTAAGATGAATAATTTTTGAAAGCAGAGTCAACACAACATAGAAAACAGAAATTAGTCAATGGTCAGATTTCATTTCAGGAAACCAAAGGGTATCTATCTAAGTCAGTGATGCAAATTAATTGTTTTATGTATTCGTATATAGAAAACTGATTACAATAAGAAACATGGCATTAAAAATAAGCAAACAAATTTCTGGATTCTGTTATAAAAGAACCTCTGATTTTTCTGTATGTATTCTAGCTCTAGGAATCATTGACTAAGTGAATGATGATAGTAAGGATTCATTGATTTCTATACAAGGGCATTTTTTTTTTTTTACTCATTTATATTGAGGTCCATTTCATAGCCCATTTCTTTATAAAAAGGCACATCTTGGACAATCAAGAGCTACACTGCCCAATACAGTAGCCTTTAGCTACATGTGACTATTGAGCATTTGAAATGCGACTGGTCGAAATTGAGATATACTTTAAATGTAAGTAAAATAAACACCAGGAAGATTTGGTATGGGGAAAAAAGCATGTAAACATTACATTAATATTTTTATATTGCTTATATATTGAAATGGTACTATTTTTGGCATACTAGATTAAATAAAATATATTTTTAAGAAATTCATTGCCCTTGTCGTTTTACTCTTTCTAATGTGTCTATGAGTAAAGTTTAAATTGTATTTGTGACTCATATTTTTACTAGACAGCATGGATCTAAGAAATATTTTTAAAAGAAGTATTTTTTATTCTAAAATTGCTTTCATGACCCAGTCATTGTTTAAGTGTCCATTAAATCATAAGGGAATTACACTATGGGACACCACAGTATATATCTTGCCAGTGTTAATATTCCTCTTCCTCATATAAAGGAACTTAATATATTTTGCAAGAGGGCTTTGTAGAGTTCTATAATCTATACTGTTTAAAGTTATCCTTCTCCTTTAGTATATGATTTCCTTTCCTTTATCTGCAGGTAGGTCCATTTATTGGTAGGATGCCTTCCTGGGAAAATAATAGAAATTATAATTAAATAAGTGGTGATATTTACCTTTTCACAAAGTTTATTCTTTCTCATTTCCACTCCTTGCAGAGATAATGAAATTTAGTGAAATAATGAAGGAGACACATTTAGCCAAAAACAGATATAGCTAGACTTTTCCAATGATCTTACTCAAGCTCTTCAAAATTGAGTTATTATTTCCATTACGCTGCCTTGATTCACAAGCCCTCTCCCTCCTGAACACACACACACACACACACACACACACACACACACACTCATTATTATTAGAGGTTTGCTTTCTACCAACCACCACCCCTCCCCCCATTTCATCACAGGTGGCCTCTAAAAATGAAAATCATTTATGCCATCCTTCTGGCAAAGACCAGTTCTTTTTCTCACACAAAAATAAAGTGTTCATTTTTATTGTCTCTCTCATTATGATAAATTTATCTAAATGGAATTAATAAAGTACCTATCATAGGTTTCCTTAGCTGATTGCTTACAAGTTTGAGCATGTTAATATTCAAGTACATTAAAATCAGAATAAAAGAAATTAGATCCTTTGAAATAGGAGGTATTTTAACGTGTGGTCCCATAAAATAAAATAAACATTCTAAAAAATGAAGCCTATAAACATCAGGAAGATGGATAAGTTGACACCTCATTTTGCATATCTCTGCTTAATAATATTATATTTCATTTCCCTTGCTAAGAAAACAGCCATTACCCAAAGCAGCCACTCGTAAACAGGCTTGTGAACAGATTGCATCCTTGTTGGTGGTATGATAATTGAAATAAGTTTTCTAGTCTTTTATGAGAAAATACCAGATGTATAAAATACCTATTAATCAACTCTCTTGCCTTTGCAAACATAAGTTTCAGTACCAATGGCTGTTAAAAAATAAAATGTACAATGAAAAAGAGGATTGCGAGAAAATACCAAAGAATTAGCCAAGTAATTCATATTTGGGCTGTTTCTGAGTATCTGTTGATTGCAGGATGGAGCAGTAAAGTCATTACTTTGGATTTCTTGAAGAAAGACTTATGACTGTCATGCCTCGTATTTCTGCACGATTTGTCCTAAAGAGAACAGGGTGAGAAAAAGTGATTGTCAGTGAGTACATGAAAAGTGTAGTCTACCTTTCTATTTCACCCACACTATTCTATTCTATTAATTGAAGTTTCCAATAAATATTTCTTTGTCTGTCATCTCTTGTAACCATAATGTCTGGGATCACCACTTTACAATGTCGTCAAGCCAAGTCCCTCCCAGTTTCAACAACCCTATCCTACCTCACCCTAGTCTTTCAAATGCAAATTAGAAAATAAGAAAATTGAGAGGGAATGCAAAAAGGTGAGGGAGGAGATAAAAACTAGCCTAGAAAAAGCAGCATTAAAATGACAAGAGGTGCTATTGTACATATATTGGAGAAAAATGTCTTAAACTATTTTTCCCTCATGCAAAAGATAAAAGAAGTTGTTTCCCAGAGGTAGAAATAGGTAACTTTAATAAATGTGATTTCGGTTTTCTGCTTGAATCATGACTTAATACAGTCCCTTTACAGTAGTCTTTGGAGTCAAGATCATGTGCCTCACTCTGATGGTCTTAATGTTTCCATATTTCAAGTTCAGGGCTTTAACTGATGGAGTCTGCTTTTATTCAGCCCAGTGTCCTGGGTTAACTTGCCGGTTTTCTTTGCCCATTTCTACTTTTGAAAGTCAAGGATAAGATAATGTTATGTACATACCTAATTTACATGTATAGCATTTATAGAAAATATATTTCACAATGTCATCTCAAAGCTCATAAAACAGTTTTTTTGTCCCACAGACTTTTCTGGCATTCTCTCCATTATCTGACTGTTAAATTCTGCAGATTTAGGGCAAATATCAGGTTATTTTGAGGCCTACTCCCCCTTCAAAAGTCACTAAGCATTGTCCAGCTAAGGCCACAAGGTTGATGCCGGCTTTCCTTAAACCCTCCTCGCATCACTTTTCCTAAGTTTATCTTCCCTAGATGCTCAAGAATCTCTGATTGCCCTTTGTTGGGACATTAGGTCAGAGTTCTATCCTTCCTTCAAAAGCTCGTGTGTGCAAGTTGGTATACAGTTCTCCAAATCTTTCTTCTCCACCTGATCTGCGTTTACTATTACTGAATGTTTATTAGTGATAATTGTCTGTAGTTTATACTTGACTTAAAGAGGGAAGCACTAATGGTAGCATCATTAAATTTCCTGAAAGGTGAATGAACGTGATACTTCCCCATAGGCTTTAGAGTTCTTGTAGTGTTCAATGACATACTTCAAATCAGATGTACTTCCTTTAATTTGGTTATATAAAGCATCACCTATTTCAGGCCAGAGTGACTGAATGTGTGTTCCAAGTGCTTTCACCTGAATTTCCAATTTTCTAAGGCTTTACACTTACACATGTAGATATACATTCATTGGTGGAGAGGAAGGCCTGGTACAAAGACAGCAGAATCTCCAGAAACGTGTCCTGTAAGCACATTACTAAATTACCTTCTAGCCATAGTTTTATAGTCTGTCTGCCCTGTATTTTTGTGTAGCAGGTAACTTTCCCTGCTATGTCTAATTGAATTACCTCTGTGGGTCTTTCTCTTTTCTCACATAGCTTTTTATAAAGAACCCTTGGCTATGAGACAAGAAGCCTAGGTTCTAGTCCCATGTCTGGAAGTCATTGGTTGAATAAGTTTTGCCAAGCAATTTTCACTGATCCTCAAGTGTCCTCTTGCAATAAATGGGGAATTTTGATTAGTTCAGTCTTGGGAGTGGGTAAGAAGAGCACAAATTCCTTAGACAAGAACATTAGAATCATATGGTGGAGAGAGAGGGGAGTATTCAAACTATATGATCCTTTTTCCTACCCACCACAAGAAATTGTAATAAACCTCCTCAACTCGAGAAACACTGTTAAAATGAATCAATGTCCACACAATTTTTGGAACATAGGCCTTTTAGAAAAATTATATATCAGTTTAAACCCCTTTTCCAGAGAAACTGATTTACACACAAAATTCTGGAAATAGTTTTTTGAAGTTCAAATATGCTTACCTCTCCATCCCCCAGTCCCCTGCAAAAGTCTGAACTTGAAATAATCTCAGTACAGTGTATTTGCTTGAGAATGCTGCTGTATAATGTAAACCCTCTACTAAAAGCAGTAGGTTTTATTGTTATTGCACCACTGTATAGTATTAGTTAGCTAAGAAACACTTTGGAAAAGAAAGGTGAGTTAGAAAAACTCCCCAAATTATACTTCATGACCATAAAAATATTTGAATGATTATACTGTTCAATGTAATTCTGACCTCTGAATGCTTCTCAGATATAAGTTATCATTATTGATTCTAAAATGTGACATCAGTGCAACCTGAAGCTTAACAGATTTTTCAAAAAAATTGCATCCTCAATGGCTGTTGTCTTTTTTTTTAATAGAAGCGTGCAATGAATTAAATGAAAAACTAGCCAGAACAGCAATACAGATTACAAACCATAAAAGCCAGCTCTAAATGTGTATCCTGGGGTTTCAGATGATGTCATAATCTACTACTGCAAATTTAATAGTATTGTTGCCTGGAAGCCAAGCTATTATAGTATGTTTAATTTCACTAAGATGTAAATTGCATGGTTCAGCTTTGTATAGTATTGGCTACTGTCACTTTCACTTATTTTCGCAGCTGTCAGCCATCACAATGTTTATGGCAGTTCTGTTTATCTAGAAGCCTGATGCAGTTTATCTATCTATCTTTCTATCTATCTATCTATCTATCTATCTATCTATCTATCTATCTATCTCTATCCATTCATTTATTAGCTTTTTTCATATTCTGCCTTACTCTTTAAATTCTTTCATTACCACTAAAGCCAAAAGCCAACTTATCTTAAATTTAAGAGCTGATTTTCTAATTTTTAGTATTATTTTAAGAATAAGAGTAAATGTTCTTTAATAGCATTGTATGTGATTTTTGCCAATACAAGAGTCACTATATTTTTTAAAAGGTTAATTCAGAAAAATTTTTCTTAAGACCACTTGTCCCTAATGTCCCTGCTAGTTTGCATAGGGTTGGCATTTTCTTTGCCCTGGTACAGAGATTTTCTTTTAATTGAGACAGGGTCTCATTTTGTCATCCAGACTGGAGTGCAGTAGTGCAGTCAAAGGTCACTGTAACATAGTACTCCTGGGCTTAACCAATCCTCCCACAGCTGGGACTCTGGGCACACATTATCATGCCTGATTAAGCTTTTTTTGTTATTTTTGGTAGAGACAGGGTCTCACTATGCTGCCCAGTCTGGTCTTGAGCCCCTGGACTCAAGCAATCCTCCTGCTTTGGCCTTCCAAAGTGCTGGAATTATAGACATGAGCCCCCATCCTTGGCCAATTTTTAAATATCATATATAAAAATTCTGACTTTTGTTTTAGCTTTCTGTTTTTAAACTTCTCTTCAAATGAAGGAGCAGTTGAGTTTGATGACTAAGAGCTTGGGGTTGGGACATGGAAGCCAACTCTTCCATCCTCAAATTGTGTCTCATATAGTTTATGAAACTACCATAGACTCAACATCATAATATGGAAAATGTAAATACAAATACATACTATCTATAAAATTGTTAGCCACATAAAGAAAACTTCCACTCCCTCTCCTCCTTCCTTCTGCTCAGAGTTTCCCACAGCACCTAGAGATCTTAGCAAGGTCACTTAACTCCTCCAGAGTTTTGTTTTCTACCCCCCCGAGAAGAGGAGATTTTACTAGATCATCTCTAGGTGCCCTTTCAGTCTGACAACATATGGGCCACAGGTAAGATATTAATACATTTCTTATTGGAGGTTTTACACATCTAATATGATACAAGACAGAGAGAGAGAAAGAGGGAACAAATCTTAAAGAATGAATTGAGTTGTCGTAGAGAAGTGGGGCATGAGCAAGAATAAGGGCTTTTCTTGTTCTGGGGATGATACATAAAAACAGTTTGATTCCTGGAAGGGAAATACAGAAGACCCTCTGAGAGAAGATGTCAACAGAGGTTAGGCAAATAAGACTTAGGGATTTTTCTTACAAGCAGAGAGGCAGCTGGGGTCTCAGGTAGACAGGCAGGGCAAGAAGATTGTCAATTTTTATATAGAGGAATGACGTTTGAAAGTGTCATTTCTATCCATTTTGGAAATCTTGTAATTAGTCAGGGCTCTGCTATTTATCTCTTGTAATAGAAAGAAACTATATTATAAGTACTGTCTTATAAGAGAAAGAACTGAGGCTGGGACACAAGAATCCTGGATTCTAGTCCCAGATCTGCCAAACATTGGTTGAAGCCGTTTAGCAAGTCATTTTCACTTTAAAGGATCCTCTTGCGAAAGGCAAGGAATTTTTATTAGGTCACTGTTTAGGGCTGGATTAGAAGAGTTTAAATCTTTTAGGCAAGAACATTCAAATCATGAGGAAGAGAAAAATAATAAAATAATGGAAAAAAGAAAAAAGGTAAGGACGAAAATGCAGATATTATCAGAGAGAAGAAAAAGGAAGAGGTGGAGATGAAAGAAATGTGAAGGAAAGATAATGTGATTTGTATGTATTTTCAGAGTTCTGCAGTAGCATTTTTTCAACCACAGAGGCTGAAAGCCTTGAGATCTTTCCTTTATAATTTCAAAGGCCAGCAATGTCATTGTCACTCTTCTTTGTGGTCCAAGGAGCAAAGGAATTGGATTTAGTCTTGGCTCTGTCATTCATTTCTAAGGCCACTCTATACAAGTTGCCTTTCTTCTCCAGACCTAGTTTTTTTCTTATTGTTAACACTGAAGATGGCAAGTGGGTGAAGTTTGAGATGTCTTGCTATTCTAAAGCTCAATAAAGTTATGTTTTTATCTGGGGAACAGGTGTTTGCCCTGGCAAAAACCTCTTCAAGCCCTGTAATCCAAAAACTGAAAGAACCAAACATACCCTCCTTGAAATGTGCTAAGGTACAAAGGTCTTTGATTCAGAGGCTTTGAACATTCTCTCTGAATCATGAAGTCAAACAAGGGGCCAGGAATTGTTCTAGGTACGAATTGTTCTAGGTACGAAGGATACAGTCATAAACAAAATGAACAAAGTCCCGGATCTTGTGGAATTATTTATGCCAGTAGTGGACAATTGGATTACGTTTTGCGATCAATCATCATGATTCCCTTTTACAACAAAAGGTTGTAAAACTTTTTTGCAATATTTTGTGGTATCTGTGCCAATAAAACTCGTTGGCCTAATTCTTAGCATCTCTTTGTACATCTATAAGTGCTGCGAGGGAGTGTGAACAAACTATTACACTTACGTAATCACTTAAAAGGCAGAGAGAGTTGCCCACTGTTATATATATTCTCTTTGTTAGAATTGCATTGTGAGATTTTCAGTATTAGTGGAATAGTTATAGAGATAGAGCATTATTAGTTTATTGAAAATAGATCTTAATCCTTTAAATATATAAACAGGATTTTATTATCCATACCTCTCCTGAGTTGAGCTACAAGTAGGAGGAAACAATTGAGTATCTTCTGGTCAGCTTAAGAAGCAAATGGCTTTTAAAAGAAATTATTGATAGACTAAGTCAGTCCTTGAGATAGGTCAAAATAAATCAATGATAATGAAATCTAAATTTAAATAAAATCATCATTGCAATCAAAGCCAACATATTTTATTCTTCTTGAACACCTAAAAGCAAGTTAATGTTCCAGTGGCATAGAACTACAGATGTTCATTGTTTTTCTTCTGGGTCTGTTTGCACACAGCAAAGCCTAGCCTATATTGACTTGAGCTTTGTTTATTTACTTAGTGCAGTTGCATTCATTAGCTGAACTGTATTTTGTTCTTTATGTAGCCACAAAATCTCATCTATATCATAGAAGCATAATGATGAAAGAAATCTTTGTCAGAATTTTACAACGTGTTTTTTTGTGTAATGGATGTTTTAGAGGAGACATAAAACTGTAGTGAATCACAAATATCCTAACAATGCCTATCAAAAGTGTGGAAATTGTATTCTGCAGAATATTTGGTGGCTTGGTATCCTACAACTAGAGGAATTCAAATCCAGGAACTGAATACAGGAACAAACAGTGAAAGGAATGAGGGCGCAGGGTTTTAAAATACCATTTTAAAACAGTGAATTTTCAAATGTTTGTATGCTGAGATTTCTTCAACAAGAAACATCTGCTGATATTTCTCCTAAATCACTTCTAAGGCTTCCAGATGTTAATCATGACAGTTAGAGGAACCAACTCCAAATAATCTTCATCTTTGGGATTTTTTCTTTTCACTATTGAAAGGTATATTATTAACTGATACATAATTTATGTCAAGAATGAAAGAGAATCTTTTGTTATGACCATCCTTGCATGTTAAAAATCATACATAACTACAAATATTACCATTAATTGTAAATTAAACTATACCTCTTCTTTAGGTAGCTAACCAAAAAAGCTAACAAAAAAAAAACAATAAAAATTCACTCCCTGAAATAAATTTACTTCTAAAAGCAGTCTCAAATGTAACCCATGAGCACATCCATATAATTTATAACTACAACATCCAACCAGATAGAAAATAGAAGGAAATGGAAAGTATACAGACTTACTTTGTCCAAATTTTCTGACATTGAAGTGCAAAACATTTTATCAGTTTAGTGCATATGAGAATGGCTTCAAGTAAACTCAAAAAAAATGAAAATCACCTCCACCTGCTGTTTGAAGAGACACCTGATAATATGTTAACCTTTTGTCATTGGGGGTATTTGTTAAAATCAAAAGAGCTAAGAAACGTGGTTAATGGCAGAGGGTTTGCACTCCTCGTCTCACCGAATTATAGCAGCTTGTGTCAAACTGCCTGACTTATACCCCCTGAGAGATTTACTCAGCTAAATAAGGTAGGGCAGATATTAGTATTTATACACAAAACATTCAAGCAATGCCTATACTCCTTCACAGGTGAGATGTTTTTGCCCTGGGGTCAGAAAGTTCTATCAATACTGGTACATGATGGGTGAAAACGTCCATTCAGGGAATAGGAGAATATGAAGCCACACATGCTCATGCTCAGGGCCAGTGCTCTGGAGCTTCTGTAAGTGTAAGGATGTCAACTCAACATTGTGGCCATGTATTAAAGAATGTATGTATACAACTGTTCACGGTGTGCTCGAGAGTTCTGGGAGAAGGCAAGTTGCGAGGCAAAACATCAGTCATATTAAAAATGATTTCCTCTTACTTAACTGTGGTTATTAAATAGTATTTAATTTGATCTGTATCTAAAGCATTTACAGGGATTTTTAAAAATATGCTTTTCTCCCAATTTCTTCCTATTTGTTTATCCATTCATTAAGATAAAATATGTTTCGAATTCTAAAGAACTATAATTCATTACCTGAAACCACTGAAGTTTGAAAGAACATTTAATCCTTTCTTTTCATATTCCTCTTCACTCTTTCAGTATAAGAAGGTAAGTGTAAGGCATCGGCTTCAAACAAAATAGCCAACAAAGTGCTGTTTGCAGCTGATTTTTCCTTGACAAAGACGGTGACAAGAGTCCACCGTGGAAGCTCACCTCTACAAGTAATGCATAGTTGAAACTTCAGCAGTTGGTTCTAATTGTTCAAATAAAGTTGGACCACCCAAGAGAAAGAAGGAGGGAGGGAGAAACAGAGACAAAGCCAGGCAATCAGTGGCAGAGAGACATAGTCAAAAATGGAGAGAGAATCCAAATAACTTTATGCGGTATAATAAGCAGACATTTTGATTTGGTCAAGACACATTTTTTTGAAAATGTAATTGGTTGTCAACATTTAGAAATCAAGAGGTTTACCAAGAACAATCTTGCTGTGTTCATCTGTTTGCACTGCACTAAAGGAATACCTGAGGCTGGGTAATTTATAAAGAAAATAGTTTTATTTATCTCATGGTTCTTCAGACCGTACCAGCAGGGCACCAGCGTCTGCTTCGGGTGGGCCCTCAGGTAGCCTTTACTTATGATGGAAGTCGAAGGAGGAACAGGCATGTCACAAGGAGAAAGGAAACAAGAGAGAGGGAGCAAGAGAGAAAGGAGAAGATGCTGGACTCTTTTTTAACAATCAGATCTCATAGTAACTAATAGAGCTAGAACTCACTCTTAACCATAGGAGGGCACCAAGCCATTCATGAAGGATCTGTCCCCATGCCCCAAACACCTCCCACTAGGCCCCACTTCCAACACTGGGGATCACATTTCAACATGAGATTTGGAGGGGACAAATATCTAAACTATATCACTTGCTTTATGACTCCTGTTGAAAAGCAAGATCTGATAACACTGAACCTGCAGCTTTGCCATACGCTTTACCAGCCAGTACTGAGTGCTCCATGATTCTTTACAGTAGAAATCTCTCCAGTTAACCCACTTTCTTTCTGAGCTAGTTTACTTGCTGATGTTTGTCTCCATGGTCCCTGCAAGCATTTGAGTTTGTGATCTTTGATAGAATTGTGCCTTTTTGCAACCCCCAAAGGCATACTTACCTTTTAAAGATGATAAAGGATGGTACAGTCTCAGTGTACATGCTATGACTTCTCATTCCCTTAGCTAGAGTGTATGTACAATATAGTGTATAGAAATATTTTATGCAGCCTCAGATTCCTTTTCAACACAGAGCACCAGGTATCCACTAATAATCAGAGATGACACATAAGATAAACAATCATGACTATAAAACTAAATTATACTATTAGTAGGATTGGACATCAGATGGGTGTTAATTCGTATCTGTCTCCACCACTGCTTACTAAATGTTTCCCTAACATTAGAAAAATTCTAACAAGTTACAAAAATCATTGTTAACAAGATAATTGCAAATGTTATAAAATGCAACTTTGATGTTAAAAATCACTTAGGGAGGCCAGACACGGTGGCTCAGCTTGTAATCTCATCTCTTTGGGAGTCTGAGGCGGGTGGATAACTTGAGGTCAGGAGTTCAAGATTAGCCTGGCCAACATGATGAAACCCCATCTCTACTAAAAAACACAAAAATTAGCCAAGTATTGTGGTGGGTACCTATAATCCCAGCTACTCGGGAGGCTGACGCAGGAGAATTGCTTGAACCTGGGAGTTAAAGGTTGCAGTGAACTGAGACCATGCCACTGCATGCCAGCCTGCGTGACAGAGTGAGACCCTGTCTCAAATTAAAAATAATAATAATAGATAACTTAGGAGCTCATTGATTCCTCCGTTTACTCAAGGACTTAACACATTACTCAATACGTGCAGTGTATTGCAATAGACATAAAGAGAATCATGAACACAGATTCCACTCTCAAGAGCTACCTTTCATAGGAAATTAAAGATAGATAATTTGAACAACTGTAAAGCAAAACTGAGAGTAATAAGTGAGATAGCAGAAGTGCAAATGAAATGTATGGCGATCATGCTCAAACTTCAATGTGCATCAGAATCACTTTGGGAACTTGTAAAAATTTAGCTGCCCTCATTGAATCTGATTCAATGGATTTGGAATATATCTCTTACATCTATATTTTTTTTTTTTTTTTTTTTTTTTTTTGCCCCCCACCACCCCGGCTAATTTTTTTTTTGTATTTTATAGAGACGGGGTTTCACCTGGTCTCGACTCTGACCTCTGATCCCCCCCCGTACAAGCTTGAGCCACCGCGCCCTGCCTCTTACATCTATATTTTTAACCAAAGATGGAGAACTACTATTGTTTGGGATTCAAGGGTCAGAAGAGGTGACTCCCTGCTGGAGATCAGAAAACTTCCTAGAAGAAAGTATGTGAGTCGGGCCTTGTATTGGAGAGGCTTTGGCTATGTAGAGTTGAAAATTCTAAGAAGAAAGATGAGTGGCTATACATAAGAAAATAAATTTTAAATTCATTTCGATTTGTAGAGGCAGAAAGGTGTGATATTTTTTCTCATGCCTCATAAGGGTCCAGGCTGAAAACTCCTATAATGAAAGATGGTTAACAGGAAAAAAGCATAACAAATGTATATAATCAAAGTTTTATGGGATGTGGGAGCCTTCAGAATGAAGACTTAAAAGACACAAGAAGAAACCGTCTGCTTTTGTGCTTATATTCCATGAAGAGTGGACAGCCAGGTAGAAATGTGATTGGACACAAATGGAATAATCTAAAAGTAATAGACTGAGTTGGGAAACTGAGAAAGGCCTGTCTTTTCAGGTTCTTCTTGACCTCTCTGTTTGGCCTTCCTTCTTCCCAGGTAGAGGGCAGGACCCCTTCTGGAATGAGAGTCTTGTGACCTGCTATCAGACAAGAGTAGGTCAAAGAATTTCTTTATGGTCAGCTCTTAGAAGAAAGGTGGAAGAAGGCTAGAGTAACGTTTTTAGACTTTATGGTTTGCTTCGGGGAAAAGGAGTTTTAGTTTCTATGACTTATCTTGGGAAAGAGGAATTCTGATTTCTGTGAGTCACTCTGGGGGAGAATGAGTGGCAAGAAACAGGAGGGCAGGAGAAGGTCAGAGAGACCTTGGTTCTGAAGTTGCTTCTGAGACTTTCCAATGTACTGTAGCTCAAATTACTCAGCATGCCAAAGTGCCATATTTTGGGGTATTATTTTCTGAACCACAACATTCTTCCTTCTTTAAGAAGAAATTTCCTGAAGTTTCACAGTCCAGAAATTGGGTTGCTGGATTGTCTCATGAGCAATGGAATCAATCTCTCAGCTCTCAGAATAGGCCAGTCCAGTTAAACTGTTAAGTCTCATTTCCCAAAGTGATGTTGCCGGTGGGCTTACTCCAAAGTGAGGTTGATATATGGTGTGAGCAGTTACATAATAAGAGGCATTTCTATGAAAATGAGAGAAAAGCAAAAGTCAATGTTTAGAAGAGACTATAAATTATTTTCTGAGTCTGGAGGATAGCCAGTTGAGAAGATTTCTAGATTTGAGCTTGATGCATTTTCTGTGGGAGTGGAAGCAGGCAGGAGCAACCTGACAGATTTTTCTAGTTTGCAGTTTGCATTAGATGAACTTTTCTAAGCAGTCCATACAGGGATAGGCATAGAGTTTGTGTACATATAAGCTGATCTGGTGATTTTTCTGAAGTCCATATCAAGTGGTCAAGCTTCGGCTTGCAGGGCTTCAGGAAAAGTACAGTTTTAATTTCAACAATTTCACACAAGAGACTGTGAGAAAAACCTGGAAGTATTAGTTTGGAGACATATTGGAGGACACTAAAAACATTCAAGATCCATTCCAGATTTCAGGTGGACAGCAAACCTGCAAAAACAACGAGCTAGAGTTTAATAATGAATTCACCATGCTTTTCTTCTAAAACATCATATTTATTTTGATAGTCTCCCCTATTTCTACCAAAGATAATCAAAGTAAAATGTATTTGTTTGCAAAATCAGTTTAGTCTCATTAAAATTGGCATGATTATTTCTGTAAGTGCAGTAAGACTAGTGATCAGTCACATAGGATCTTTTTAAGTTTGCTTTGCTTGAACGTTTTATAAGGAATCTCAGATTGGACTTTTAAAAATATCTGAAAACTACAGAGCCAAGCCAAAGATTCAATGTCACATTTCACCTATAATATCTATGTATTTGAGTAAATTTATTTCTGCTCAAGGTTCCCAAAAACATTCAAAGGTTCCTGGGCATGTGACAAAGGGACATTTTTTACCCACCAGTAAGGCAATCATGAGAACCATGTACTCAAGGTATGAGACCAGTTTCTCCAAGGTTGGCTTTCTTGCCTTTCTGAAGTTTACCTTAGTTTCTCAAAGTTGTCTGGTCATATTTTAAAACATGTCATTCCAGTCAAGCCTTAGTAAGTTAACAAGTGTTTCCACTTGTATCCTATTACAAAGAGAATATTTTCTTATTGAACTTATGCAAATAATTACATTGCCATAAAAATGAGAATACTCACAAATAATTTCCAAATTTTGGAGACATCAGACAGGGAGAAAAATAAATGTTTTCGTTCTATTTACCGATGTATATTTGACCAAACTGCTGTAACACATAGCTAGCTTAAAAGAAAACCAAAATAAAACAGTTTCTTTAAATCCAGAAAAGTAAACATTTAAGTAATCAGCAAAATTTAAAATAAGTAATCATAAAAAATTCTTATCAGTTCCCTTAGACCCATGAATTAATTCTTACTCTGTTTGATCTTGATGAGCACATCCACAAAGTCACTCATTTATTTATTAGAGCTCTGAAAATTCTCACCCAGTCCAATAGTAGAATCTTAAATTTATCAGAAACCTGTACATTTCAGAGTTCTTCCTATCCTTTCCACGAATCTAATTGAAGAAACAATTTTGGACCGCAGCTGATTGACAATGCTTTTAAACAAAAACCAAAGTAAAACAATAACTATTTGGATGTCAAAAACTTGTAATAGGCATGATTAGAAACCTGATGAGCGAAATTGATAAAATTTGTTTGATTCTGTGGCGTAAAACATTTTAACATAATAACCGAAATTATATTAGGACTATAGACTTCTAGGAATTTTATACAATTTTGAAACATTCGTATTACTACCATACCTGTAAATATAACTTAAAGTGTAGCATCACTTACTGTTCAACAAAGCTTCCATATACTTTAATATATCAAATAAGCCTAATTGCTTCAGTGTCTCTCTTTGTATAAAATATCAAGCAATTCTCCTACCTCGGCCTCCCAAGTAGCTGGGATGACAGGTGCGTGCCACCATGCCCAGCTAATTTTTGTATTTCTAGTAGAGACAGGGCTTCACCATGCTGGCCAGGCTGGTCTCGAACTCCTGACCTCATGATCTGCCCACCTCGGCCTCCCAAAGTGCTGGGATTATAGGCATTAGCCACTACATCCAGCCTAGAAAGACTTTTTATGTTCATTTACAGACTTAAATATATTTACCTTCTGTATACCTTATAAAAACAAGATGCCAAAACATATATAGTTTAAACCAATGACTAGTAATTAATGTGTCAGTATTTTAACTTATAAATAATGCAGACATTTAATAACTGTTACTTAATTTCACTTTAAAGTTTCAGGATACCAAAAAATATTTTTGAAACTATTTTTAAGTAGATTTATTTTATAAAACATAAATATTATTGAAAAATTTACTTCCAAACTTTCATTCCACTTATATCTTATTGTACTTGTTCTTAACAATTGTGCTTGAATGAGTCATGAAAACAGGCTAACCATAGTCTATTTTTTTCTTTTGAAAAAGTGAAACCAATCCAAATCTGCGTTAGCTAGCCTTGTCTTAACCAAGGCCTCTGAGACTCTGAACATATTTATGCTCCTCAATCCCCACCTCTAGTCATCCTGGCTTTTGTGCATTCAGATGGTGCCCAGGGTGGCTGCAAATGGCAGGGCACATCTGGATCTTTGACCCACATACCAGGGTTAGAACATAAGCCAAAGGATAGAGGTCAAACAGCTGTGAAGATAATGCCTGGATCACCAGGAGTCACAACTGGGCCAGGGAGGACAGGACTATCCTGGGCTTGGCCCTGCACTGTGGCTAGCAGCCCAGGTGCTATAGATACACAAATGTCTTCAGGCTGTACCATGGCCACCTGCCCAGATCTCAAAATCCAGGGCTTCATACTAAAATAAGCTCACAGCAAGATGTGTGTAAGGTTTCTGGAGAGCCCAGCAACTGGGTCCCATAGCTTCAGTCCACCAATAAATCAGGCAAGTATCAAAAATATCACAGAATAAATTGTTAAACATAATTTCTTTCTTGCTCTCATGACTAATATATATTAAGTAATTGGTTCTGCTCTTAGGTTGGATTTATCATTTTATGACCTTAAAACATCTAGGAGACACAACCTAAACCTGTCTAACCAGTAATCCCAGGCAAAATTGTTTGTACTATATTTGATGCTGACAATTCAGAAGACATTCCTACTTTTCTATGACCAAAAAATTTAAAATTAGCTTTATTTACCAAAGATTATCTCATATCACATGAACCAACAGCCTTCGAGTAGTTTTTATTTTTCCTTTTTGATAAAATACTTGTGCTTTTTTTTCTGACAGTCATCTCCCTGAAGTTTGTATTTCCAAAAGATATCTAGAGTTCTAGTGAAGACAAAAAAGAAGCATAGTTCTAGAGAAGACAGGGTAATAAATTTACATCTCATGGGCACAGGGAGATTGTAAGTTCTTCTAAGAAGGAGTTTGAGGCATGTTTGCCTATGAGCAGAGCTCAATCTTATGGAGGCTGTGGGCTAGATTTTAGGCTGTTGATGAAAAAGACATACAGTGGCTCTCTGAATGTTTCCAAAGAGCACTTGGAATGGTATAGGGAAGTACACAGAGGGTCCTAGGATAAAATTCAGAAGCTTATTCAAAATAAGGGGCTGAACATCAGAAAGTTATATTTTGGAGACCAATTTAATTAGTTATGTGGATTTTCAGTTTTGCTTTTGTTTAATCTTGGGTTTCTCAAAGCAAAGATAAAAGCATAAGAGTAAAATGTCACAAGCTTAGGTTGTGTAAATTTTTAGAATATACCTCATTGCATGGACATTTTATCAGAGCTGATGGGTGATCTACTGTCAACTAGCCAATTTTATGCCTAGCTTATTCTAAAATGGAAGTCATATTTTCCAGTGGTGAGCATGCGGCTAGCTCTTAAGTGGCTGAACTGTGTCCTCCAGTCAAGACTTTGACTGTGAGATCACTTTAGCTAACTTAACCAATGATTTTCCAGTTTCTGTCTGACCGAATCAGATGCCTAAGGCCTTCTTCACTTAAGTACACAAGAAAAAGAGACAAAGGGTTAAAACCAAGATACTTATAATTCCAAAAACTGGAGTCTGTATCCCCTGCAGCAATAATTACTTAATGAACTGCTGTCAGTTACTTTTAAAACTGCACCTCTTGTCAGTGGCTTGTCAGCCACTGCAAAACCAAAGGTCAAGTGCCTTCTCACAGCACAAACTAACCCTTGGTATCCTTAAAGCCAAATAGATTAGGGAATGCAAAAGACAGCAGAGCTTCAGACCTGAGAGAAACTTATTCATGACTCGGGACTACATGCAAAAGACAGAGGCCTCCCAAAGGTGGTCAATAGTGCCTTTCCTGGATTCCTCAAGAGGTTTTAGTGTCACAGGATGTCTCCTTCAGGTCCCTTCATGTGGTTGCCAGATGCCAATATTTCTTATTTGTAATCTTATATCCACTCTTCACCAAATGGAGGAGAAAGGGACTTGAAGGGGAACATATCAAGGATTTAAGGAAACTGGACAGAAAATCAAAGGTGACAAAAGGCAGAAGGAGGAACAGAAGTAAATGGAAGGAACAGTTCTTAGAGGAGCTAATTTGAGGATATTTTAAGTTTCTCAAAAAGGTCAATGAAGTGCCCTGTTATCCTCATCAAAAATCATGGCAACAAGAAAAGAAGCTGACTGAGGGACTAAGCATATAGATAGCAGGGGTTTGAAAAAAATGGGTTTCATTTGACTGAGAAGTTCTCACAGGAGATGCAGTATCCAATATACAGAAGAGAGAGGCCTACAAAAATTTATAGTCTGAAGATCAGCTTTCCATTAAGTCAGCTTTGGACCATAGAGCTCTAAAAAAAATTATTGCAAATCTCTTGTCAAATTTCAACCAGGAAAACAGCAAATATTCCTGGCTTTGGGGGAAGGGAAGATATTTGTGTATTACCCAAACTTTTCTTTCTTTTTTAAGTTCAGGGCACATGTCTGTTTTTCTAAATACTCAGTTTTTGAGACAAGGATAGTTGTTGGGTGGTGGTGTTGTGTTATAAAGACAGGGTCTCGCTCTGTCACCCAGTCTAGAGTACAGTGGCATGATCATACCTAACTGCAGCCTTAAATTCCTGGGCTCAAGTGATCCTCCTGCCTTGGCTCCCAAAGTTCTGGGATTACAAGTGTGTGCCACCATGCCCAGATAAGGTTAGTTCTTTTTAATTCCTCAATAATTAATTTGCAGCCTGAATGCTATCGAGAGGCTCACCCATCTATCCAATTGTATTATCATTTTTTGCTCCTTCCTATCAGGAATCAGGTTTCCAACTAAGAAGGAAATCAAAGGATTTCTGTGCTCTGTATTTAGAACTGTTAGTCTTTATAATGTTTTAATAAATTGTTTCTTTTTCTTTCTGAGTATACAGTTCCATTTTAGCTTAGTAGAGAAAGCCAAACAAATAAGAACCAAAGTTATATCTGACAAGTAATTCAAGACAAAAACTAATAAGGCTTTTTGAGTCTTAACTAAGGTTTCCAAAGAGGAAGCAAGAAGGTGCAGCCTTTTCAAGATCTAGAGCACTCCAAATGACAGCCAGAATTTAGAAAAGCTTAGACAACACATTGAGAGCTGGCGGTAGTCAATTTGCTTAGCCACAGTGGGGCTTAACACACATTTCTCTCTGGCCATTTTCTTTGGGCTCCCAACCTTATGGTTGGCTACCTGCACACAAAGCCCTAATAATCAAAATGTCCCAATAGACAAGAGTGTTGAAGTGTGACAAATGGGAAAGCAAAGGCTGTTCATGGAAGGGGAAGGACCACAAATTAACGGACACCCAAAACCAAAAGTCGTAATTCAAATTAATTCAAACAAATGCTTCATTCTTGAGGTAAAGGAATGTACTGAGGAAATCAAGCTAGATTTAGAAAAAGGGAATTTTAAATCTGGGGACCAGAAATGCAAAAGATCCAGAGTGTCAGGGACTCCCAGGAAGTTGAGAGCGTATAAGAGGGCAGAGAGGATAATTTATGGGTGGATTTGAATTTTAACTTTGTTTCTAATCTGATTTCTGCTTTTTAATCTTGTTAAGGGAGTATCTAAGGCTAGCTTTTATACTCCTGTGTGTCCATTTTTAAATTTGATTTTCCCATAGGTCCCAGAAATGTAGTTGTTTGGGATGAGAGCTCTCTCAAATAATTTTGTTCCTTATTTATGTATATATTTATTTTATTTTGAGACGGGGTTTTGTTCTTGTTGCCTGTGCTGGAGTGCAATGGCACAATCTCATCTCACTGCAACCTCCACCTCCTGGATTCAAGCAATTTTCCTGCCTCAGCTTCCTGGGCAGCTGGGATTACAGATGCCCGGCTACTTTTTTGTATTTTTAGTAGAGGCAGGGTTTTACCATGTTGGCCAGGCTGGTCTTGAATTCCTGACCTCAGGTGATCCACCTGCCTCAGCCTCCCAAAGTGCTAGGATTACTGGCATGAGACACCGCACCTGGCGAATTTTGCTCTTTTTAAATATATCCCATTATTTTTTAGAATTGACTCAAACTAATAAGTTCGTGGAGAGATGCAAGGTAACTTTCCATGTTTAGAATATCGTGGCCAAACAAAAAAACAAAAAAAGTCACCAGAGTTACTGAATCTAAAAGCCAATTTATACAAATGATTTTTTCATGTTAATCTGAATTTGGAAAGGAAGGAACAAACAAATTTTTACTTTACATTCTTGACAAAATTCTAGAGGCAGGAATCTGGGACAGCTGACATTGGTAAAAATTCTGACCTTTTTTATCTGGCTTTTTGTTGGTTGTCTGAGAATAATACCGGTATGCTCCAAAGTGGGTCAGGTGTCTCAGGTATCCCATATTGGACACCAGAAACAGTAGGGGCAAAAATGGGGTGATACCTTTTCTCACCCCTCATAAGGCTGACTCTCCTATAACAAAAGACAAGAGGAGAAGAACATAACATGAGAACCTTCAGAATGAAGACTGAAAGACACAAGGAAAAACTGTCCATTTTATGCTTACATTCCATGAAGAGTGGACAGCCATGTAGGAGTGCGATTGGACAAAGGGGAATAATCCAGAAAGCCCTGTCAGTTCAAACTCTTCTTGGCCTCTGATATGGTGCAGCTGTGTCCCCACCCAAATCTCATCTTGAATCTTAGTTCCCATAATCCACATTTGTCATGGGAGGGACCAAGTGGGAAGTAATTGAATCATGGGGCTGATTACTCCCATGTTGTTCTCATGACAGTAGTGACTGGGTTTGCATGAGATGTGATGGTTTTATAAGGGGCTTTTCCCCCATTGCTTGGCACCCATTCTGTCTCCTGCCACGCTGAGAAGAGGTGACTTCTGCCGTGATTATAAGTTTCCTGAGGCCTCCCCAGCCATGTGGAACTGTGAGTCAATCAAACCTCTTTCCTTTATAAATTACCCAGTCTCAGGTATTTCTTCATAACATTATGAGAATGAACTAATACAGTAAATTGGTACCGAGGCAGTGGGGCATTGCTGTAAAGATACCCAAAAATCTGGGAGCAGCTTTGGAAATGGGTAACAGTCAGAGGTTGGAACAATTTGAAGGGCTCAGAAGAAGAAAGGAAGATGTGGGAAAGTCTGGAACTTCCTAAAGACTTGTAGAATGGCTTTTACCAAAATGCTGATAGTGGTATGTACAATGAAGTCCAGGCTGAGGTGGTCTCAGGTGGAGATGAGGAACTTGGTGGGAACTGGAATTAAGGTGATTCTTGCTATCCTTTAGCAAAGAGACTGGTGGCATTTTGCTCCTGTCCCTTAGATCTGTGGAACTTTGCACTTGAGAGAGATGATTTAGGGTATCTTGCAGAAGAAATTTCTAAGTGACAAAGTGTTCAAGAGAAAGCAAAACATAAAAGTATGGAAAATTTACAGCCTGATGATGTCATAGAAAAGAAAAAAAAAACAATTTTCTGGGAAGAAATTCAAGCCTGCAGCAGAAATTTGCTTAAGTAAGAAGGACCAAATATTAATCACCAAGACAATGGGGGAAATGTCTCCAGGGCATGTTAAAGACCTTCACAGCAGTCCCCGTCCACAGACCTGGAAGCCTAGGAGGAAAAAATGGCTTCATGGGCCAGGCCCAGAGACCTCTTGCCCTATGCAGCCTCAGGACATGGTGCCCTGTGCCCCAGTTGCTTCAGCTCCAGCTGTAGTTAAAAGGGACCAAGGTATAGCACGGGACATTGCTTCAGATGATGCAAGTCCCAAGCCTTGCAGCTTACATGTGGTGTTGGGCCTGTAGATGCACAGAAGTTAAGAATAGACTTTGGGGAGCCTCCACCTAGATTTCAGAGCATGTATGGAAATGCCTGGATGTCCAGGCAGAAGTTTGCTGCAGGGGCTGAGCCCTCATGGAGAACCACTGCTAGGGCAGTGCAGAAGGGAAATGTGGGGTTGGAGCCCCCACACAGAGTCCCCACTGGTGCACTACCTAGTGGAGCTGTGAAAAAAAGGCCACCATCTTCCAGACCCCATGATGCTAGATCCACTGACAGCTTGCATTATGCACCTGGAAAAGCTGCAGACACTCAACGCCAGCCCATTAAAGCAGCCAGGAGAGGGGCTATACCCTACAAAGCCACAGGGGCAGAACTACTCAAGGCCATGGGAGCCCACCTCATGCATCAGCATGAACTGGATGTGAGACATGCAGTCAAGGAGATCATTTTGGAACTTTAAGATTTAATGACTGCCCTATTGGATTTCAGACTTGCATGGGGCCTATAGCCCCTTTTTTGGCCTATTTCTCCCATTTGGAATGGGTGTATTTACCCAGGGCATGTACCCTAATTGTATCTAGGAAGTAAGTAACTTGCTTTTGATTTTACAGGCTAATAGGCAGAAGAGGCTAGCCTTGTCTCAGATAAGACTTTGAACTTGTACTTTTGGGTTAATGCTGGAATGAGCTAACACTTTGGAGGACTGTTGGGAAGGCATGATTGTGTTTTGAAATGTAAGGACATGAGATTAGGGAGTGGCCAGGGGCAGAATGATATGGTTTGGCTCTGTGTCACCACCCAAATCTCATCTTGAATTGTAGTTCTCATCATCTCCATACGTTGTGGAAGGGACCTGGTGGGAGGTAATTGAACCATAGGGGCAGTTACCCCCATATTGTTCTCATGATAGTGAGATCTCACGAAACCTGATGGTTTGGTAAGAAGATTTTCCCCCTTTGCTTGGCACTCATTCTCTCCCCTGCCACCCTGAGAAGAGGTGCCTTCTGCCATGATTGTGAGTTTCCTGAGGCCTCGCCAGCCATGTGGAACTGGGAGTCAATTAAACCTCTTTAGTTTATAAATTATCCAGTCTCTGGTATTTCTTCATAGCAGCATGGGAACAAATTAATATAGCCTCTGTGTGTCATTCTTTCTTCCCAGGGACAGAGTAGGGCCCCTTCTGGTATAAGGGTCTTAAGAGCTATTATTGGACAAGGGTGGGTCAGAGAATTTCCTTACAGCCATCTCCTACACAGAAGAGTAAGGAGGGTTAGAGTAGTATTTTTCTAGGTTTATAGTTGGATTTGTGGAAAAGGGGTTCTAGTTTTTATGACTGGCCTTGATGAAGAGAAATTTTGTTTCTGTGACTTGCTTCAAAAAGAATGTCAGAGAGAGGGAAGAAGCTCAGAGGGATCTTGGGTCTGAGGCTGCTTCTGAGGCTTTCCAATGTCCTTTAGGTCAAAGTACTAAACATGTCATAGTGCCATACTTTGGAGTATTGTTTCATGAGCCCTAGCAGATTGATCTAATTAGATTAATAATAAATAAATATATAAAACTAAACAAAAGACAGTGTGAAAACAGTCAAATTTATAAAAAAATGCAATTTCTTGGCTCACGTTTCTATTGTTTATATTGATTCAAAAAGAACTGGTATTTTTATTGCTTCCAGAATAAATTTCATAGCAGTGAAATGTTTATATTTTACCATGCAATGATCTTTTAACAATTGATGGAATCCTGTACTTGTAAGCTTCATTAGTGTGAATTGCTTATACCTTAATAAAATTGAATTCAATTTACATATTAGATAATTGAATATCACTAGCTGAAATGGAAATATTTTATAATGACGGTGCATAGCAACAAAAGATTGATAGTTCTTTAGTACTTTAGTATTCTAATACTCAGTAGTTCTCACAGCATGTAATACAGGTACAACTGTTGACTTTCCACAAGCTGATCCTTAGTAGTTGGTCTTATGCAACTCTTCAAAACCTCCTTTCAGTAATTTAAAGGCAACGTTGGGCATAATGCACTACATGTGCTAAAGAATTAAGTTTTGTAAACTCAGCATACTTAAGGATCTCAACTTATTTATTCTACACAGCAGCTTTTGTTCCCCTGCACAATAACATACAAGTGAATAGTGACATTGTAAGGATAGTACCATGTTTTAAGAAGTGTGAAATAGAATCATAAAGAGTGTGAAATTACAAAAAGTGGAGATGCACCTTTGGACAGTCCCATGTTATTCTATGCCACCAGTTTCCTGGATGGAGAGTGACAGAAACAGAGATGAAACAAAAGAGAATAAATGCCTGATTATCAGAAAAAAGGAAGTATTTAACGTTAGGAAAAATACCTAATGTAAATGATGAGTTGATGGGTGCAGCAAACCAACATGACGCATGGATACCTGTGTAACAAACCTGCACGTTGTGCACATGTACTCTATAAAGTATAATTAAAAAAAGAAAAAGGAAGTATTTCTTAGATATTCATTTAAATCTCAAGTGTGTTACTGTTCTATTTACTTAATAGAGATTACAAGTAACAAAAATGACATTCGGGAATAGCAAAACAAAGCTGACTTTGGCATATACCTAATTATATATATTGCAGAGAGTATTATTGGTTGGAAAATTAGGTAGTTTCAAAAATGCTGGGTAGCATTTAGATAGTCTTACTACTTTAATGATACTCAATTGTCCAATTTGGGTATCAACACAAAATAAAATTTTGTTAAACCCTTTATTCTTCCATTTATTATATCAGTTCCAGGATTTCCACTTGTAAAATTCCTGATTATATCTGAAATCTACAACACCGTCAATAATATACTCTAATTACTTATTTGCAAGAGACTATTGTATTTCTAATTTGGCTTTTCCAGCCAAAGAGTTAAGAATGCGAATTTAGATAAATTTAATTCCCAGTCATTAAAATGTTTTCTTGGGTATAAAGGATGGAATTCTGTATCTGTTTTTAAAGTCTAACTAATTAACAACTGTACTGAAACTATCTTTTAAAAACTAATTTTCTCACCAATAGTAGCAGACAGTGCAGATATAAGCCTGTTACCAAAACAACATGAAAATCAGGCATTTTAACGATGTTCCTAACTTGTTAGAACACCCCACTCCCCCCGCCCTGACAGACACACACAGATAAGCATCAAGGAGATAAGAATTTTCAAGTTTCAGCTCACTTGGTAGATTAAGCAAGTGTGAGATTGACTATTTGAAGTATTCACGTTCTGGACTGCACACTATAAAGCGATAAAAATCTGTTTTTCTTAGCTTCCAGGATTAATTGTTTGGCAGTGGGTTGTTTTTAATTAGGTTATCCAACAAAAGTTAGTAATCTCAGGCAAAATCTCTCAGGTTAATCTTTTTTAAAAGAAAAGACACAGATTTATCCTCTTATTTTCAGCCAATTGATTATAGCATCTGTTAGTCTGGAGAAACACTTTCTCTATATGCGCAACCCTCCTGACAACAACTGTGTGGAGTTTTTCCATACCAAGCAATTCTCCAACTCTCCACGCAACAGCTTGGTGTCCTAGCATTCAATCCAATTCTGACACCATCTAAATGTAGTTAGTTTGAGAGTGTACCAATTAGAAGACTTAGTATCACAACACTGAACTCAATTCAGATGTCATTTGCAAGCCTGGGCCTCCCATACTTCTGATGGGCTAGCTATAAATTGGGGATTTCTACAACCCCGTTCTCAGGTGTGATAATGTGCTAAAATGGCTCACAGATCTCAGGGAAACACTGTACTTACATTTACCAGTTTATTATAAACTCAGGAACAGCCAGATGGAAGAGATGAATGGGGCATAGTATGGGAGTGAGGGCATGGGGCTTCACTATCCTACCTGGATACGCCACCCTCCAAGCATTTTGATATGTTCACCATCCTGGAAGCTCGTCAAATTTTGTTAAAGAGGTTTTAGTTAGCCTAATATTTTCTCCTACCTACTTTCTCTTTAGAATCATTCTAATTATTCAGTCTTTCTGTTGAATAGCCCCATTCTGAAGCAATCTAGGCCTGCACCCACCCACCCCCATTGTTTCATTAGCATAAACTCAAGTGTGATCAAAAGACATGCTTATGAATAACAAAATACACTCCTATCAGTCAGGAACAGAGGACAAAGACCAAATACACTGTTTATTATACCATATTGAGTTAATTTCACATGCAAACTGGATGAATCTATTGATTATCATTACAAGAGAAATTTTTTAATAAATGAAAATAAATCTCAACAATGATTCTAGTATTATGTAGTCACTCCCTATTCTTTCTCTATTTTAATTTAAAAAGTGTATAATTTCTGTATTTAATGTTACTATCAGTCTTCCTAACCAAATATGAAGTATCAATGTTCACAATGATAAATTTGTTTTCTCATATCTCATCATGCCTGCTCTTGAATTCTATAGCCTTGTTGGCACGTGTAGTTTCTCTTCCCTTCAAAAGAGTCAGTTAAGACATTACTAGTTTCAAAAATGTATTTTTTTTTTTTTTTTTTGTCAGCCCAGCTTTGTCTCTCCTAAGACAGTCTTACTTGATTTGGAGGAGTTGTTTCATTCCATCACATATAATTTTGGTCTGAGAGTAAACTCAAGTATTTGCCAGCCATTTGAATAGTCAAAGGAGCCATAAGTTTTCTCTCAACATTTTCGTACAGTCTAGAGAGGACACATGATCTAAGCTTGGCCAATTAGATGCTTTTCTGTAGTTTTGAGTCTTGGGTAAGGGCGCAATGAAGGATTACAGATTATTCATCACACAGGAACAGGCCGGCCAGACTTTCTTCTGTGAGCCATTGCTGTTCTTCCTGGCCACAGCTCACATGGTCTTCCTATCTGTCTTAATTCTCTGGGCCCCTTGTAGCCTTCCAATAATTTTTTTTGACTTAGCTAAAGACTCTTGTTTGCAATCCAAATCTTATCAGTTACAGGACTATTACTTTGCTTTTTCCAATGTAAGTAAATATAACTTTTAAGAATAGAAGGATAATACCTGTAAGTTGAATGTTAATCAATTTTTTAAAATGTCTATATTTAGACCAAGAATATAGCAATAAAATGTGGTATCATTCTACTGGAAAAATTAAGTGAGCTATGAATGTTACAGGGAAACAAAAAGGTCAACACATACAAACATTTCACTTCTAGCCTTAATGACCCACATTAAAATTATTTCTAAAAGAAAGAAAGTATATATGGTTAAATGTAAGTCTTACCTTTATAGATAAGCTTTTGTGCTTTCCCTGTAAAAACACTTGTGGTAATGTACATACATAAACTGTCTACACTTCACATACTTTTTAAGTACTGTTTGTGGAGCCTGCTTATTAGAACTCTGCCTTTTCAATTTGTAATGTAGGAGTAAATAACTACAAGAAACAAAAAACGAAGGCAAGACAAGGTAAAAGGAAAAGAAATTAATAGTTTATGTGTGCTTCTTAAACTAGGCTTTACGCTAGGCATTTGAAATACATAATGACATTTAATCTCCTTAATAACTCTATGACATAGTAAGATTTCATTCATTTTACAAATGCAGGAACAGAGACAGTGATCAAGTAAGGTTTTTCGAGATCATAGAGTTAGCAAAGCATCAAAATGAGATTCAAACCTGTTTACCCCAAAGTCCATGTACTTATTGCCATATGAGAAAAAAAGATATAGTAAATTAATTATATATATGATCACACACATTCAGATATGTACATATACTGTATATTTCAACATATATAAACGTGCATATATGTGTGCATGTTATTGAATTATTGTTTGCAAATACACATGAGCATATGTGTGCACACATGTGTATTTGCAATCCAATAATTCAATAAGATGTATTTATAAAAAGAATGAGTTTAAATTTTTTCAACATTTCTGATTCCATCTGGGAGTTTCTACAGTAACACATTTTGGGAGAAAGCTGACCATATCCTATTTAATTGAATTCAATTCTTATGAATATTCCTGCATGAAGAATGAATGTCTTCATTGAAGCATAGGGGTTATAAGAGTAGCAGTTATTTAATATAAGCAATTAATTAATATTAGAAATATTAATTCGTAATTAATATTAGAAATACAGGCATATATATGTAAAATGTGATTCATCTATATTTGTGCATTTTATTTTGTGGGCTACTGTGCCCAGCAATTTCAGCTAACATGACCAACTGACATGATATAGACAGCCTGCATTCTCCCACTACAGAAACAGAAATGCTTGGAAAAACAGGGCATTCGTTATCTATCACTGAATAACAAATTACCACCAAAATATTATTTCATCATTTCTGTGGAACAGGAATTTAAGAACAGCTTAGCTGGATGGCTCTGGCTCTGGGTCCCTCATTAGGCTGCAATCAAGTTTCGGCTTGGGCTACAGTCACCAGAAGGACTGGAAAGGGCTGGAGGATCCATTTCCAAGATGGCTCATTCACATGTCTATGGGCAGGAGGTGTCAGTTCCTCATTGCCTATGGGCTGGAGGCCTGAGTTTCCTACCATGCGGGCTGCTTATTGGTGATCTAGCTTTCCCCGGAGAAGTAATTCAAGAAGGAAAGAACTACAAAGAAGTTGTGATATCTTTTTATGGCCTATTCTCCAAGTCATACATGATTACTTAAGCTTTATTCTAATCATTAGAAGCAAGTACCTAAGTTCAGACCATACTCAAGCCTTTGTCTCTTATAGGGAGGAGTGTCAGAGAGTGTCAAAGAGATTGTAGGCATAATGTTTTTAAGCCACAGTTATCACATAAAGTAAAATGCCAAAACAGTAGGAGGAAGCTAGGGACAGAGAGCTGATGGGATTTCAGACCTGGAGATATTTTCTCCAGGCTAGGGGCTGAGGTTGTAATTTCACACTGGAGGAGAAAAATAAAGAATCTTGGTCTTCTCCCATACTGCGCAAATACTACTACTAACTCCGCTACATGAAACTAGGATCTTAGAAGGGTTGTGATATGTACAAAAAAAGAAATGGAAAAAAATTACTCAAGGGCTTCACCAATATGTAAGGAAACTTAACATAGGACCATGATTGTACTTCAGGGGATGGTAGAAAGGGGGATGTCTTTGATCAAGTTGCTTCACCTCATTTATAAGCCTCTTTTCCTATAAAATTTTGATACTACTTTCTTAACCTATTTCACCAAAGAATTATAAGAGTAAACAGAAATTATGATAATGCACTTTAGAAAAAAAGCCATATAAATATGAAATAGAAGTATCTAACAATATCCATCATCTTTTTGGTTGTGAAATAAAGTCCTCCTTTAGTATGTCGGAAATAAAATTTAGATATATTTATTATCTGGTGTAGCCCTTAATGCAAAATAGTCAATGACCATATCTTCATATGATTGTGAAATATGTCTTTAATTCACTCAACGTTTGTTAAGTACCTATTATATGATATCCATGTTAAGTGAAAGATACAATGATAACCAGAATAGTTAGAGAGGTTACCTTCATGCGGTTTATAGTTTAAATGCTCTGCATAGCAACCCTGTGAGACAAAGTACTTATCTCCTAAGATAAGGAAACTGTGGCTCATTCCATCTATTTACCCAAGATCCAAGATCTCATTACTCCACTGTAGATAAAAGACAAAGCTTTGAAACAATACAATGCTCTTTCCTCTTTCCCATATTTTTTATATTTTTTAACCTCCATTTTTATTCAATTCCCCCTCTCCCTCCACTTGTCACCTTCTGCCCATACCCTTCACTACCCACTTAATTCCCTGTGCTGAGTTTTATCACCCTGACTGATTTGGTATCATCAATAATAATAATAGTAAGGCAAAAGTGAGTCTTCTGAGATAGATAGGGATTAAGATAGCTTTATTAAATAGGTTGTAAGTAAAAGTAAAATTTGCCTTAATCCCCTGATATTAGATTTTTCATCCAAATAATAGCTTTGATCTGAGGCCAGCAAGCATGTCCCACCAGTCTTGCCCTTTGCACAGAGAAACAGACCACTGCCTGCTAGATTTCCCTGAAGGCATCTTTGATTCCCAAAGTAAAGCTACCTAGCCATCTAAAATGACCACTATTCTTCCCCCACTTTACCTATCTCATATAAAGCAGCCTTTTAAATGCAAATAATATCTGGTAGAGGTAATGTCAATTCATTTTTAGATATTGATAAATTTGACCCAATTGATTTATTATTTTTTTACGTGCAATAGGATCCTAGAATTCCAGAAGAGGGAACCATAAATTTTCCTCAGTAACAAGCTCCTGAAAACAAAAAATATATTAGGAGTTCCTGCTGCTGTCTGGGCTTGTGAAGAAAAGGAGGTATTCATATCCTTTAACATGGCAAGTCTGAATGAGATGCATCAATATGATACTATATTACGACCTTCCTAAATACCCTAAAGACACTATTCGAACCGTCTAGTTCTTTCCCCTTCTCATCTTCTTGTGTTCTGCATTTTATATTCTATTGGGCAAAATTCTCTGTTGCTTTTCCTCCCGGCTGACTTCTTTTTCCATCTTCCTTTTGTGAAACTGTTCAAAGCCCAGAGTCTAGAATTCTTAAATGCGCTATCTGTTGAATGAAAAATATTATGTCTCAAAGTAAGTTTCTCAGCTAGTGATGTCTCAATAGGGCTTTGTAGGAAGCACCCACGTTTCGTTCAGGACACTGATAGCATTGGGTGGTGTGTGAGGAAGTGGGTTCTGCATAGATAGATTTGCGGCACAAGGAATTTGGCGTAAAGCAACCAGCATGAGTTGTTTTTCTCCGAGGTGTGAGGAATTTTTCATCAATCATGTCCATCTTCTTATACAGTGTTCCTTGTAAGAGGTGCTCTATATTTCTTTCAATGGCTGCTCTTTGATAAAGATGTTAAGGCTTGTCCAGTGTGTCTTATTGAAACTGTTCAGATGATTTCTGTCTGATTGTCACCTATGACATATTTGCCTAAAGCTCGTATGTTAATGAATCAGATGAGCTAATCACAGACATAATTTAAAAAGTTGTTTCTCTAGAAACCATTTGCAATGATTCTGGAAAGTTCCATCTTAGTTCAGCTTTTCCCTTCTTCTGCTGTCTGATAATATTTTAATAAAACTATGTACTTTTTATCAAGAAGTTTCATTATATGAATCATAACTCTTTCTAGAAAAAAGGCAAAACAGGAACAATTATTCCCCATGGATTTGAGTTGACATAGATGCCAGTATTCTTATATAAATGAGTTTAACCAATTCACTGGATCAAGTTAGTATTCAGCAAAGTAACAGGCAGTCAATCAAATTATCAAACTGATTTTTTGGGGAAAAGATCTTTGAGCAATTTCAGTTCATAGACAACATGTAGACATCAGCAATTAGCAAATGTATCAATTTGAAACCCATGTATCTTTTTATTGTGAAAGATGATTAACTCTTAGCTTAAGACCTATCTTACAGATTCCAGAAAACTATTATGCTATAAAACAATGATGTACTTTCTTCAGAAAACATAGTAAAGCAGTTAGCACATACTTAGAAAATTTAAGCGTGGTATCATTTAAAATAGTCATTAATGGATGAAATAAACTACATAAGCCAGTTTAAGTTGTTGTAAGTTATAAAGATATAAAAATATAACCATAATTAATATATTTACCTTAATCATTAATAATGACTTTAGTTTAAATTTTCCAATTTTCACTGTAAAGTAGACTATTGGATTATCTAAACTAGAGCAGAGATATTTTATTATCCCCCATTTTCAACACTTCTTTCAAAGTTATAAATGAAAGCTATACTTAAATTTTAAGAATGGAGCAAAATCAGAGGCAGTCCTAGAAAGAAGGTGCCAAATAAGAATAAATGTGTTGAAAATGAAGTTTGCACAATGAGAACCACTTGTTTAAAATTGAAAATTTCCCTGAAATGGCGTTTCCCTTTCTCCCTCCCCATACACATAATATCCAGCAAACACAATACCTTTGTATCTGAAACTGATCTAAAATAAACTTCAGTAAAGCAGGAGTCATGTGCCTAGGCTTCTTACTCTTGAGTCTATCACCAGTTCTGTGTGGGATCTGAGGGAGTCACTGACTGTAGCTGCCTGTCTCTCTCTCAACTTCCTCATTTGTAAGAATCTTGAGGAAATCTCCAATACTCCTTCTAAAGTTAATCTTTGAGTAGTCTTTGTAGAATGTTCTGGCCTTGTACAAAACCAACACGATCTTCTAATCAGATGAAAGTAAGCAGATTAGTAGAAATACATTTGTTATATTCAATACTTAGTTCTATATCCTTTTTATATATAAACATGGTCTTCTGAATTCAAAATATTCATTTCAGCCATGCAGGCATAATTCCAGGTGTATAGGAAAAAGGACTGGACATTTAGGGAATAAAAATGGAAAGCTAATGAATATGTAATGTACTCAGCTGAAGTCTTCACCAGAGACATATCATTTATAATCCTCAGTTCTTCACTTAATACGCAATTATAATTAAACCACGTGCATTTGATTTGCATTGTCAGTGCACTTTGCCTGATAATGTGTTGGTTTTATCCTGTTTTTCTCAAGTACCAAGTTTTTCAATAATACCAATTTGCTTTAGTGGAATGATGTCTACTTTCATAGAGAGATGTTCTTTGATAGTAACAGAATCCATAAAATACTTTTAAAAAAATTAATGAAGGCATTTGTTAGGCATAGCCTGTTTCGTCAGAATGTACATAGTTTATTTTACAATGGTAAAATTGCCAAGACTTAGAGAGCATTCTGATTGAATCATGAATATTCCAAAGGCGTAGATTAATCTGTGTGAACTAGAGAACTCTGCTGAAACTGCTGTTTAACATTCTAAAGTGTGGAATTCATCTTCTTACAGCACAAAAGAGCTTCCTATAATAAAGATTTTTTATAACAGCAATAAGGCAGCTCAGTGGGGTGTGGTTTTCATGAAATAATCACACTTCTGAGAGATTAGACATTGTGTCTTATGCTGTACAATCCCCTGAAGTATTGTGATGACATGTTGATGCCACCTCCCCCACACAGCTCTATTCCTCAGTTACTCAGTGGGCCCTTCCAAAAATATCTGCCCACTTAGAGCTATATTATAAACAAGCTGGGAATCTATAATACAGTATTAGTGCTTTATCACATCACAATTTTCTTTATGTTTCTCATAAGTAGAAATTCTTATACCTTTCCATTGTAGTTCAGATTTAAAACACACAAACCAAAACTATAGTTACAGTAAGAAAAAGTCATAGTTTAGTAATATGGGCTGTATACTTGTTGCAGTTTAGCTAATAATTATGCAAGTCATCCATTATTAATCTGCATTGCTTTTAAAATGAGGCATCCATTAAGAGTTCAGGCATAAATTTGAATATTGTACTGTAAAATTAACCAAGAATATATGTTAACATTAAAATATATTCCTTCAAATTTTCAAAAATTATTGCATGGGGAATATGTCACTTTTATTCACAGTTCACTTCAAACTGTAAACAACATCTATTGATATTTTCAGTGATCTCCTAATGCTAATAGTTTGAAGACTGATAATAGGGTGTATCTGTTGTTTCTCATTGGCAAAGATAATTGTATTCTCTTGTATATTTCATCTGTTTTCGTGTTTAGACAGAATATTAAGAAAATATATGGTAGGGACCTATAAATGCCAGTTATAAGTAGGGTTTTTGATTTATTAGGCACTTTTCTAGAACTATGCCAAAATATTAAGCTTTGTGGGCATAATTCTACATTTTTGACATTATGGAATAAATTTTTGAAAGTTGCTTTGAAATGCTACATAATTGAAAATTCCATTATAAGTAATGTCACACTCCCTGTGTTGTAGAAAATATATGCCTAGTTTAAAGTGCTATTTATTTCAAAAATAATGCCATTTTCAAACACAGAACTCTTGTAAAAGATGAATAGCATGTTTTAAGCTAATGGTACAATTAAACAAAGTTTCACTTTATGTTAAGGCCTAGAAGTTGTTTGCTAAACTTTCTGGGCAAGGAATCTAGTGGTCTATCAAAGGCTGTAGTAACCAAAGGTCAAGCTATTAAATTAAATTAATAGATTACTTTTGCCTACAATAAGAAAAATAATACTAATAAACTTTGTAAGTTTTTCCTAAGAATATTAATATTGTTACAGTGGATACATTTGGCAGTTCTAGTTGTGGAAGAAGGTTCCAACACAATGGACAAAATTAACCCTTGCTTTTATTATGAATTTTATAACATTGATTTAAACTTTAATGTCTATAAACATCACTTCAGGATCTTGTTAAAATGCAGATTGTGACTCAGTAGGTCTAGGGTGGGTTTTCAGAGTCTATATTTCTAATAACCTCTGAAGTGATGACTATATTTCTTGTTTAGGTACAGCCTTTGTGCAACATCATGCCATAATCTTGTATCATTCCTTAGTTTGTCTTCTTCTGCTACACATGACAGATTGCTAACAAGTTTTGGTTGTTGCTATGGACTGAATTCTGTTCCTCCAAAATGTATGTGCTAGAACCCCAACACCCAATGTAACTGTATTTGGAGATAGGGCCTTTGTATAGATAATTCAGTTTAAATAAGGTCATAAGAGTATAGTTACAGATTGGGGTCCTTATGAAAATATACACCAGAGAGGTCACTCTCTGTCTCTGCCATGGAGCACACACAGAGAGGATACTGTCTGCAAGCCAGAAAGAGAACCCTCTCCAGAGATCTAATCAGCCAGCACCTTGATCTCAGGCTTCCCAGCCTCCAGACATGTGAGGTAATACATTTCTGTTGTATAAGCCACTGAGTCTATGATATTATGTTGTGGCAGCCCAAGCCAACTAATACAGATGTTATTGTTTTGTCTTTTGCTTTCATTCCCTCTCATATTTTCCCTGAGGAAGTAAAGTTAACCAAATTAGGAAGCCAGTGTAACCAGAAGCAAGTTTTCAGCTGTTGCTCCAAATTCTATCCTGATCGTGTCCTGCATCATCATTGATTGGTTGAGCAAGAAAGATGATGCTTTTCTCACTTTGCCAGTGAATGCATTTAATTTTCCTTAGTTACTACGTTATTCCTATTAACAAAGCAAATTGCTGAGGCAATCTCTTAAAGCCTTAGAGTAGAAATTCCAGGCTGATAGTTGAAAAGTTGTACTTGGTTGATTTCATGGCCTCAGCCTCTGCCATGTCTTCACACCCCATATTTTGACCAGGGAGAAGGACAGAACTGAAGGCAGTTGTCATGGTTCTTTCACCTCGCAGAATATGGAGGTGGGCATCCTGGCTGCTGCCAATCAGTTAGCCTCCCCCTACTTTCCTACACATACACCAGGTTATCAACCTGCAAGTGTCAGCGAAATAAATTGTAGTACCTCTTCAGGAAAAGCTGGAGGGATCTATTATATTGCATGACTATAAGGATTATCTTATGAATTATAAAAATACAAAATGGCTATGGGGACAAACTGATTTTGTGAAATAGAAGTTTGCTTAAGTTACCCACATTCCTACATATAGTCAAATTATATTTTACAGTATATGTCAAATGTAGTTGACTGTGCTCTAGGAACACTAAATATATCAATATTTGAATTCAACCCCCCAAAATGCAAATGAATGGATACTAATGTCTATTCAAAGCACTTCATTTGCATTATGGAAAGATGTGCTATTATATCATGGAGCATCCCCTTGCTTTTTAAAATGCACCTATTTTTAGAAAGTTTCAGAAACAGCTTTACAAAGAATATATCCCCAATGCACAAAGGAGGCAAATTAAAACAAGTTTATCAAGACCAAATATGTTTGGGCTGAATTAGTTACTGTATTGGCCTCCATTTGGTAAGATTTGCCAGTAATGTTTTCTGCCTCTAAACTCAAAAAAACTTGTCATTTTGCAATATGAAGCCTTCTAGACAGTGCTTTTTTTAAAAAAAAATCAAAAGCAAGTTTATTAGAAAGTAAAGAATGGCTACCCCATAGGCAGAGCACTAAAATATAGTGCTTTTGGTAACATGTACAATGATTATTTGAATGTGTCCATTTATTATAATACTCTAAAAATGTCACAGGCATGAGCTTAGGTAGTCCTTCAATGATTTATTTTCATCGAAATATTGACTTTGAGTTACCTAAAGGAAAAGGTGCACAGCATTTTCTTTCATTTTTCTCTAAGTAAACACTTAAAGTTAAGTCTTTCATATTCTAAGCTTTTCAAGAGTATTTTATGATACCGTTTATTTCAATATGAGTTTGTATATCACTGTGAAAAGTCCGTATCAAATGGATGAAAAAACTACAGAATGCAAATTGTATTGAGCTAATGAAGAACAAAAAGCTTCCCTTTACCATAGTCCCAATCTTTTGCTGAAATTGGGGCAGATGCCCATTTCCTGCGAGAACTGCAAAACTGGGAACATGCAGCTGCCAGATTTTGAGTCTCCGCCATGTGTAGAACTGTTGTGTCTCTCGGGGTGGAGGTTAGAATTCTGATCCACCTTCTGCCTTCACTCCACAGAAATGTTTCCAAAGCTTTACTTGTGCTTAATGTCTAATCCTCCCACCAGAGAATCAAGTTTGGTGTTGCTGCAGGTATTGCTCTTGATACATTCAAAGAGTTTTCCTTTGCTTGATTGTGTGTTTCAATGTAAACAGGGTTATTCGGTAGTGAAAAAAATATGTATTATTGGGAAAGAATTTAAAATGTATCTCTATGACTTTAAATACAAACTGAGCAGCTGTTTTAAACTTTAAGGAATTTGGCTTTCAGCCAAATGTTTAAGGACATGTCTTTGGTATTAGATTCCTGGCTATAATTTTTTTTTAATTTAATAAGCACAGAAGATGCATGATCATTATGGAATAAATCATCTGTGAAATTTGATATTTTGAGCAAAACAATCCCTGAAATATAATCCTATTTTTTTAACTAGAGTAGTCTCTGAAAACAAAATCAGTTGTACTATGTCAAGCTGTACATCTAGAGACGTTGTATTTCTAAAAATCTTTATGGACAGTGTTTTTAAATCTGTAAAAGTTTGTAAATGCCTCACATCAGCCCAGAAAATTTTAACAATTCTATTTTTCCAGTATTTAAATATCTGTACATTGAAATCTAAAAATGATTTTCACATAAGCTTATGCATATGTAATAATGTAATATATTTTAATTGTCACACACGAGCTGAAAAGAGATGTTGTTTAGTGGAAAAATTGTGTACCAAAGTACCCCTTCCTTTCCTTGTAGTATATTCATTGATGCTTTTGCTTTTCATTTTGCTACTTAACAGCCGGACTACACAAATGAGACATAGCTAAAAGGTCTATTTGGCTTCTTATATTTAAGGAATAGCAAGACAATGCCGCAGGGAGGTTGCAGTGTTGCCTCTGTAGAATGTGGGGTGTGATTGTCTGTTTGTGTTTTTTACCTTGTCAGCTGTGAGGACTGGGCATTCATGACAGTGGAGAATGCTGCTCTTTGCTTGTATTCTCATACTAGAAGAATAATGCTGATAACACTACCACACACAAAAGTCCCGGATTTAGTTACAGTGCTCACCAGTCTTACCTGTCCCATTATATATATTACAGTCCCAGATTTAGTTACAGTGCTCACCAGTCTTATCTGTCCTATTATATATGTTACCAAAGGACTTAGCTTTCATTTGTCTCACTTAGAAGCCTTCCACAGAGGAGTAAAAACACCAGTGTCCTTTCTGTACCTAAAATTGTCAGACCTATTTATATTGGAAAGGCATTTCATTTTATTTTTCTTGTCAGAATGAGACTGAAATCTTTTATGTTACTGAGAAAGAGAGGTGCAGGATTAAACACCGTAAGATTTTCATCTAATGGCCACTAGTCTTGTTTTAACATTGAAATGTCTTTTAAAAATGAAGTGTGACAGGGAGAAAGAAGGTAAAGTGAGCATCGAGCAACATTCAAGGCCTATCTAATCCGGATCTATGAGTTGCACAGGCTTGATTAGAAAAAAAGAAAGAGAAAAAATTGAAACCAAAAAGAGACAGAAGGTTGACATTATGAGGAGAATACTGAGGATAGCCAGTATGATTAGAAAATGAAAGAAGCAATTCCCAAAGATGCTTTATTTTCTTTATTCAGTCCAATGCAACATTAATTAATTTGCTGCTGTGTTCTGAAGATCAGGTGTTCCTTAAACAGGTAGTTATATGTTCTATTTTCTGACCCCAGAGGGCTCAGAAACAAACAGGGCGAACATAAACAGCATAACTGTCATACAATGGAACACATGCTTTGTTAGCAACATGAAGAAAGAACTATTGCATGCCATAGATAAAAATAAATTTATGTATTAATTATGTAAGAGAGCAGGGGACCAAGAAGGCTTCAAAAAGGAAGCCGCTTCTGAAATACTTTATCAGAAAACATATGGACAAGACAATACTGGACAAAGGCAAAGAGGAATTTGGAATGCTGGGTGTGGTTTTGGTAGAGATGAGGTTTTAAAGAGTAGAAATGGCTCCAAGGAAGGTTATGTCAAGACTGGCTGGGGCTAAGTTTTGAAAAGCCTTCAATATAAAAAGGAAGTTTGGACTTTATTCTGGCAGGCCCTTAGAAACCAGAGAAACTTTTTAAGGAAGGGAATAATACGCTCAAGTTTGTGTCTTAGGAAGATAGCTGTGTAGATGGAGTCCTGAATGGATAAAAGATCCGAGGTAGCCAATATACTCCCAGATGAGAGGTTGCTGGTTGTGCTAAGGTAATTGTTGTGTCAAAGAAGAGGACATAATGAATTTGAGTGTTGCCCAGGTTTATTCCAAGGAACACTAGTTCAAAGTGATATGCCCTAAAAAGAGATTTGGTAAAGTAACGACTCTGGGAAATATTGAATCCTATTTTATGTATTTGTAGCCTGTATAAAACACTTATGAGGTGTCAAGTAGGCTTCTTAAGTACCCTACAAATACTCATTTAATTCTTATACAAGACCCTTATAAAGTAGGTTCTATTATCATCCACATTCTACAGATGAGGAACATCTTGCCTATCCAGGATTCCCAACATTAGGAAGAGACAGAGTTGCAAAGGGAACAAGTGGCCTTTAAACTGCCAGCCCTACAGCCTCCCAGTGGAATCTCTTTGGCTAAAGGGGCCCTTAGTTTCATTTGCATATAAGTTGTCTGACTAGTCTTAAGGATTAAAGAAAATGTTAACACTGGCATTTCTTAAACATATTGGTTCTTAGAATTTTTTTGTCCTCTACTCTTTAAAATCCCACAGAACTAATGCCCTCTGGAACCCAATGTGAGAAATAATAGAAAAAAAATAGAAATAATTCAGAAGAAAAAACAATAAATGGTGGTAACCAAAAGTCATTTAATTGTTCCATTTTAAATTATTTTAAGGTTACTTATTTTTATATTAACACAGTTATAGATTTTACAAAGAAGTATTTTATTATATCAATGTCTATAATAACCCTAATATTATTTCAATAAAGAGGAGAGGGTTGTTTCATTCTGAAATAAAAATCAGAAGAAAAAGGAAGATAAGGCCCAAAACAGAGGAATGATACCAAGCTTGTTCTTTCTAGACCCAAGCTGAAGACTTATAAGAACACCTACAGTTTCCAGCTTTACTCTTTAACTTCTCCCAGTCCTGTTTTTATTATTCTCAGCTGCGTTGAGCTTTCATTCTAATGTCACTCTGAACCTGGAAGATGACGGCTGTGTAGTTAATCAGGCTTAGTCTTTGAGGCTGGAGAGAGAGGAGTAAAAAGAAAGGGCATGTAGAAGGGTGGCTCAACATAGGATTTGAAGTTTAAAATTCCTAGGCTCAAGATTACATATTTTATCCCATTTCTTTTCTGTAACCCTGTGAAGCAAGTAGTATAATTAGCTCCATATCATAGAGGAGAAAACTGAGGTAGAGAGAGGTAAGTGGCTAGGATTTGGGAGCTGGTGACTATCTAGCATTGGCATCCTTATTTTAATAGGTAACATTTGTTGTGTCTATATTCCAGGCATTGTACAGTACTGAGTAAAATGTATGTCAAGGTACATACAAAAGCATATGCAATTTTTACAGCTCTGTGAGGTAGTCCCTATTATAATCCCCCATTTAAAAGGTGACTAAACTGAGACTTAAAAGGTTGGTAACTATCCCAGTGTCACGTAGCTGGTAAGGAATGGAATCGAAATTCTAATCAGGCAGGCTGACACCAGATTGTGTGTTCTGAACCACACAGCAAGTGCCAATATTTATACAGGTGACACTCAACACAGAGGAGAAGGTGTCACAGAATGGCTTATGGTATTTCTTGCCCCTCATCTGGCAGAGTGTACAGTACTTGTCCATTTACTAATCTGTCTCCTCCACCAGACTGTTGACTCCATCAGGGTAAATACTGTACTATTTTACTGTTGTGGTATTCTGACTCCCTAGCACAATTCTTGATACATAGGGGATTTTATGAATGATTCTACAGTGAATCAATGAATCAATGAACGATGGAATGAAGAAAGTCATGAGCAGCTACATGTGTTACTTGGAAAGCAAGGTTTAACCCGGTTTTATTAGGTTAACCTCCTGGGTTGTGCAGCCCCTCGTGAAGCTGCTCCCTTCATCCCGACTCCACCTCTCTGTGCCTCAGCTCCACAATCTGGTGCCCAGTTCCTGCAGCAGTAGGGGAAATTCCTGCTAAAACAGAGGCCTCAGTCTTTCCCTTTTCTCCCCCCATTCTGCTTAGCCCATGGAGCAGTGGAAATTTCCACCCATTGTAATCCTTATATTTTGTAATATATTTTCATATAAGTTATCACATTTGATTTTTATAGCAATTCTGTGTGGTAGGCAGGGTATTTTTATTTTCTCTCCAGAACTCAGGGAAGAAATTTTCAGTAAGTGGCTGAGTGGCAAATCCAGTTCTCTTGTAGCTCCATAACTTTCCCGGTGAACAAGTACAAGTATGTAACTGCTCCATTGCATAACCTGGGTTAAACTACTCTCAGGCGTGACTTCTGCAACTGAGTCAATTAAGAGACACACGAAAGCAGGCTTTAAACATTTCCCACCAGCAGATGACTTTTAAAGGAACTTTCTTCAGAAATACACATGGACCAGTTTTGCTAGGTTGTAGTTTGAACTTGTTAACACACAAGTGAATCATCAAACTGATCCTGCACTGAAACTATTGTTCCAGGAAAGTAGGCCAAACAGTAGCACTGCATTTGAACAAATACATAAGTAGTGTGTGTTCAAGAGGCAGCAGAATGTCATGATTAAGAGCATAAACTCTGAACTCAGAAGGACTAGTTCAAATACCAGTTCTTCCATTTTACAACTGTGTTATCTTGATTCCGTTGCTTAACATCTCTGGGCTTTAATTCTTTCATCTGTTAAAAGTAATACTGTTAGTACATATCACACAGGCTTGCTGAGACAACTACATGAGTTAATATATTTATATAGTGCCAACCACACAGTAGGCACTATGTAAATGTATGTATGAATATTATTTTTATAATATATCTTTGCAAAAACTTTGAAGAACATTAGAAGGGCTTGATAAAAATATTGGCGTTTTCATCTTCTCTAAAAGTTTAAAAAAACAAATGTGTACAAAAAAGTCACAGAGAGGTCTCATTGTAAGTTTTACCCTGGTAAAGACACTAAATGGCCTTATTTGCTTTCTCCTCATTGAGAAGCTCTAATAAGTTTGATCAGCTTTCCCTCTCCCACCCCCTGCTTTGTAGTAGAAGTTAAAAAAAAAAAAAAAATTCTCCTCCCTTAACTGCTTTAACATTTAACAGTCACCAGGAGAAACTGTTCCATCATGATGTCTTCCGAGTTAGTGGACTAAAACAAATTCAGCCTGTTTAATCGTATGGCATCAGGCAATGCTGAAAATGCAATTTGTTGTGAAATTTGTTTTTGCATTTGCTATTAGAAGCCAAGTGTTCAGCTCTTTTGCAGCTTTCCACTGGACCTTATCGGGGAACACACTAGCTGGAGGGCATCTGGAGCACTGATCACTCAGAGGGAAACTGAACAGCTGTGTTTTTGACAGCTGGAGCGGGCCTGATGTCCATCAACAAATGTCCCAGATACCTTGCACTTCTCCTTAGTTAGTAGGGGGCAGGCAACTCTCTGTTGGTTTGGGAATGAGAATTCTTCCGTGGTTACTATCTTGTTTGGGTGTTGGAGGATGGATGTTAAGCACTGGAACATGTTTACATTTATCTGTTGTTCCACCAAATATTTGCTATCATTCTTATTATCATACCCAGTAAGAAAAAAAAGATGAAGATATTCTAGAAAAGTGAGCAAATAAAAGTACAAACAAGAAAAACTACACAAAAAACAAAGCCGAACAAGGGAAAAGGAGACCCTCAGAATCGGTTGCATTTTTCCTGCTTGTTTATTGTCAGGGAGAGATGATAGATAAATATTTTAATCAAAAGGAATGCTGTGAAGGGATGAATAATCAGCTCTTCTTTAGTGTCCTTTAGCACCTCACTTTCATCTCACATGAAAGTGTCTCATATGAATGTGAACTTATTATTCAGGGACACTGTTTGATGCTAACTGTGCCTTTTGCATAATGTGTCTGTATATTTGAATACAAAGTGACTAAAATTTATACCTTTATAAAATTGTAATAAATATAACCGATTCTCAAATGAGGTGGACCTAACCAATGGTTGCCTATTATCAAAAACAAAAACAAACAGGAAAACAGGGCATTTGATTTTTCAAGTGCATTTTTAAATGAAATGATTTTATTTAATTAAAATGTATTGCATTTAGCAAAGAATACTTTCACATACCCATAACTGTGCACAAATAAGAGAGTAACACTGTGATTTGTGTAAACTTTCGTTGAGGTCTACGCACCAAATGGAAAAAATCATTCCTGTTGTCCCCAAAGCACAAGGCTTCTCAAAGCCCCCTATACTCCCAACTCTTCTAACTTAATGATACTTTAAAGTATTCATGCCTCTCAGTTAATGAGTTCAGCTAAAGTGATGTAAAGTCAATTCTCTGTAACAAGATCTCGAAACAGAATCTGAAACCACTGAGTATAGTAGTATATAAGAGCACCTTGAGAAGCTATGAGTTAGAACTTTCACATAAGAGCCTATTTTGGGATTTGATGTGCATTGTTTCAACTTCATTTAATAAGTAATCATGTTATAATTAAAATTTTAATCACCATGTTACTTTTAACCTGACCTAAAAAAAACAGGTCACAGTTATGGGAGTTAGAATCTATAGAATCTTATAGAACTCTAGGCTAATTCCATAAGTTACAGTGATAAACCAAAGTCACAGGAGGTCAAATGACCTCAAGTCACATACTGTAGAAGGAAACCCAGATCTACCTCCTAACCCCTTGTTTTTTTCACCTCACACATTGCAAAGTAGAAACTATGTAATGGTTGAAATGCATCACACAAGAGTGACACACCAACTGTTCTCTCAGTAGGAATCATCTTGAGTCCAATAACCCATATCTGCCTTAGTTCCTTAAATGATAATCAAAACATACTCATTAAATCTGTGAATGGCCTTGGCTGTATGTGCAAAATACTTCTATCTCAACATGCCGGGTTTCTTGCTCTTTCTTCTGTTTTTCTCCCAGCTTTCTATTGACTGGCTGTGTAGGGTATTTTTAAAATGCAATAAGCAAGCAGTTAAAACAAGTTAATTTTCTTGGCTGCTCAACGGATTTGACCAAAGTGCTTTTGCAGTGATATAGAATTAATAGCGTTAAAATCATAAGTTATAAACAGACTGACTAAATAGTGAGGAGGCAACAATAGGAATGTGTAGAGAGTAGCTGGAAGAAGCTAAAAACTCGCTTAAAAAAACTGTTTCAGCATAGGGAAAAATCACAGAGATCTAGGGGTGGCAGGAGACATTGGATGTGTATTAGTGATATTATTGTTATTTTCCTTAGTCTTATGGCAATAATTTAAGGCTGTTGTCAAATTTAAATCTGTTTTCAGATGTGCTAATAGAATATTTTAAACAATGAAAAACATTACCTAAGAACATAGAATCCACCAATGAATAGTGATGGATATCATAAACTACAAACATCTTTATCCCTCTCAGTGGTGGGTATTGCCCATACAAAACACTAAAATAATTATTCTGTTTCCAGGCAAAATCCAGTTTTGATGCTATCGTTCTTATAAAGAATCGGAATTGACGAGTATATTCAACAAACAAAAAATGTTTGCTTCTAAAATTTTATGTTCATTAAACTTGGGGAGACAGCATAGATCACTAAAAAGACTGCAGATATTAAAATTTTCTGGAGCTGGTTTCAAATCTTGGCTGGCTGCAACACTGAAACAGTTGTGTAACCTGGGCTAAGTTACTCAGCCTGGCTGAAAATAAAGTTCTTTAATTTCAAAATGAAAAAAAAAAAAAGTACCGGTTTCTTAGGCTATTTATGAAGATTAAATGACATAATATGTGCAAAGCACAATAAAGAGCCTTTGACAAAGTCAATACCAAAAATTTGATGGTTATTGTTATTCTCTTAAACACGTTACATGTAATTGTTTATTAAGAATCTAATTATTAAGGCTCTTTGGTTTATGTCAAATATTTTGTAGGTTAAAGATCTTGTAATTTAACTTCTTAATATCATTGAGAAGAAAGCTTAGCTCATGTGTGTGTGTGTGTGTGAATGTGTGTGCGTGCTGGGGGAGGGGAAGGAAGGAAGGAAAACCAGTGATGAAAGCTAATATTTATACAGTACTTAAAAAATCTGCCCAACACTCTTCTAATTGCTTTACATACATTAACTCCTATATTCCTAATGAGAAATGTAGGACACAAGACCTATTATCACTCTCATTTCAAAGATGAGTATACTGAGGTTTTAAAAAAGGTAATATGGCTGGTCTCAGAGCCAATAAATAACTAGGCTATGTTTGAGTTGACACAATTGAGCTTCAGAGTCTGTATGATTAAATACCAGGCAATACAGACCTTTATAAGTAAATATGAAAAGAGACATAGATGGGTCTGTATGTGTGGCTTACATATGACTGTGGAGAAAAATGCCAGAATGTACTCCAACACAAACACACACACACACACACACACACACACACACTCACACACATGTATTGCCTTGATATTTGCAAGGACAAAAACTAATGCTCTTTAAGCAAACATTATTAAGGAATTATTTTTATGTTTATTCTCAACTTCCAAAGAGAGGAAGAAAAATAAGAAATTTCAGAAAAATAAAAATACTAATTAAGGAATAGGAAAATAGAACCTATGAGAAGTGATTTTTAAAAGACTGGTTTCTACTGAAGAGAAAAAAAAAAAGGAAACAAAATTAACCACTTGTGCATATTGAAACTAAAGATACATTTGTGGGAGGAGCAAAATTAGTAAGTTCACGAGAAAAAAGAAAGTTGCCTTTGTTTCCTGGCCAAAGAAAAATGAGATATTTAGGATGTGGCAACTTATTTGTATGTGGCAAACATGTGGCACATGTATGTGGCATGTGGCATGTGGCAAGTCATTTGTATGAAAGTAATAATCCAAGTCCATTAAAATAAATTCCAGAAACATTCGCAAGTGTTCTCAAGCAAAAAAATGGTAAGAGATGTTTTAAATATGATTCAAAATAAGCCAGGAAGGAGAAAAGTGGAACTAACTTTATAGTAAAGTTCAAAAGTAATGTTTTTTGATGAAAACAAGAAAACAGAGTAGTAGGCATTGAAATAAATTATTTAAATGTTTCATGGCAAATTAAGAAATTTTCAAATCCCAAAGTATCTTTGGAATGGAAAAGTTAAATTTTGAAACCAAATGTGGAAAACACAGTGATTCTCAGTACTGTTATACATATGGATGAAACTCACCTGTTATATATATTTTAATACCCAATTCTTGAGTTTCAGATTCGTTTTGGAGAGTTACAGCCAATTCATTATTTGTGGAGATAATTCTCTATAGATCTTTTGCATTTCTGCACGTCTAGTGAGCAGAGATGCTGGCTCTCTTTTCCAGACTTTTCAAGGCTGTGAGGAGCTTTGGAGGATAGAAATTGTTTGTTTCTCTGGAGCAAAGGGCAGGTATTTTACTGTTCAGTAAAATAATGAAAACATTTTCTGCTGGGGCAAAGGTTGGAAAGGCTCATTGTAAAAGATTTGTGCTCCCTTAGCTTAGGACACAAATCTACTGAGTGATAATCATCTATCTGGGCCCTTCTGCATCACCCCATGGGATCTGAGTTTAGGAGGAACCAATGAAAATATGCTGAAGCTCATGCTGCTGGCTCTGCTGAGAGTAATAAAGTGCTTTGTATCTGACCCAGGAGTTTCATATCTTCTGTCAGCATCCATGAAACCATGGTAGGCTAACTTACTAATTGCAAGTAGGGTAAAATCTCAGACAGGATGTATATTTTTAAATGTTTTCTATTGAAAATTTTAAACACTTATAAAAATCAACAGAATAGTATAATGGATTCTTTCTAAGGTCATTGCCCACTTCAACAATAATCAACTCATGAACAGTCTGGTTTATTTATAGTCCTGTCTCATTTTCAACCATCCCCTACAAAATAGTAGTACTTCGAAGCAAATTCCAGACATCATATCATTTGATACACAAATATTTCAGTAGATATCTCTAAGATTTAAAAAATATGCCACAATACCATTAATTAATACACCCAACATTAATTAACAATAATTCTTTAATGCACCAAAAATACCGATCCATCTCTAATTTTCTTTTTTTTTTTTTTTTTTTGAGACGGAGTCTCACTCTGTTGCCCAGGCTGGAGTGCAGTGGCGCGATCTCGGCTCACTGCAAGCTCTGCCTCCCGGGTTCATGCCATTCTCCTGCCTCAGCCTCTCCGAGTAGCTGGGACTACAGGCGCCCGCCACCACGCCCGGCTAATTTTTTTGTATTTTTAGTAGAGACGGGGTTTCACCGTGGTCTCGATCTCCTGACCTCGTGATCCGCCCGCCTCGGCCTCCCAAAGTGCTGGGATTACAAGCGTGAGCCACCCCTCCCGGCCGCTCTAATTTTCAATTACCTTATAATGTCTTTAACAAATTACTTGTATCTGAATCCAGATGAACTCAACACAGTGAGGCTGATTGATATTTCCCTCTTCTGATCTCTAGGTTCTGCCTCTAATTTTTCTTTCTTTGCAATTTAGTTACTGAGGAAACACAAGTGTTTGACCCACAGTCTGAATTTTGTTCATTGCTTAACAATAGTGTCTTTTAATATATATTTCTGTCTTCTCTGTTTTCTACAAATTGCTAATTAGGAATAGAGGCTTAGTAAGATTCAGATCTCTTTACCCCCTTGAAACTACATCATTGGTGGGAGTATATTCTTTCGAGTTATATTGTCAACCAGTCGCGGTGGCTCAAGCCTGTAATCCCAGCGCTTTGGGAGGCCAAGGCGGGCGGATCACGAGGTCAGGAGATCGAGACCATCCTGGCGAACACGCTGAAACCGTGTCTGTACCAAAAGCACAAAAAGATTAGCCGGGCGTGGTGGCAGGCGCCTGTGGTCCCAGCTACTCGGGAGGCTGAGGCAGGAGAATGGCGTTGAACCCAGGAAGCGGAACTTGCAGTGAGCCGAGATTGCGCCACTGCACTCCAGCCTGGGCGACAGAGTGAGACTCCGTCTCAAAAAAAAAAAGAGTTATATTGTCTCTGGATTTCTTTCTTCTTTGTAGTTTGAGACCATTGATGCTTAACTTTTAGATTCATTAATTCATTAGTGTCTACAAACTAATGATCTTCCAATTTTATCATATCTTCTTTCTTTCTACATAGAGAAACTTTCCCTAAATACTAATTGGTTCATTTAAGACAGGAAAAACGCTTGGTATGTTCCCCTTATTTTCTATTCTTGAGAATAATTCTAAAGATTATTAAATTTAGTTTGATAAATATGTAAATATTAACATAGTTACAAAGTAAACTCTACAAAGCAAAATACCAAATAAAGGGAACATATCAAATATTTATCTTATCCCCTCCATATGAATTAAAACGTGAAGATAAGTCTTAACTTTCATTTATTTATTTTGTATCCTATACCCTCACCTCTCTTTAGAAACAACTTTTAAAAACCAGATTTATGGTTTGTCCTCCAAGGTGTTTTTTTAAAAAATATAAGCAGATGGCCGGGCATGGTGGGTCACGCCTGTAATCCCAGCACTTTGGGAGGCCAAGGCGGGCAGATCACAATGTCAGGAGATCGAGACTATCCTGGCTAACACGGTGAAACCCCGTCTCTACTAAAAATACAAAAACTTAGCCAGGCGTGGTGGCGGGCGCCTCTAGTCCCAGCTACTTAGGAGGCTGAGGCAGGAGAATGCCATGAACCCAGGAGGCGGGGCTTGCAGTGAGCCGAGATGGCACCACTACACTCCAGACTGGGAAAGAGAGTGAAACTGTCTCAAAAAAAAAAAAAAAAAAAGCAGATATATACGAATAGCCATACCACCTTTTTTCTTAGAAAAATAATGGCATAGTATGTATTTGTCTCTTCCTTTCCTTTTTCACTAAAAGATATACTATGAAGATTGCTCATGGAGTATGTAGAGATATTTCTCATTCCTTTTTGCAGTCATGGTTCTCTATTATATGGATGCATTGTAATTTATTCAACCAACCTCCCATTGATGGAAATTTGAGTTGTTTCAACTCTTTTACTATGACAAATAGTCTTACATTTAACAGGTTTGAACAAATATTGTTAAGTATTTTTGGGAGCATATATTTGCAATACGTTACTGGAATTAGCATTTCTAGGTCAAAGGGTAAATGCACATTTAATTTGGCTAGATGGTGCCAAATTATCCTCTGTAGTAATTGCACCATTTTTCATACCTACCAGCAATGTAAGACAGAGCATGTTTCTCCACAAAATTGTTTTTTACAAAGCTCAACCAGCATTGTATGTTGTCAGATTTTGGGGGTTTTGTCAGTCTAATAGCTTTACTTTATATTTTTATTTGGCTTTTTTTTCTTTGAACTGTTTCCCTAACTCATTTGTCTATCATATGATTGATTTTTGGTTCTGTTTTTAGAAGCTCTTTGTATTTTAGAGAAAGGCAGTTCATTTACTGACGTCTCTCAAAGTAACATCTGCACCCCAACTTCTGTGTGTAACTTAATGCTCCTGTGTCCAACTATCTACTCCCCGTCTCCATGTAGTTGTCTATTAAATATCTAATATTTAAAAGTTCAAAATGAAACTACTGCTTTCTCGCCACAAACCAACTCTTCTCTTCTAGATTCCCCCTACTCAGTTACAGCAAGTCCATCATTCTAGGTTTTTCAGACCAAAAAGCTTAAGAGTCAAACTTGACTTCTTGTTTTTTCAGTCACCACATGGTTTCCATCAGCAACTTTTACTGGCTCTAGTTTCAAAATAAATCCAGAATCTTCTCAAATCCGTTACTTCAACTCTGATTTGAGTCCCTATTATTTTCCACCTGGATTATTACAATAGCTTTGTATTAGTCAGGGTTCTCTAGAGGGACAGCACTAATAGGACAGATGTATATAAGAAAGGGAGTTTATTAAGGAGTATTGACTCACACAATCACAACGTGAAGTCTCACAGTAGGCCGTCTGAAAGCTGAGAAGAAAGAATGCCAGTCTGAATCCCAAAACCTCAAAAGTAGGGAAGCCAACAGTGCAGCCCTCAGTCTGTGGCCCAAGGCCCAAGAGCCAGTGGAAAGTCACTGGTGTAAGTCCAAGAGTCGAAAAGCTAAAGAACTTGGAGTCTGATGTTCAAGGGCAGCAAGTATCCAACACGAAAGACAGATGAAGGCCAGAAGACTCAGCAAGTCTGCTCTTTCCAACTTCTTTTGTCTGCTTTATTCTAGCCACACTGGCTGGCAGCTGATTAGATGGTGCCCACCCAGATTGAGGGTGAGTCTGCCTCTCCTAGTCCACTGACTCACATGTTAATCTCTTTTGGCAACACCCTCACAGACACACCCAAGAACAGTACTTTGCATCCTTCAGTCCAACCAAGTTGACACTCAATATTATCCATCACAACCCTCCTAACTGATTTCTCTTGCCTCCCCCAACTCTCACCCCAGTATAGTTTTCACATAATTGCCAGTGTGTTCTTTAAAAAACATGTTACATCATGTCATGCCTTTATGCACAACCCTCCAGTGTTCCTCCTCTTGTAACACTGAATGTCTTTTCAATGGTCTATAAAGCTGTATGTCATCTCCCACCACCCTCCATCATTACTTCTCTGACATCAGCTTCCACTCCCTTCGCTATCACTCACTCAGCCCCAGCAACACTGGTCACCTTGTTCTTTGAGCAAACTCCTCTTGTTCTAGGCACAAGGCTTCTAATTTGCCAACCTCTAAAATGCTCTAAAAGCTATCTAGAATACTCTTCCCCCAATTATCTCCATAACTCACTTCCGCATTTTCTTCTCTGTGCTTGTAATGGCAACAATTAAGTCACTTAAGCCTTCTCTTAAAACCCAAGGTAAAATAACACCACCCTCTGCCACACTCACTACCCCCCTGCATCATGCTCTCCCCTTCAAGTCACTTAATGACAAACTGAAATAATGATTTGTTAATTGTGTTACTGCGTCCTGCTTCCACCTGAGACTAACCATGAGGAGGTGACATTATTAAGTTAACTGCTGCACGTACAATCTTCTAGGGCAGTACCTGGAACAAAATAGGCATTCTACATATTTTTATAAATGGGTGAATTAGTAAAAGAATGGATAAATAGATAGTTGTACTGTATTGACTTGGCAATTACAGCAGACAGAGATATCTGAGTACAAGCAAAATAATAAAAACTAAAAGCCACAAAAAAGGTATCAAGTGTATGCTTAGTGCTAAGAAAACTTTGCTCAATGTCATTTTAGATAATGCAAAGAAAGAAGACTCTCTTAATGATGCTTTGTTTTTCAAGTTTCTGTGGGATAATGTTTTGAATTTTGGCATAGTTTTATGGTTTCTTTTGGGTCTATATTATTATTATTATTATCTAGAAGTAATTGAGCATGAAACCTAAGCAACGCATTACCATATGTTTATAATTAGATATACATGATCACGCTCCCTGCCCATCGAGAATATGAAGTGGAAGCCAATGTGTAGTTAAATGTGAACTGGTGAAGTACTTAGTTCATATTTACAGTATTATATGATTAGAAAAAAGACACTGGTTTAAGTTGTCTGAATTAAATGTGTTTACTTAATGTTTCAACATGAATACAAAACTTGATTGGAATTCACTTGAAAACAACAAGGATTCTTCCTACCTGCTGTTTCTTAGTTAAGAAAAGATTCAAATTCAAGAAGATTTTTTTTTAAATAAGTGATTTATTATTTCACTGGTTCTAAATTACTGTAAGCAAAGCATCAGATTAGTAATGTGTTTAATATAGTTATTAAATTCCCATTAGATTAAATTGCCACCCCTAGAGATCCGCAAAGCAACTATGAATTAATCTGCATTCTTCAATAGTCACACACTTCACCTTTTCTTTAATGCCACAGATACTTGAGGAAGTATATCCTAACTCCAACAACAATAAGTCATCTTATGAACTCTGAAATTCTTAGTTCTGCATATTGTTTTGTGATAATAATAATAATTTGAGACATTTATAAATGGTTCTGATACGTTTCTTTTGGTCATTTTTAATATACAATATAATAGCACAGTTTCCAGTAAATCTATGTCAAAAGCCATTTTTACTAGGCTGTACAGAGCAAAATCTATTCACTATTTATGTTCTTTTCAGTTGCATTTAACAGGACCATCAATTTAAAACCATCATTGAATTCACTGGTTTAATATTTGTTTTAAATATCTTACGTAAATACAGTGTAAACATTTCATCTGTGAGTCTTCCAAAATTAAGCCAAAGTTATATAGAGTACTCTATAGTTGGAAGCAAAAGACTCGTGAGTGTTCCTTTAAAAGTTGAGAACACAGTAATGCTTAGAGGCTAGGAAACTCTGTAAAGTGTCTGAGCTAGGCTTTATCCAACCATGAGTGGATTAAACTAGCTGACTTGGGCTCCTTAATAGTAGATTAACATCATCCATTAATTTATGAACTTGATTTTGTGATGATAAGTAAGAAAACTCCAAGGAAAAAATTTAGTAACTTTATATAAAGAGACCTGTTTGCAGTGAGAAATGTAGTCACTGGAAGCATCAGACATATTCACTAATGAAACAAGCCCTGTGCATATTTACTAACTACATTTCTGCAAAGCAGATTTACCAACTCAATTCCCCAAAGCTAAAGAGAGTATCAGGCTGGATTAGAAATCAGAAGTCCCTATTCTTGAACTCACATGATGAATTCACATCTGTTCCCTGGCGCACAGCATTAATTTTAGCAGTAATGCAGCCAGTATTAGTCTAAGTTGACCCAGAAAGGCAGTGGATCACTCAGAGCAAAATTCTCAGTGTTCCCAATTTAATCTGATCCCCAAATCAGAGATATATTGTGCCTATCTTTACCTAAACTGTAAATTTTAGGTGTATAGTGAGCAGAAAAAGCCAGTCTATGGCTTGATTTTCTTTCTCCAATTCTTCTCATACTCTACTGCCAAATTAGCCTTTCTATAACACCTCCCTAAAATAGCCATTTTCTGTATAAGAATTTCATATTTCCCAAGACCTTTTTCTTTGCTATAAAGCATGTATTGTTTGTCTGAGTCCATAAAATACCCACTTGCTATATCAGAAACTGCAAAAACACATAAAGAAGAAAATCAAAATTGCCTCTAGTCCAATTTGGACTTTTGGGGAAATATGACTGTGGCAGAGATGGAGAGAATGGATCAAGGGGAGGAAAATCTTGGGAACAGGAAAAATGGTAGGATGGCTTCCAGAAAAGATGCAATAAGAACCTGAACTGTAACAGTGGGGCTGAGAGAAGATTAAAATGATACCTGAGGGACTGAGTTAACGACTTATAGAGGGAGAGGAAAAGTGATTTTAAATTTTCTAATTTGAGAGAATTGATAGATGAGGATGTGAAAAACAGACTGATTCCTATGGGATTTGTGGTAAAGCATAATGAAAACATGCGATTCAATGGGTAAGGTTTTAAAATGGAATAAAGTCCAAGCTCTACTATATGCCAGTTTTGTGGCCCTGACTGCATCACCTAGGCTTTCTAAATTTCAGATGAAAGGGGGAAAAGTATATCTGATTGTGTGTGTGTGTGTGTGTGTGTGTGTGTGTGTGTGTGTCTGTGTGTGTGTGTGTGTGATGGAGTCTCTCTCTCGTCACTCAGGCTGGAGTATAATGGTGCGATCTCAGCTCGCGGCAACCTCTGCCTCCCAGGTTCAAGTGATTCTCCTGCCTCAGCCTCCCAAGTAGCTGAGTGACTTTTCAGAATTTGTTTTGAAGTTTAAACTTGTATCTAAAATATTGTTTCTAGATTGACATGGCAAATAGGCAGCTGGGAATAGATGTTTAGAGCTCAAGAAAAGGATAAAGACAGGTGATGTGAGAATCAATGGTGATAACAAAGGTGATGTATAAGGAATGTATGAGACTATTCAGACATTGGAAAAGAACATGTCTAAGGACAGTGACCTGAAGAAACAACAACATTTAAGAGGTGGACTAAAGAACAGTCCACCTCTTAAACCGCCATTTAGAAAAGCACTCTTAAGTAAATGAAATAAGAAAGCCAAGCTTCAAAGATCAAGAGCAAAGTGGCTATAGAGTCCCCATGTGTGCAGTTGTGTTCAGTGCTAACTGAGCATGTCCTCAGGTTATATGTGCAGCAGTTCAGAAGATCATTTGATAGGAACATATTTTCTCAATACAAATGTCATTCATACTGCTAATTCACAACCGCAAGACAGAAGTTTCAAGGCAACCTAATGATGTACCACTACACCCCCCATCCCCCAACTAGAGAAGATCCTGATAGAAGGGTTAGGAGACTGTTGATCAAGCTTGCATCTGATATAATGTGGCCTCTTCAACATCTGGATCTAATAACTTGTGACAGTTTTCTTCGGGACATTTTGAAAATGAAAAAATTTCAACCCAACAATAGTAGAATACTGGAAAACAGCTGTTAGGGACAGCTTTAATGTCTCCTACTTAATAAGAAAAATGTACAGAAGAAAATTAAAATGTTTTAAATATATCAGGATATTAAAGGGAAGTATTCAGTAAATTTTTAACCATCTTGTGTAGGGACTTTGGGTTAGTCTGTAGAAAGATAAGAGTGCAATAGATCTGACAATAAGATTTGTGTTATAATAGAGTGCACATTTAGTAGAATGAAGAGATTCATTAATCATTGTTACTACCGCTGAAAAACTGTCTAGGCTTTCCAAACACTGGACTCAACTCAGTCATGTTCTCCACCTCTGCATGTGCTACCCAACACACTATCCAAAGTCCATCCAAATGGCATCTTTTCCATCAAGCCTTTTCTTATCTTCCAGTTGAAACAAGCACTTCTTGCACTGAACGCCACCAAAAGTTTATATATATCTTTATTAGTGTATTCAACACTCTCTGCTCTTTTAGAAATAGTTATTAGTGTTTCATTTCCTAAATGTTTCTTGAGGGTAATGATCACACTTCACTACGGGCTTTTTGCTGTGCTCCACAGCTTCCAGTTTTAGGCTTTCTGCATGGTAAACATTTGGCAACTATCATTAAAATGAGTTAATGACCGTGCTGTGATTATCACATCAAAATTAGTCCCTCATCCCAAATAATCAGTTTATTTAAATTAATAAGAATTATTTTGTATAGATTTTGCAATCAACAAAACGTTATTTTTACCTTTTAAATGCATTGTGAATATCATAAGACATTTGTTACTTATTTTTATCAGTAAGATATTTAAAACTTAAGTGGCTTAGAAAAGTTCGATGTTTGAGCCTGATTCTAACCCTGTAATAGGAAATCAGTGTTTTTTTTTAATCACCAAGTCTATAATATGGTACTCTATTCCCCATATATGTCCTATCTATCCTATTGCCTTATTAAAGAAATACTAGTTAACATTTACATTGTTCTCAGGAAGACTGATGAAAATAAACTTGGTATCAACAGAATTATTGATTTAAATTTTGCTGCACTCACCTTTGCCACATATTAGTTGTCTAAATAAGCATTCCGCAGTTTTCTTCAGTCGAGAAAAATAAGAAAGACCTTGCCACCAAAATGCAAACACAAGAGTTTATTTATATTTCTTAACTTCCTGTTTCCTTCTACTTAAGTCAGCATTGTTTTTTAATGCTGCCTGTTTCCAACATTTGTTTTAGTTTTCTTCTTGCTCCTGACATGTGTATGGCAGTTTCTGGCAATTTTGTATGTTGCTTACAAAAAAAGAGGAAAGCTTTTCTGAAGATGTCAGTGTTTGTAGTCAAATAAACCACTTTTCATGTTAAGATTTTCCATATATTTATTCAGAGGTGTCTATTCTTTTCCCTTATGACTTGATAATAGTCCTGCTATTCTAACCCTTCAGTAAAACCGTGTTTAGAACAGAATTTAAGATATTTGCAGCATACACTGTGCTTCATATAAGAAGAGATTAGCTTTTTAATAATAGCTTCTTTTGAATTAGGAAAGGATTTCTACAATAGAGAGGAAGACCACATGGGGAAATGTAATCAATGATGGTTTTGTGTAAGCTTTAATAATTTCTTTGTTCTAAAGGTTTTTGCAGTTTTTGGTTCGAAGGATAAAGGAACTCCCCCACCGTATTTATTTACTGCAAAAGCATTGGTGATTATCCAGGGTATTTCTTGATACCGCTTAAGGAATCCATTTTTAGCAGATCTCTGCCAACCAGGGAATCTTGCATAAGGATTTACAATTGTTTTGCTGAGTGGCATAATGAAAAAATTAATGAAATCTGCAACAGACAGTCTTGGTTGGAATCCTGTGTTACCTTAGGCAAATCGCTTTATTCTCTGAGTGTTGGGTCCTTAATCTATAAAGTGAGAGGGTTGTAGGATTAAACAAGATTACATGTGTAAAATATCAACAAAATGTATTGCTCATAGGTGAAGCCAACAAGTGTAAACTGTTTTCACTCATAGAAATTTAATACCTACATGATTCAGATAAAGAAGAGAGAAGAATTTTCCTGAAGTGTTCTTTGTAGAAATGTAAGAAGATGTTAGAAATAAAACAGATCACATTCAAACTGAGTTAAACGATGGGAATGTGTTTCATCTCACATAACAAAAAGTCCAAAGGCCAGAAAGACTCTCATTGTAGGATATCAGGATTTTTGCTCTAATTTTCTGATTTCTGCTCTCTAAACTCCTCTTCACGGTTTTGTTTTGTTTTGCTTTTGTTTGTTTGCCAAGCTGGCTTGCTCATGGTCACCAAATGGCTCCCAGTAGGAGCAGAGACAACTTATTTCCTTGCTAACAGACAGTGGGAGTCAACACTAGCCCTCAACCATGCCCTAACTAGTTTGCCCGTTTGATTTGATTAACATTTCAGATCTTGTGCCCACCACTGGACCAATAACAACTACAACTTTATGTAGGTAAAGAGGCATTGCCAATTTACAACCAGAAACTAAGTTTCACAGACTTGCTAAACCACACTGCTAGGAAGTAGGAGAGCTAGAATCAGAAAGCAAATTCTCTAATGCCAAGTCCAGTAATCACAGCAGGGCCATACTATTTTGTAAATAAGGTTTCAACTATATATATATGACGTTTATAATTTATATATAAATTACTTTAGCATGTTTCTAATAAAATCATTTTTGAAACTTAAATTTGCATTTACTTTACCTTTATTTAGGAAATTGACTTGTATATTTTAAATGCTCTGTGACTCTAGGCATATTTCTGAAATATTTTTAAAATTCTATTTAACCTATTTATATTCATCTTTCCAAACACCGTGATCTGTGGCTAAAACTTTCTCTAGGTTTAAATTGATCTTAGTTTCCTTTATAACACTTTTATCAGTTCTCACCATTTGTATTTAGTCTGGTCTTATTTTCATTCCTCTAATTAGTGCTTCATAGCAGCAAATCACTGCATGTGAATTCTACCAGTAGAGATGCATTTTACAGACTCTGAGTTTTCTGGTTAAGGACTCTGGTGTGTGTCATAGGGCATACGGGACAGCAATTGCATTAGAGATTTTACTTAAGGCATCTAACAGGTATTTTACATAACAGAAGTTTATGCTAGGACCCTGAATAAGAGAATGTGCTTCAAGTTCTTCGATGTTTTCTAAAATAAATCTTTATCCCAGCGATAATACACGCATAGCACAGAGCCCTTCCTTAAGGAATCAACTTAGTTATATATATATTACAAACTACCCTAGGTATAACTAGTCATTCTCTGCTCTTTCTTTTTTTACCTAGGGGATGATGTTGTGTCTCCTTGTGCACTCATTATCAGGGAAGCCCTTCAGCTCTCAGCCGTCTTTCAATCTAAGCCTTGTAAATAACACTTGACCTGCTGCCCACATATCTTTGGTACTATATAAATATTTAATCATAAGAATCATAAGTTATATCTTCCTGCCATGGCTGAGAATTTCCTGAAAAGTCACCCAAGTTGCTTTGATGAATCTGGAAGTAAGAGGACCGACCTTAGACTCAAAAGCAGACCTTCCATCATAGGATGCATATAGGAGCCAATTAAGAAGTTCTGTTCATCTACCTCTTCTTATTTGAAGATATACTATATGCAGTCATCTATCTCAGGGATAAATCAGATATTTTCCATTAAGGTAAGACACTGATTACGGACACTCTTAACCCAATGGAATCATAAGGCATCTGTCCACTTCATTTTTATTTTAGAACATGTGAGAATTTCAGACCAGTTTAAAACTAACTCCTAAGTTTGCATTTGGGCTGATGTTTCTCAGTAATCCAGCACATTGAAATGCCAAATCTCAGGAATTCCAAACTGAGTCACTAAAAAATATTCATGGAGAAGAAATTAACTAAAATTCTCGAGACTGACTTGAGAGCAGCAGAGAAACAGTAAAATAAGTGGTACGCTTGCTTCCACATCGCATGTGTCCTCCAGGAGTTTTGTCAGTCCTAAAAGTTGCTTGAATTCTAAGTGACTCCATGTTAAGTCAATGAATAAAAGAAACAAGAAAAAAATAAACCTATTTGACAGAGGGCTACAAAATTGCTCACATAAGGGTTAATTTCCAGTGAAACTTTAAATGGACACTTAGGGTACAAAAATTAACCAAACTTATTTTCTAAGTTTGTTTTGATTTTATGGTGTATGTTTTCAACCCAGTTAATTGCACGTGTGTGTTTATAGCCTAAAAATCTCCCAGTGAAAACTATGAAAGATTAAAGAAATGCAAAGCCACAGTGCTAAGTGAAATTAAAATAATAAGTGAGCTCAACCAGATATTTTTAAAAGACTAAAAAATATAAACCTTACATTTTATTATCAAAAATATAAGTAAACCTAAATGCACACTTTTACTCCCTTATACATGGTTAAAAGTTCCCAGTAGTCTTTTTGTGTTCTTTCACTGAACAACACTTATTTGAAATTATTATTTTTCTAGATTAGTCCTGCCAAAGTCTTGAGAGACTCCAGTATCAAAAAGCTTGATGCTATGCAATTCCCTGCTCAATGTCTGATAGAGTGGTGAGCCAATTATTTTCCTGAAGCTTGTGTGGACTGGAGCTATCATAAAGAAAAAAAGATAAAAAGTAGAAATATAGAAAGGGAACATTTATTCATTCAAAAATCATTTATTGAGTATCTGAAACGTGAAAGGAATGGTGACAGGAAAAAGAAGCCAGAGTAGACTGGAAGATTAATTCAGCAGAAAAGAAAAATAGGCCGGGCATGGTGGCTCATGCCTGTAATCCCAGCACTTTGGGAGGCCGAGGTGGGCAGATCACCTGAGGTCAGGAGTTCGAGACCAGCCTGGCCAACATGGTGAAACCCCATCTCTACTAAAAATACAGAAATCATCTGGGTGTGGTGGCGCGTGCCTGTAATCCCAGCTACTCGAGAGGGTGAGGCAGGAGAATCTCTTGAACGTGGGAGGCAGATGTTGTAGTGAGCAAAGACTGCGCTATTGCATTCCAGTCTGGGCGACAGAGTGAGACTCCATCTCAAAATAATGACATGTGGAGACAACACAGATGACTGGTGTGTAAGAGTGTCAATGCACTCCAGCTGAAGACAACCACCAGTCAAAGAAGTTGAGTTTAGTGTTCATTGCAGCGTGGGAGAACACAAGCCATGGGGAACTATGGAGACTTTAGTAAGGGAGTGATAGGATTTATTAATATTATAGGATTTGGGCTTGTGTGAAGTGCTTTGGGGGAAAGTGTAAGAAAGTGTGGCTTTGCTCTGGATTAGATGCTTCCAGAAGGTGAAGATAACTCTGCCATTTGGTACTGTAATCTTATTCAGAAGGAAGAAAGGCTGAGTGAGGTAAAACTGTAATTGGTATAGAAGTAACAATTACACATGTTAACTAAGTTGGGGGATGTTTGGTCATTTGTGGGTTTTGACAATGTTATTATGTTTTTGTCTATTCTCAGACATGATTAGGGAGTGATCTTGTTTGTGTCTGGATCTATCATGGTCAAAGATTGACCTTGTCTGATATTGATATTCCACGAAATTGTTTATGTTCAACAGGAGAATAGGAAGAATCAGCTGTGAGGGCCAGGCCAGTTGATAGCAACACCAAGGCCTGAAAGATAGTAGCAGGCCAGGTCCTTATCAGTTGTTGCTTTGCTCTTTTTTAGGGGGAGAGACATAAAGATTATGGTAAGGAAAAGACCAAAGAAAAATTGTGAATATTTATTTATTGCATACATATTACAAGACAAGAAATATGCTAGATGTTTTGCATGCATGATTTCGTTTAATGTTCACAACTACCCTACGAATTAAGTACTATTTGAGTGCATATTACCTGTAAGGATAATAAGACTTAGAAAAATAAAGTTATTTGTTTAAAATGGCATAACCGTATAGAGTAGGGATGGGATTAGAATCCTAGACCTGTCTAACTTTAGAGCAAAATTATTTAATCATTCCTTATAAAAGAGTGTATGAACACAACATTGGTACCTTAAGAGATGAGTGTCTCCATTAAACTAAAAGGTATATCATGGCAGAGGTACTGTGTTGTTCATTTCTGAATTATTTCAGAGCAAGGAGATTTGTGATTTACTTAGAGTGGGGTTTAATAAATATAAAATGATCAATTAGATGGATCATGGATGAACTGATGGATGGAACCAAAAATGCATGCTTGATCAGATGTGACTATGTCATATAATTTCACTCTGTGTCCCAGAAAGTAGGAAGAAACCTTAAAATATTGGTAACAGTAATTACTCATGTTTTTGATCGTGTGAGTTTCACAATGTACTGCCACATATTTATTCTTATGGGAAGATAATTCTTTTATCTTTCATATGAGAACACTGAAGGTCAGGTATGCTAAGTCCTCACATAAGTAACAAGTGGCCAAATATTGGCTAGAATCTTGGCCTCCCCATCTTTATGTCCAGAGGACTATCCTCCAAACTGTACAGCCTTTTATCTTTTAATTCTTCAAAATAATTTAGGTAAGAGAAGGAGAGTTTAGAATTCTCAGATTTTTAAAATATTTTCTAAATATCAGCATTTACGTAGCATTTGTATTTAATAATAATGAAACTATGAGCAGCCTATAACTCTGTTTTCAACCCTACTTTTTAGGTAATTGTCTTTTCTTACTCTTGACAGCCTGTAGCTGTTTCAATCCTTAAGCACTATAAATAATTTACAGCCTATGTATACTTCCTAAAATTGTCTTTGTGTACACTTTTTTTTTTTTTTTTGCATTTAAAAATGTTGATGGCTGAGGAACACTACTAGGGTCTAGCTAAAAGCAACAATACCACAGACTCTGTGGGAAGCGAATGCCCCATTCAAATGAAAGGTTTCAAGTTGTGTGATGAATTGAGGAAAATAAAACCAATACTTTAACAAAAAGTACCAAAATTTCAAAACTTTGTTAATATCAACACACTGAAAAACATACTGAAACAGAGACCAGTAGAGTCCCTACTTAATCCCCAACAAATGTCTTCCCATTGGCTTACTACGGATATGACCAATTGGCCTGTATTTAGACTAAACTAGATATTCTGTTGATAGTGAACACAGCTTCTATCACCCAAAACACATTTCATCTTTTAAAGCATCAATTCTGTATTTCACAAACAGAATATTTTCATTTATTTTCCAAACATATGTTTTCAACTAAATGTTGTTTGTGAATTACGTAAACAGCATGCTGAAATTGAGATTCTACATAAGTTACCTTTCTTTATCCAAGATGTATGCTCAAGTTTTCATAGCTTTGAGTGCTAACACCATGTCAGCTTAATAATTTGTTTGTTTTAAAAGTTGTATATATGGGTATGTATGTTTACGTACATATATATACACACACACACGTATATATGTATCCGTATAAATATGTATATATACACACACATACGTATATATACCATATGTATCTGTATACACACACACACACACACACACACACACATAGTGTTGAACTGGTCCTTGATAATACTATTTGACTCTTTCACTTAGTAGAATGGAATAACTCAAACAAAAAATTGTCACTGATTTACTAAAGATACAAACTTTGTAAGCTATAGAATCCATACTGGAACCCAACTGCATTGATGCCCAGAGAAGCATTTTGTTCCACATCCCCTTTTAGTAATAAGCAAAATATTTATAATATTAAGAGATAATATACAACGTGCTATTAGAACTATTTTCCCACTATCGCTCAGGATCCCAGCACCCTATTTCAACAAGTGAAGTCAAACCCATATAAGTGCACTGACCAGCTCCTCACTTCCTATTTGCCTTTGCACATTTCTCTTGTCTATCTCTACTTGATAGAGCAATACAGTCATGCTCTGCATAGCAATGCTTTTGTCAACAACAGACCAAGTACATGACAGCGGTCCCATGAGATTATAATGGAGCTGAAGTTTCCTACCAGCCAGTGATGTCACAGCCATTGTAGCACAACACATTATTCATATGTTTGTGGCGATGCTGGTGTAAACAAACCTATGCACTGCCAGTTTTATAAAAATAGAGCACATAAAATTATGTACAGTACACAATTGATAGTGAGAATAAATGACTATGTTACTAGTTTATGTATTAACTATGCTATACTTTTAATTATTACTTTAGAGTGTACTCTTTCTACCTATCAACAAAAAGTTAACTGTAATGTAGCCTCTGGCAGGTTGTTCAGGAGGTATTCCAGATGAAGGCATTGTTATCATAGATGATGGCAGCTCTATGCCTGTTATTCCTCCTGAAGAATTTCCATTGGGGACAAGATGTGGAGGTGGAAGACAGTGATACTGATGATCCTGAGCCTGTGTAGACCTAGGCTAATATGCGTATTTGTGTTTTAGTTTTTAACAGAAAATATTTTAAAGTATAAAGATTATTTTTAATACAGAAAAGCTCATAAGGGTATAAAGAAAGAAAATACTTTTGTACAGTTGTACAATATGTCTGTGTTTTAAGCTGTTATTACAAAAGAGTCAAAAATTTTAAAAAAGTTTATAAAGTAGGAAAGTTACAGTAATCTAAGGTTAATTTATTATTGAAAAATATATTTTAAAGTAAATTTAGTGTAGCCAAAGTTTACAGTGTGTATAAAGTCTGCAGTTGTGCACAGTAATGTCCTAGGCCTTCACGTTCACTCATCACTTGCTCACAGACTCCCCCAGGGCAGCTTCTGTCCTGTAAGCTCCATTCATGTTAAGTGCCCTACACAAGTGTACCATTCTTTATCTTTTAGATGATATTTTACTGTACATTTTCTGTGCTCAGATATGTTTAGATATGCAAATACTTGCCATTGTGTTACAGTTACCTACGATATTCAGCATGGTAACATGATGTGTAGGCGTGTAGCCTAGGAGCAATAGGCTATACCATGTTGCCTAGGTTTGTAGTAGGCTATACCACCTAAGTTTGTGTAAGTACTCTCTGTGGTGTGCATACAATGAAAAATCGCTTGATAACACATTTCTCAGAATGTATTCCTATCAAGTGATGCATGAGTGTACTTACACATTTATCCAAGTTTACAAAACAGGAGGAGATTACATGTTGTATTTCCCCCCTTAAAATAGGTTTCAAATAACATAATTATCATGTTCCCATGCAGCTTTTTCCTCTGCATATGATTTTTAAAGATATATCTGACCTTGAGTAAAACAATATTCATGATCTCAATTCGTTACTCCATATCAGTGATATTTATCAATCAGTGGATTCTAATTTAGCATAATTTGCTACCAGAAATAAACATATAAAATATTAAAAATGCAAGCTGGTCACTCATTTTCATTTACTTAACATTTAACTGAACGTTTGTATATGGAATTTCATAGTCAGGTCATATGCCTTTAAATAGACAAGCAAAACAGAGGAATAGAACATTCTGTTGACAGGTAAATGTGAATCAATCTGGTTTCATTCAAAGGAAAATAATCAAGCTCTTTTCAAATAATATAAAATGCAAAATGATTGCACGGTGGAGGGGAGGGGACCTTATCAGCTTCTCTTCTCAGAGAAATGATTGCCATTTTCTAGCTGGAGGAACATATGCTGCAGCTTATCTCGTGACTTCTCTGCAGTCTCTGATATTTATTAACAGTTGATTTTCTGTAGTCACTCTTCTTTCCCTTCTTCCCTCCTCCAGTGTAAATTAGTTTTCCCAAATCTATATCTAGCCTTCATTTTCTTATCAGTCATGGAAAAAGGATGATTATTTCATTATTGGTTTTGAAGAGTCTTTCATATTAAGTGGTGCAGCTCTGGTTTCAGGCAGGCATTTAATGGACTCTCTATTTGTTTTATTCTTTGTCTCATCATCTTAATCAAAGCCCTCAGAGACAGAGTCTTTTGTAGTAACAAACAAGAATAAAGGGAAATTATGAATGGTTGCTTCCACAGAAAATGCAGTATTCATTAGAAATTTCTGTTGGGATTAAAACCAGGCTGACTTCAAACATGTAAAAACAATTATAGTCACCTATAAGAAACCTTTTAATCACTAGGATACCTGTCTTCTGAGTCTCTCATTAGCCTACTACCAAAGCAGGTCCCTCGCTTGGGGCTCATGCTTCACTGTATTGTCACAAGCTAGCTAGTGGAAGATTTTCAGCTCTCAAGTTTATTTTTTTGTATGAGAACTGCCCTCCTGCTTTCTCCCAACACTTTATAATTTTTTCTTACAGCTTTTTTTTATCTTTGCTATATAAAATTTAACATTAACTCTCTGATTTACTGAACAGACACTGTCCTAGATTCCTGATATTGAACAACTATGAGAAAAGTGTAGGTGTCATGCTCTCATTTTTAGATTCAGATGACTCAAAATAGCCTGAAAGTCCCAGTCTCACACTGTCCCTGCACTCCTTTGATCATATTTTGATAAATTTTTCAGAAGCAGTACAGGAATTGGGTTAGCTATTTAAGTAGAAGTCAGTTTATATTGGGGCAACATGAAAATGGTCTAACAAAAACCCATGTTTCTCCTTAATGGGCAAATCAAATTTTCTGTTATTTGCAAAAATCAAAGAGATACAAAATACCTGCAACATTCCAGTATCCTAAATACTGATTACTATTAATAGTATATGTTTAATTATATCTTATTTACATTTAGAGATACTTGCTAATACCTATGTAAGTTTTATTAATTAATTGATGCAAGAAACTAAAGTATAAACTTGATTCTTACATGGCTTTTTGTTCACGTAGTGCATCGTATTTCAATGTTGCAATAAATAAAGAGTTACAGCATTGCTTTCAACTTTAGATATGGTCATCATCAGGCATCTCTGACATAATGTTAAATGTCTTTGTCATATTGGGACAGTATACTTAGATAGGGACATACTCATAAAATGTATTAGTTATCTATTGCTGCATTACAAATTATCCCCAATATAGCAACTTAAATCAGACTTTTCTTAGCTCACAGTTTCTGTAGGTCACAAAGGGAGGTAGCTGCATTAGCTGGGTGCCTCTTGCTCCAGACCTCTCACAAGACTGCAATCAGGGTATCAGCCAGGACTGGGGTCATTTCAAGGACGAAATGAAGGAAGATCCACTCTCAAGTTCAGCAACATGGCTTTTGGTAAGGCTCAGAAGACCCCTTCCTATTTCATTCACAGGATTGTTGACAAGCCTTCAGTGCTCTCTGTTGTAAGCCAAAGAAATTAACCTTTTAGCACATGGGCCCTTCTATAGGGCTAGTCATCATGTGGCAACTGGCTTTTTCCAGACCAAAGGCTCCAAGAGATAGAATGTGACATAGCAAGCAAGAAAGAAGCCACAGTCTTTTTATAATCTAATCGGCAACTTGCCATTACTTTTCCAGCATTATTTTTGTTAGAGGCAAGCCACTGGGTCCAGCCTACATTCAAGGGGAGGAGGTTACACAAATGTATGAATGCCAGGAGATAAGAATCTTCAAGATCCATTTTTGAAGCTGTATATGACAGTTCAACATCTGAACTCTATGGTTCAACCTTCTCTCACTGCAGAATAGGCTCACTCTCTCCAACAGTCCCCCAAAGTCTCATCTCATTAATTAGTCAGGATGCACTGGGTTATGAGACAGTAGTAACTCTAAAATCTTTGTGACTTAGAATAACATAGTTCTATTTCTCAATCACACCACTTATCTATCATGGGTTGGTGTCATAGTACATTTTATGCTGCTATAACAAAATACTTGAGACTGGGTAATTTGTAAAGAACAGAAATCTACTGGCTCACAGTTCTCAGGTCTAGGATGTTTAATGTCAAGGTGTTAGTGTCCTCCTAGGGCTTTTGTGCTGTGTCATCACATGGTGGAATTCAGAAGAGCAGGAGAGACAGGAAAGGGGCTAATTCGTTGTATTAGTCCGTTTTCACACTGCTGATAAAGACATAACTGAGAATGACTGGGGAGGCCTCAGAATCATGGTGGGAGGTGAAAGGCACTTCTTACATGGCAGCTGCAAGAGAAAATGCAGAAGAAGCAAAAGCAGAAACCCCTGATAAACCCATTGGATCTCGTGAGACTTATTCACTATCACAAGAATAGCATGGGAAAGACTGGCCCCATGATTCACTTATCTCCCCCGGGTCCCTCCCACGACATGTGGGAATTCTGGGAGATACAATTCAAATTGAGATTTGGGTGGGGACACAGTCAAACCATATCACTCATCCTTTTATCAAGAACTCACTCCTGCAATAACTAACCCACTCCCACAATTAAAGCATTAATCTACCAATGAAAGCAGAGCCCTCATGACCTAATCACCTCTTAAAGATCTGACTTTCCCAATACTGTTACAACAGGGATTAAGTTTCCAACACATGAACTTTGGAGGACACATTCAAACCACAGCAATTGGCTACATATTCTTCTCATGCTGTCCTCACTCAGAAAGTCCCCAACATCACTGGGCCAGGAGGGAGGAAGGGGCAAATTATCACTGGCTATTAAAGGCTTCTACATGGAAGTGACATGTGATACTTTAGCTCAAATTACACAGCCATACTAATTTCAAAGGCACAAGGAAGTTCACTTTGACCATATTCCTGGAAAGATGAGAAATGGAAATATCAATGAACAGCCCAAAAAACAACCTAATGGGTAAAGTAATATATTTCACATCCACCTGAGTGCATAGCAAAATAATAAAGAGCCAGATTTTGATTTGTTTATTCATTTCAAAAATATTTACCATTTATCACTGTATGCTAGGCTTAGGCAAAATGCTGAGGACAAAAACAGAAAAAAATAAAAGCAGTTCCTGCCTTCTGCTTTTTCAGTATAGTAGGCAAAGAGATAACCATATAGACAGTTACAAAATAGAAATCATTATACAGTGTTAAGACATAATAGAAGCATCTCACATGGATTTAAGGAGAGAAGGGATCAGAGAGGACATTTTGTAGTAGATCAACCCTGATGGGTTCTGAAGGATGTGTAGGAATAGACCAGGTAAGAAAAGTGAATTAATAAAATTTCAATGTTTATTTAATAAAATGAATTTATGATGAGAGTCTTCTGGATTAAAAGGCCTAGATTCTTCTATATCTGCGGTTAACTACTACGTTAGCCCAATCAAATCACTGAGCAACTGGGCACCTCAACTTCCTCATCTGTGAAATGAGGTTTAATTAGATGTTGTTCAAGATCTCTTTCAACTATAAAATTCCATGATTTTTCCTGACTCTAGAGGATATTTTTTCAAAAGCACCTTCTATGTGATAATCATAAAATAATTACCTTGTAAAGCAATCACTTACTAAAACAGCTCAGTGAACACTTACGGAAAATTCCTCATACCTGAAAATAATGGAATTGTATTCCCATCTCTTCTGATACATACCATTTTTAAAATGGATTACAAAAAGAAGAATAAGATGCAATTTAGAATGGACTGATATTAAGTAGTTCTTCATGGCTAGCTTCTACTCTTGTGGTCCTTGTCATCTTTAATTCACCACCCTAGGAATTTCTGATGATTTTCGTGTGTAAAGAGACTCTTTCCACTTTATGTGTTGGATTTGTTTATTTGCTTCTAAAAAGACTCCAAGACATGCATGCACACAACACACACACACACACGATTTATTTTGCGCTAAAATTCTGTGACCAGGTTGATTTCCACTCTCATAATTCCACAGAATACCATGTCTCTCATTTGATCCTGCAACCCTTCAAGAATCCTTAAAAGTGTCATTAGAGTCTTTACCACTCATGGCACAACCATCATTCTTCTACCAGTCAACTGAATCCTACCTAGGTCAGGAGTCTTCCCTTTTCTAGTCTAAGCCTTCACTTCCTCTCTCCTCTTTGACTAACCAAACTTAGACTTTCAAAGCAAATAACTTCTACCAACTATTGGCAAAGATTTTATACAACAGAAACACTCATACATTGCAGGAAAAGTATAATTGCTACAACCACTTTGGAAAACAATTTGGCATTATCTGTTGAAATTGAACATATGCATAACCAGATGATCCAGCAATTCCACTCCTCGTTATCTACAACATGCATACCAAGAAATATCTACAAGGATGTTTATTGCAGCATTAATTGTAATTGCCTTAAACTAGAAATGACCCAACGTCCATCAGCAATAGAATAGTTACAAAAATGTTATACTGTATATATTCAGATATTTGACAAATTACAACATGAATGTAACCAACAACCTTAATGTTAAGGAAAGAAGGCAGACACAAAAATAATATGTAATACTTGATCACATTTACATAAGGTTCAAAGCAGCTCTAAACCATAGGTTAGAAGTCAAGATAGTGTTTGTTTACCTTTGGTAAGGAGGAAAAAGTGAGTTTGAGAGTAAGCATGAAGTCTGTATTACTAGAAATGTGCTATATCTTGATGTGGGTGATGTTTACCCTGATGTTTCTTTTGTATGATTCATTATTTATGTACTTTTCCATAAGCGCATTATACGTTGATTTTTTACATTTAAATTATCTCTTAATTTAGTTGAGACAAAAGTACTCAGGCTTCCAAGAAGTCCTGCTTGTTCTTATAATGGTGTCACATGGAAACACACATACATACACAAACACAGACACAACATAACACAACACCACAAAAAAAAGTCCTCTTATTCTTTAGTCATGAGAGGTACAATTTATTTGCCATTTTATATATTGTTCACTGCAATGTGGGTTGCAGTAGTATTTGTTGTTGTTGTTATTAACACAGCTCCAAATCAGTCTATTTCACAAGAAACCTATAAGGGATGGCATTAGAACAAGGTTGAGAGAGAGAGAGGGAAGGAGAGGGAAGCAGAGAGGGAGGGAGGAAAGACAAGCTATGCCACTTAAGAAATCTCACATGTTTGCCAAGCAAAGCTTAAAATCACACTCTCTTGTTCATCTGTCTTGGCTTTCTGTTGTACAAACTGCCCATGAAAAAGGGACTTGACAATTTCATAAGACAGGTACCTTTAGGTATTTCAAAACTTATTTTTTTCCTGGAATTTTACTTACCTGGTGTTTAAGGTAATGCAAAGGACTATCTTTATACTTGAATCTGAAAATTTGAGTACAATGACTAATGAGAAGTATGTGTAAACAATTCGAAATGAAAGAGAATGAAAGCTTCCTAATGAAATCTCTTTAATATGTAATTTTAAGCTACTTTAAAAAGTCACAGTTGCTTGCACTAATGAGAATCTGTTTTAAAATTACATGTTATTTTGATAATCAGAATTTTGAGGGATGCTTTAGAATAGGGTTAGCAGCAGAAATAAAATTGATAGGAAGTAAACTTTTTTCTAATTTAGAGTGAAAATCATTGCAATATATTATGTAAAATAAGTTTCAGTGTTTCTGTTGAAATACCTTTTTCAGGTGTGAAATGTTTTAATTATTACATTTCATACAATACTCATGAGTCATATTAAAATTTGGAAATTTCAGTTTATAACAGAAGGGATGCCATATAGTAAATATAAAAAATTATTCTAAGCAAATCCAAATATTTTTATGTCTAAGAATATATACATCATTTGAAATTATGTTATTGTGAAAAATAGGTTATGACCAAATGAATTCGACCTTCAAAATTCCATCATACACATATGTGTATTAGGAAAATATGTGTGTGTGTGTGTGTGAGAGAGAGAGAGAGAGAGAGAGACAAAGAGAAAGAGAAAGAGAGACAGAGTCTTGTTTTGTTGTCCAGGTCGGAGTGCAGTGGTACCATTACAGCTCACTACACCCTCGACCTCTGGAGCTCAATCGATCTTCCCACCTTAGCCTCCTGACTAGCTGGGACTAAAAGTGCATGCCACAGTGCCCAGCTAGCTTTCTGTATTTTTTGTAGTGATGGGATCTTGTCATGTTGCCCAAGCTTCATGAACATATACAAATACTAGAAACTGTATCTGGTCAGATTGTGCCCCACCATGGACAGATCTTCCCTTTAAAGTTACGAACTTCAGCTCTTACAGTTTCCTCAGGCATAACAACCAGTCGGAATTTTTTGCAGATAGCTGAGAAATGAAAGAACCCTTATCGTTATTTCCTCCTTGTTCATTTCTTTCTCTCCCCCAAATTGAGCATGTTCCATGCACTAGGGTCTGCCTTCTTGAGCCAAATTACTTGCTGAAAATCCATTTTCTTCTGTTCATGAGAATTTATCATCTATTTTTTCTCAATCTCCAGAAAAAAAAAAAAAATGGGACTTCTTAATAATTTGCCATTTTTAATCACAGTGGAGAAAGCTTAGTTGACCTAGACATTATGCATGGCTTAGAAAGGATTACATTTTTTTCTCTTTCTCACTGATGTTAAATAGTTTCTGTTGTCTCCTCTACCAGATCGACAGATAACTAGACTGATATTTGTACTCTGAAAAGAAAGGCATTTGTGTGGTGGTCTGAGAGGCAAAAAGAAAAAAAAAAAATTATCTAAAATGTCTATGAAAACCTGTAAGAAATGTCTTTAACTAGTAAATCCAATGCATGTTTGCCTGACACTAGAGAAATGCTTTATTAATATATAGACATTAATGTAAGTGAACTACAAACTTATTAAAGCTACCATAAAATCTAGCCTAAAGGTGCCATTCAGCAATCATCTAAATGAGTAGTGGAATAGAGCCTGAGAATTTTCTACTTCAGGTCAAAAGGCAGTTGCATGTCTAGCAGCAAAAGTTTCCTCTTCATTCCTCAGAAAGTCAGCCAGGAAAACTGATCATCTCCTCTAAAGTCCCTTGCTTAAGTAGGGCTGAAAGTAAAGGAGGTAAATCTCTGAAAGTTGACTTCTGCCAAGCAAGACTAAACTTAACCAGCAAGTGGACAATAGTAAAGAGAGACAGATGGGTGAGACTTTTGGAGAGACCTTTAGGAAGTGGCCCCAAACAGGTGGTTGGTTGCCTAAAAGGAATCATTGAATAGAGTGTGTTTGACCCTAGGGGAAAGGGAGAGAAGTGTCAGTAATGAATACATGGAGGCATGCTGACTGAGATTTTTGATATTGCCTGTCAGATGTCTCTATTTTTGTCTAGACTTCAAAAGCTGTTTCATTGTAATATGTGAAGAGCAGAAGGTCTTGGATTCTGTGATTGGTTATTGTTTTGAAAAGGAAAGAAAATTACCTTTCATTTTCTCTCCATTGGCATTAAATCCAGTAGAGGGTCAAAGGACATTCCAAATCACCACGACTACAGCAAGGAGCTTCTAAGCCTATTACTTCTGACTAAGGTTGTGCAATGCTCTCAGCGTCTTACCGAAAACTCGCAAATAGAGGCCTATAAGGACAGTTTTGCAAGCATATTTTGATGTGTTCCACTTGCTGTGAGCTCTTAAGCAAAATCAAATTTTACCTTTAGGTATTTACCAAAAGATATTTTGGAACCCGTGCTAAATGAAGCCTTATGTTCCCTACTCCCGAAGGAATAACTATTTAGAATAATAGTTCCTATGAAATTTTCATGATACATCTTATCACATAAGATTCAAGTTATTTTAAAAAACAGAGAGAGGGATGGTACGTATATGCTATTTTCTGTGTCAAGGGCTCAGCTAAAACCTCAAACAAGACAAAACTAGTTGCTGTATCCACAGGGTACCATAGTTTACAATCTAATGAGGGAAATCTAACAAACCAAACAGGCTAAATGCCATAATAAACACCCACCCTTTTAATGGCTTAAAGAACAGAAATTTAATTCTCATTTACATAAAGTGCAGTGCCAATAGATGTCCTAGTCAGGGCAAGGTGACGAATGGTCATCTGTATAACACTGTACTGTGAAAAGACCTTATTAGTGGAAGTGAGGGGTGATCCTGAAAGCTGTGGCTGGAGAATCATGTTCTTTTTGTCTTTTGGACCTTTCCTCCTTTAGGTCCTTAAGGATTTAACCTATAGGTAAGAAACATAGAATGAGGATCATATGCAAGATGTTCTTAAGACTGTGTTCCATGGTGAGGAATGTAGTCACATCTAACTACAAAATGTAGTCTGGCTGTGTAACAGAAGGAAAAGGGAAATGTTTTGGCGAACAGCTAGCCATTTTCTCCGACAGAGGGTGATGTAATAACGTGTGATAGGGAAGGACGCAGCGCTTGTTGGAGCATCTAGGAGATTCATCTAACTAAAACTTAGAGAGAGCAGGATGTCAAAAAGTCTTACCCCATGAGATGACAACTTTGCTGGGAATTGAAGGAGGAATAAGAGTTTAATATGTTAAAAAGAATTGAGAAAAAAATGTCCTAAACAAAAAAGCAATTGTGAAAACAATACAAAAATGAATCATTAAGGTAGACTTCAAATCTTGTACAAATTATTCTGTTGAGAAATTAAGACATTGTGCCTTTTTATATGTTTCAGAGGTGTGGATCTTGTTAAATTAATTATGAAATTCTTAAACATAAATGTAATGCTTATAAGATGGAATTTTCCATGCTGATTTGTCCCAGAATGAGTAGGATAGACAAGGATTTGCTTTAGCTTGTCTGCCAAGGTTTAAGTGCTCCGCTTAACAACTTAGGGGCATTATTTATTTAAAGGCCAAAGGATGGATATTCCGAAATGTATTATGTAATTGTAGGAAGCAACAAACCAGGATGTTTACTGGACTTAATGAAACTGATGTTGTAAGGAGGCAGTTTACCCATTTTATGGTGGACGTGTTAGTCTCAATTCAACATTTTAAAGAATAGTCAATATTCTGCTTTATAGCCTGTGAACAATAGAGATTTCCATGTTGGTTTTTGGCATTTCACTACTTCAATTAAAGATTGTATTTCATAAAATTGATACTAGTTTCTCATTAACTAGCTTGCTTTTTCTCCTCTCTGTCTCAATCCCCACTAAAAAATGGGGTGACAACATATATCTTAAAGAAAATGTAGGGATTAAAATATTTTTAAAATAATTGTTACTTTCTATCTTTATAATTAGGTTTTGAACTTCTTGAGGCCAGGGACTGTGTCTGAAAACACTGACGGTGTCTAACTCAAGGTGAGTCCACAACCACATTTTAACCCTTTCCCTTCTTTGGGTCTTAATACTTAATATAGTAACTGATGTATAGTTGGACTCAATGAATATTGGTTAGGATGGATGGATGGATAAAATACTCAAACATTTTACTCTGTTCACCTAATATTGAGTTATTCTTTACTATAGATTTTCCTTTATAATGTATTAATAACAATAGAATAACTAAGAAGTCTGTCAATGAGAGATTTATTTTTCAGTTCTGAATTACATTGATGTTAGGCCTGAATGTGGGGGGAAATCTAACAATGGGTTAAATTTCTGAATTGAAGCTGCAGATGCCTATAGATTTAAATGTTGATTGAATTTAGCTGCTGTTGCTATGAAATTATTAGCCCTCGGCGGTGGTCTTGCCTACATACTTTATTTTGGCTCTTCTGGAAGCTACAAAGCTATTTATTGTTAATGAGGGAATAAAGTGAGAAAACAGATTAGTGAGTGGATTAGCGAATTTTTTAAAGTCTAATCTTTGTTAAACAATAACAGGTTATGATTTAATGCATTCAGTTTTCACTACTTTGTGACAAAATTTTTGCTATTAACACAGCTTTGTTTCATTATATATCCGTTCTCTAATATAAACATTTCATCCATCATAACAATACTTTTTGTTTAAAATCCTCTGCCAAATACATTTTTTCCTCACCCATTGCAGTTTAATAGTGTGTTTCTAATCCTACAAAGATAATTCTTTGAAATAAACAACTCCCATATGCTTTCTGTGAGATATTTGATCTATTGGCTTGTCATTCAGAGACTATTATCTCATAATAAACTTGTGATGAATAATAAGATAAACTTAAATGTTTTAAAATCAATGTTTCTAAATACAAATATTCTAAATAAAGTCTGTGAGGCTTAAAAGTTCCTTAGCATGCTCAAATCTCTTACCTGCTAAAATTTTGCATCCTCAATTTAAAGAAAAGAGTATCACCATCCCTATCCCCTGTTGATCTTATTTTGGGGTTGAGGTATCTTATGACTCTAAGAAAATGGAAATATCTGCATATGGAGAAGGTACACAAAGGTCCTTCAGAAATCACAGTACCTTTGAAGTCAAATAAGAAGATAACTCAACAAACAAATAAGAGATAATGAAGATCGTAGTAAATTTATTTCAGGCTTTCAGCCTGTTTCCATGGTGGTTCATCATTGTTCAATTTTATATATTAAGATTCAGCTCACTTTCCCCAAAAAGCTTTCTTGGATACCCCCAGTCAAATTGATGTGTACTTCTTCTGAATTCCTCGTGTCTTCATTCTTGACTCTCTTAAAATACTATTCATTCTGCTTTATGTTTCAGCAATTTGTATAGAATCAGTTTCCATTTTCCAAGCACATTATCTTCCAGTGTTCATTTAAAAACCACTTGTTTGGGAGTCCAAAGTACTTATTTCCGTAGAACTAATCATACAAGTGATGTTCCTATTTTCTTTTTAGTTCTATTTCTGTCTGATCTAGTGCTAATAGAAATATTTCAATATGCCTCCATTAATGACATTCTTTCTTCAAGACAGACCAATTCTATTATAAGGAGCAAATTTCATAGATTCTAGACTTACATTTGCCTGGATTGTCTTCTATTTATTAGCCATTTGATATTAAGCAAACTATGCAAATTTGTGCCTGAGATTTCTCATTCGTAAAATAAAGATAATAATTATATTTCTGGGCTGGGCGCGGTGGCTCACGCTTGTAATCCCAGCACTTTGGGAGGCCGAGGCGGGCGGATCACGAGGTCAGAAGACCAAGACCACGGTGAAACTCCGTCTCTACTAAAAATACAAAAGAAAAATTAGCCGGGCGTGGTGGCGGGCGCCTGTAGTCCCAGCTACTCGGAGAGGCTGAGGCAGGAGAATGGCGTGAACCTGGGAGGCGGAGCTTGCAGTGAGCCGAGATTGCACCACTGCACTCCAGCCTGGGCGACAGAGCAAGACTCCGTCTCAAAAAATAATAATAATAATAATTCTATTTCTGGTGGCTGTTGTGAAGATTAAATGAGTTCATATATGAAAGCTGCTTTGGTGAATAGTATTTGACATAGTAGGAGGTATATAAATTTGTCTGTAGATGTTATTATTATTTTTATTAAAATTTAGAGCATCAGGAACCTGTCTGCTCACACATAGGCATGTTTGAAAATGGCAACAGGCAGCACATTGTAGCAGTTCACCTTCTCAAAACAGGATAGATGCTTGAATCATAGAACACAGTCAGAAAAAAACATAACTACCTACCTAGAGAAAAGGCTTTTTTATCTACCTGTATTTTCAAAGTGAATAAAAATGAAAACAAGATGCCATGATCACCTGCACCTCATTCCAAAAATGAAATTTAGGTAAAAATAACGATGATTATTATTGATACCATTTGTTGAGCCCTTAGTATGTGCCAAGCATAAAAGGAATGGCTTTCTATGTTATCTTCATATGATCCCATTACGAAAGAAACTGACGGCCAAGGAGGCAAAGGCCTCTCACGGCTAATGAGTTAGAGCAAGAACTCCAACCTAAACCTTTCTGACTTTCAAATTCTATGGTATTTTTGCTCTACCAACGACGGAACTCTGAGCCAAGTCCAAAAGTGCTTTACACATTAATATTTACATATTCCAATGTCTTTTTTTATGATTTTTGCCACTTAAGAAATCTACCTGGCTCTTTTCAGTTCCGTCTTCTCCATATTGTCTACAAAAATTTGTAAGTCATGTTGTCAAACACTTGGGTGAAGCTCAGTACACTTTATTTAGGGTATTAGATTTCATCAGTATTTCCTAAATTGTCTTTTCCTCCAATTATTTAAGATCACCAGCTAGTGAGCTAGTTGTTTTAGGGCATTGCCTGAAGGAAAGAAGAAATTCTTTCCTTTTGTAGTACGTCAGTGTTATACATCAGTCCTGAATGTAGCCATTTAACTATAACACAAAATATTTAACTTTTCACTCTTGCCAAAAAAAAGAGCTTTTTTTTTAATCTATCCTTCATCCCTTAAATATTTTAACACTTATTTTTGTTATGCATATTATGTGCAAAACACATTGTACATATATGACATTTACTCCTCTCAGAAAACCTATGAGGTCTGTACTTTATCTCCATGTTAGGATGAGGGACCTGAGAACTAGAGAAATGAAATCTCTTGACACATCACACCAGAATTCAAACCCAGGTGAACTTCAGAGCCCTCATTCATTACTTTATTTCAAGATGGTTCCCGATTGAGAGAATCAAAACTATCTAACTAGATGGCAAAAGAATCAGGTTTCCATTATCCTGACAGTTCCTCCTTAAGTGTCTATGACTGTAAACTTTAAAAGGAGGGTGTACGTCTTTTTGCTCATCTTTGTATTTCTCACAATGTCTGAACATTGAAACCATGGACGCTTAATCAATGGCTGATTGAGAATGTTAGAGGGTATTTATTTTTATTTTTTATTTTATTTTATTATACTTTAGGTTTTAGGGTACATGTGCACAATGTGCAGGTTTGTTACATATGTATCCACGTGCCATGTTGGTTTGCTGCACCCATTAACTCATCATTTAGCATTAGGTATATCTCCTAATGCTGTCCCTCCCCCCTCCCCCCACCCCACAACAGTCCCCGGAGTGTGATGTTCCCCTTCCTGTGTCAATGAGTTCTCATTGTTCAATTCCCACCTATGAGTGAGAACATGTGTTGATGCTGAATATACTAGCCTACAGCTAGTGGTTCATAGCATTTTGCCTTGGGGACCTTTACCAAGTTCAGTCAATTTGGTTAAGTGAGCAGTCTTTGTCATGTAATCATCAGTGTCACTTTTCATAATTGGATCAAGCTAATGATAGCCAGAAACTGTTAAAATGTCTGCATTTGGAAATATGTGGGGTGAACATAACAATACTGTGGGTTCTATAGCCAAATGCTTTGCTTATTTTGGAAAGGGCAATTTGTTATAAATAACATTTGATTAAATGCTATGCAGTATCATGTTTTAATATAAGGACCAGTGCCAATGCTTATAAATGTTTTCATGTAAGTAGGAGTAGCCTGGAATTTTATTAAATCTTTGAGTTTCAACAATTAAGAAAATCAGAAATACTAAGGTTTCTTTAGATGATTTTAAGAATTGTTTGTAAAGATCTGAGTAGCACTAGTTTGGAGACATAAACCAGATCTTCTACTAAGGCATACCATTAAGTGAGCCTGTTTTTAGTTACTTTTAGTAAAGAAGTAATTAACATTACACATAGCAGGAACATATTCAGGTCTCTAATAGAGATCTTTGATTACAGGATTAATTTGACAGTCCCAGGTAAAGAACAAGTTAATCTAATTAAGGGAAGGTTAATTGTGTATGCAAACTGTATGGCCAGAAGAAGAAAGCTCAGCAGGACGTTCCCAGAGCATTTCTGCTTGAGAGAGTCACATTTGTTCATTCAAGGGTAGTAAAAAACCTTTACACTATATATACAGCATTTAAAGAAGGACTTATTGAAATGATTTACTAGCAATTCAGTGTAGAAACAACCATATGTAAAATGTAATGACTTCTATGGAGGTTGACTAAATGCTTTTCAGCTCTAAAAGCCTATAATTGTAATGACTCTTCATAAGTAGACTTAGAGTTTGTCAATATGTCTACACTTATATGGTCAGAGAATATTAGAACTAAAATAGGCTGAAAAGACCCCAGGCCATGATTTGTACATGACGAATTTAAACTCAGAGAAGGCAGATGACCTGCCTAAGATAATAAAAGATATTTGGTAGTATATCTGTGATTCAAATCATTTTTATTCTGTGTTTAAAACCACATTACCCTTTGATAGAAGGATAGCAAAAAGGAAAGAAGGAAGAAGTGAGGAAAAGAGAGAGAAAAGAAAAGAAAAGAAAAAGAAAGAAAAGAAGAAAGGGAAGGAGAGGAGAGGAGGAGAGGAGGAAAGAAAAAGGCAGGCAGGCAGGAAAGTTAAGGCAATTAAGGCAGAAAGACTAAGGGAGGTCACAGTTCAATCTCTTTGTAGACTGCTTTCTGGAAACACACACACACACAGTCAGCCACACTCTGATTAAACTAAACATAAACCTCACTTTCATTATTGAGTAGCTCTAATTGCAAGAAAAGTTTTCCATATATTGATACAAAAGCTGCCTTCCTTTTTTCTCCTTAGTCTTCTATTTTCTATGCAATATCTGTAGTTCCTTCACCATTCCTCTTATGAGATGGGTTTCAGGTATTTCATCATCTGATCTCTCTTTCCTAGCATATGGATAAAGTATTTCATGTTTCAAATTGATGCCTACAATTAAATACCATGTATCAAATAGTGTCTGGATACCATTATAAGTATGTGGATCTCTTCCTTTGGCCACTATACTTTTAGCTTTTAAAACAACTCCATCTTTTATGTGTTTTAAGATGCCCTTATAAAACAACTAAAGTACAAAGCCATTTTTATATGGACTACTATAAATAGGGGCCTCTTAAGCTAATTTTTAAATCGATTTGGTTATATCAATCATTTTCAAGTCAAGATTGATAGGATTAAGCATTAACAATTTGCTTACCATAATTATTATTTTTGCTCACCATATTATTTTTAAAAGATCATCAGTTTGGATTGTTTGAATTAATCAAGCATTAGACAGAATCATTTAAAATTAAGTTTGAGTTCATAATGACAAAAAAATTTTAAGATAGTTATGCTATCATATGTTTTCTAATTATGCAATATATTAATGAGTATAAAGTGTGAATCTTTCACACTAGTTTTAGTCAGTACTTACCAGTTCACTTATAAAAATAGAAGCTGAAAAACAATTAGGGTGGTGATATGGTTAGGTTCTGTATTCCCCACCCAAATCTCATCTGGAATTGCAATCCCCATACTCCCCATAATCCCCACTTGTCAAGGGAGAGGCCAGGTGGAGGTAATTGAATCATGGGGGCAGTTTCCCCCGTGCTGTTTTCTTTTCAGAGTGAGTTCTCATGAGATCTGATGGTTTTATAAGGGGCTGTTTTCCCTTCACTAGGCACTTATCCTTCGTGCTGCCTTGTGAAGAAAGCACTTTGCTTCCCCTTCACCTTCCACCATGATTGTAAGTTTCCTGAGACCTCCCCAACCATGCTAAACTGTGAGTCAATTAAACTTCTTTTCTTTATATACCCCATCTTGGGCAGTTCTTTATAGCAGTATGAAAATGAATTAATACAAGTGGGCATTAGGATATACAGACAGAAAAAAACTACTAAGATAGATAGATAGATAGATAGATACTCATAGGGCATATTTTGACCATCTAACCATCTAGAATTGAATTCCATTAATGTCTTTATCTGTTTTGTGCTGCTATAACAGAATAACCCAGCATGAGTAACTTAAAAAGAACGGAATTTTATTTGACTCATGGTTCTGGAGACTGGGAAATCCAAGATCATGGCACCGGCATCTGGCAAGTGCCTCATCCCATGGCAGAAGGGAAGAAGGTGGAAGTGATTTCATGAGACAGAAAGAAAGAGTAAATGGGGACAGAACTTATTATTTCATCAGGAACCCATGCCCTTGATAATCAAACCACTTCTACTATAACAGCATGAATTCATTCATGAGGGCAGAGGCCTCATGGCTTACTCACCTCTTTAAGGCCCCACCTCCCAACACCATTACATTAGCAATTAGGTTTCAACAAGAGTTTTAATGGAGACATTCAAATCATAACAATTAACATGGGTCTATTTTTAAATATCTCTCATCTTAGTTTAGTAATCAAGCTGGAAAACACCTAATAAATGGACAAGAAGGAAGAAAAGCACCTAAGTAAAGAAGATTAGGAGAAAGTGAATGGTTTTTAAGCCTGAATAGAATTATAGATAGAGGCTGACTTCTAACTCCTCCTGAGAGTGACTTTAATGGTTAAATCATCAATGATTGTGTTCATGAAAAGTTAGATACCTCTTTCTAGAAATAAATGACCAAATAAATAAGCTGAATAAATTCAATCACATTCAATTATAGGTGGCACAGTATAGAACCAGAACAATTAGACCAGCAAGCTGACAACCTTCTTAAATATCAAGCCCTTAAGTTTATCTGCCTCATGCTCTTCAACTATTTTTCTACTTATAGGTTGTAGAAAGATGAAGGATGAAATATCAGAGTAGCAATCTGAGATTGCTGAATTATTAAATTTTGGTGCTTGGTAGCTGCACATTTGTTATTCTGAGGGAAGGAGTTGCAGACTCAGCTATAGAAGATTACCTGGAAGTTGAGTTCAAGAATGATATATAAAAGACCTTTTGCTTCTTTTTTTCTTTTTTTCTTTTTTCTGGCCTACAGATTTGGGGCATTAAGTTATACCCATTGCATATGGCTCTGCATTTATAATATGAGTTTTTGCTAGACAGAGTCTCACTCTGTTGCCCAAGCTGGAGTGCAGTGGTGCAATCTCAGCTCACTGTAACCTCCATCTCCTGGGTTCATGTGATTCTACTGCCTCAGCCTCCCTAGTAGCTGGGATTACAGGCACCCACCACCATGCTCAGCTAATTTTTTTTTGTATTTTTATTAGAGATGGGGTTTTACTGTGTTGGCCAGGCTGGTCTCGAACTCCTGACCTCATGATCTACCTGCCTCGGCTTCCCAAAGTGCTGGGATTACGAGCATGAGCCACCACGCCCGGCCAAGAATTGTTAAAACTATCTTTTGTACATTTGACAAACATGCCTTGTATGATCATATATAATTTATTAACAAAGATTTTAGTGGTTAATTGTTCCTGTGATGAACAGGGTAACATTAAAGACAATGTTTTACAAAACTCTTGTCTTAGTTCACTTTGGTTGCTATAAGAAAATACCTTAGACTGTGTGGCATATAAACAGCAATTTATTTTTTATACTTCTGGAGGCTGAAAAGTCTAAGACCAAAATGCTGGCAAATTTGGTGTCTGGTGAGGGGTCATTTCCTGGTTCATAGATGGGATCTTCTGGCTATGTCATATAGTGGAAAGGGGAAATCAGTTTTCTGGGTACTCTTTTATAAGGATATTAATCCCATTCCCGAGGGCTTCATCCCATGACCTAATCACCTTTCAATGGCCCCACTTCATAATTCCATCACACTGGTGATCAGGTTTCAAATTGTGAATTTTGGATGAGACAGAAACATTCAGTCCAAAGCAAATCTCAGGGTCTTAAAAAAAAAATTGTTAGCACATTAAATGGTTGCAAATTTATAAAAATAATAACAATTTTTAAAATCACTTCTAAATCTGGTCCTAAATTTTTCTAGGCAGACTTACATTTTTCAATATTAGAAATCATCTATAGTTATTGAATGAGATTATGAAATCTCTTATGTAATATCCTTTGTTGGAAACAGTTGTTTACAATTTACTTAAGAGAACATATTACACAATTTAAACCCGTAGTAATGCTGAGATAGCATTTATGTATATCTAATATCTTCACTTCAGTCATAAGGATTATGCTCCTGAAAACCCCTAAGGCAGATAAATGCACACATTTGGAATAACATAACTTAGAAGGTTATATTTGAGCCAATAGGAGTGTGTATAAATAATTTACATTGATTCAAATAAAAGTATGTAAGCATAGTAAATAAAAGCATAGTTGTGATTGTTTATATCTCTTAAATGGGTAATTGTGGATATGTTCAAAGTCCCTTTTTCTCATTCATCTATTCATTGAATACTTATTAATCAGTCACTATTCTAGATGATGGAGAGACAAAGATACAAAAAATGATACCTGCCCTCAAGGAGTTCATGATCTGTTACATGGAGACAACAGGAAAGCAAATAAGTATTCTATATAATTATTTTTTTTCCTGTTGGTAATGTTTTATTTGGGGGGAGCTGTATGGTATAAACAAATATATTTCTGTTTTATAGTTCAAACTATTTTTTCATGCAATATACTTCTCATAGTATTTTTTAAAGGTGCTTAACTCCCTCATCATCATGGAGGTTTAATTGCCTAGAAAATATATGCCTATGGAATCTCTCATTCTCTGAGGCATTTGCAATTCTTTTTAAGGTGAAATTGTGCATAGGCTAACGTAAGAGCATGCTGGTAGGAGCCAAAGTGGGCCAGACACTGCAGATACTGGGATAGAGTGTTGAACAAGAACACATTAGAGTAGGGGAGGCCAATGGTAAAGAGAAACAGGCAAAGTTTCGGGTGTATTAGATAGTGATGAGCAGAGGTGAGATTTAAAATAGAGTCATGCTTTGTGTAACAATGTTTAGGTCAACCATGGACTACATATACAGCGGTGGTCCTGTAAGAGCATAATAGCATATTTTTACCATATCTTTTCTATGTTTAGATATGTTTGGATACACACATACCATTGTATTACAATGGTGTACGGTATTCAGCACAGCAGCATGCTGTACAGGTTTGTTTCCTAGGAGTAATAAGCTATACCATATAGCCTAGGCGTGAAGTAGGCTATACCATATGGCTACACTGGTAGGCTATAATAGCAGTAAGTTTTTGTAAGGACACTCTGTGATGTTTGCACAATGATATAATCACCTAACAACACATTTGTGTTAAGCGACCCATGACCCAACCAGTACAAATGGATACCAACCCATCAGAATAGACACCCAGCTACACAGAATGGAAGTTCATTTTACTTGCTGAATACCAGACTTGAAATCAGCACTATTAGGACAAAGTAAAGTAGGGAAATAAAATTAAAGTATTGGGTAAGGAGAATATTCAAATTTTGAACTGAGTAGGTGACTTTTGAGTCAAACTCTGAAGAAAGTAAGGAGTGAGTCATGTAGATATTAGGAGGAAAACATTCTAGATAAAGAAAGAGCAGGTGCAAAGACCCTAAGGTGGGAGCTTACCTAAAGTGAGTAACAGAAGGGCTCACGTGTCTGGAGTGAAAGTCTGAGGAGAGTCAGGAGGAAAAGATGACTGAGAAATAAATGAAGGCCATGATAGCTCCTGGTAAGGACTTTGGCTTTCATTCTGAGTGAGATGATCTCTCATTGAATATTTTGAACAGAAGATGATCTTTCACTGAATATTTTGGACATGATTGAATCTGTATTTTAGGAGAATCATTTAGACTTGAGTTAGAACTGAATAAATGGGGCAAAAACAGTGCCAGGTGCAGGATAAAGGCTATTGGAATAATGCAGGCAAGTACTGGATAAGGTGATGGCTTTGGGAGTCAGAGAAATGGTTAAATTCTAGATAGGCATTGCTTAGAGCTACCTGGATATGCAAATCAACCAGATGGGAGGTATAGAGGAGAGGGGTCAAGAATGACACAGACTGGAAGAACTAAGTGCCATCTATATGCCAAACCCTTTGCCAGTGCCTAGGGACCATACAGAAGGATAAGAAGACGTAGTACACCTATCATGAATATGCCAATTAAATAAACAATTATAGGAGAGTGCAAATATTTCCAAAACACGGGAAACACAGAGCCCCAGATAATGCTGCTGAATCTATTCCAAATAGGCAAGGGATCACTTCTCCAGAAAATGAAAGTGAGTAAATGGTTAATCAGATTTATTCAGGCAAAGAGAGGAGGTAGAGAAGAGATAAAAATAGCTATATTTACACATGCTTGGATCCCAAACATTTCACTTTGCTACTGTCGCATTGTTGACTTTATTACTACGTTTCTTCAGGGAAAGTACATTTTGCCACTGAAAGGAAATTGATTCAAAGGCTATATTCTTCTATACATTCCCTTTTTTGACAAATATTCATGCAGCACTCATTTTGTGTTAGGGTCTCTGTGCTGAGTGCAGAGGAATTTACTAGGATGAATTATATTTGTATCCTTTCCAAAAGAAGCTAAGATTATAATTAGCTCACTTAGAGAATATTTAGTGTACTAAGATATGCAGTAATTTATTCAAATCACTGGTACACTGGATTTGTAATACCATTTATGCTGTGAGTTACCCAACTTACTAACTACTCAACAGATTACCCTAAAGACAAGCTTCTTGTTTTGGTCCTCCCTCTATAATATCCTTAGCATCTATCATAAACAGCCTAGCTTATAATAATATTTGTTAAATAATGATTATGTCTTTCAAAATTTTAACCTTATTTTTGCTGCAGATCATTGAGATAGTTAGGAAGAATTAATATACCTTTATATTTTGTGGAGATTTATTCTATGAACTTTCGTTATAGAATCCATGCCAAGAGGCTCTTACATCATTGCTTCTGCTAAGGATTTTTCATATATCTATAAAATAATCATTAATAATATTAAACCTAGTGCCACTTATAGAAGAGTAGTTTTTTCCTCGTCAATATGTCTACCTGCAGTCTCTCTTTTCTTATAGAAAATGCTCCCGTAGAATTCTAATTCCTATCAACATATTTGACCTTGTGACTGCTTTCCACATATGCATGATGGTTTCCTCAAAACTTTCCATTTATGACAATCGTCTATATATTTGATGCAAATGCTTTCAAATTTAAGACCCCTTCAATCACTTCCCTCATTTTTTCATGCTTTCTCTTTACTTGAAGAAGAAAAGCTCTTTTTTCTATTTCCCTGTGAAACCAAGCATAATTCTGTCCACATTGAAAAGAAAGACCAATAATGATTATAAATATAATCTAATTATATTTATATATAATATAATCTAATTATATTTATATATAATATAATCTTATAATCAGCAATACTCCATCCCATACCAGTTTTCCCTTCACATTTTACAGGGAAAATGAATTGATCTGGCAACAAAGAAACTCAGAGTTATAGATCTGTGAAAGTTATTAACCTCTCAATGCCCCATTTCGCTTTTCCCATTCCGCAAGAATCAATGATAAGCACACTCAACCCTTTTATGTTCTTCCTTAAGCAGAGAGTTAACGAGAAACCAGCCCCTCTTGTTTTGCCTTTCAATTTGTAACGTTCATATTTTTCTGAGAACATGGTACTGCTGCCCTGGTGGTACCACAATGTGGCAGGTGTTTCTTAAGCTTTCTTGGACAGCTGGGCCTATGATGTAGAGGAGCCTGTAACCCACATCAAGTTTCACTTCGTTTGAAAGCACCACAGTCACCACACTTGCATCTGGACTTAATTCCACAGATCCTGAGGCTGGCTCATCATCATTCTGGACCATCTTGCTTCCCTCCTACTCTCATTCTCCAGTCAATTGTTTTAAGACTGTTTTGGAAGTCTGGGGCTGAGAAATGATGAATTCTTGACTTACTCTCTTCCTACTTGTTTCTGTAGGTTGGATTGATCAATAAGCACATATTCATTATGTTTAGTGCATTCCTTTTTGTCAAATCATCCTTTCAAAGCTTTCTGTTTTTTGAGCATCCACTTAACCACAGCAGAGAAACAGTGAAACTGCTTCTTGCCTTCCATTGAAAATTAGGCTTTGGCCTCAAGCCAAACTGCCTGGGCCAGCGCTAATATAATTCACAACTGGAAGAAGACAATCAATTAATCAATACTATAATTTGGAACTGACCAAGGTAGTAACACTCGCAGCTATTAGACTCAGCTGACTGACACCATTTAGGATTAATGTGGTAGCAAAAGCAGGAAAACCAAAGATTCATTTAAGGACTTTTTCCCTAAAATCAAACCACCCAATCTATTTTGTTATTTTTTTTTTCTATTCAGTGATGCCACAGTGAAATCTAACATAAGTAAAAATTTGAAGGACAAAGAACCTTACCCATCACAGTGATTTTGAACAAGAACTCTAATGAACATTTTAGGTATGGGTTTCAGAAAAATAATTCAGCTTAGTGTTAGATTCTTCTGAGAAATCTAAACACAGTGATCTAAAATTGCTCCTCTGGTGTTATTTTCGAATCCTGTGATCAAATTTGTAATCACAGATTGGGATATTTATTGTTTGGATAAATCACCACCTTTTAAGTTGAAAAAAGTCTAATTTTCAGGAAACCTTTATGGGCTTAGTCTAGTTTAATCCTACAATAAAATAAATACAAATGAAAAAACACAAAAGATCTGTGGTGCTTGCAAAATGACAAATATCAACCCCTTTTAATCTCTTGTGGCAGAGCCATCAAATCTTGCAGTTCCAGGACAGGACAGGACTTTTCCTAAAACTGTTGGTTGAATATTTATAATGAAACATCATTAAGCTTTCCAGGAAGTTAGTGCCTTTGTTGTTGCTGCTGTTGAAGTTTTTTAGTTTTCTTTGGATTGGGCACACCTATGCTCTGAGTCCTCAAACTACAGATGCCTTTTTAGAATGTGTTTAACCTGAAATTTCCAAAATCAGCCCAGGAGTATTAAACATGGTAGTAAATCTTTGTTTTCCAACAAGAAAGCAAAATACAGAAGAATCTTTTTTAACTTTGGCAAAAACAGAAAGAAGGAATAACAAAGCTGCCTGTGTGAATCGCCACACATGTAAGGGGTATGATTTGACCAGCAACATAATGAAGTCTAGGTAAAGAGACTTCCTTTACAACCAGGACCTACCTCATTTTTTAATTGGAAAATTTAGTATGGGATTTTCTCATTTAATCTCCTAACTTTAGCATGGCAAACTGAAGAAAAGTACTTGGAATATAATCCTGGGATTTATATTTTCTTGCCAAATACTTGCCATCTATTCATTATCAAAAGGTCTTTGAAAATGTAAAAGTCCTCTTAGCATTGAATCAGAAACACTGAGTACAGGAACTTTAGTATGGCATAGAATGGGTTAGGAGTCAAGACAGAGATTTTTGTAGTATGACCTTTATATATATTACCTGTGGTGGTTTTTGAATTATATAAAGTGAAAAAAAACTTTAGAAATATCATAAAAGTTTTTTATGAGAAAAGTTAAAGCCAAAAAGAGGCTCCATAAGATTTGCTAAGCAAACAGTGTGTTAGATAAGATGGGAATGTTCAATTAGAAGGCCAATATAATTTTATGCAAATTGGTTTCCACTGATAACAATTTATATATACATTTTCTAGCACCCAGTGGTTATTTCTATGCCAGAAGCATATGTTCTAGGTAAATGAAATTTCATGAAATAAAAAGTATATGTCCAAATTATTTTTTATTATACAGAGACAGGACAACATTAATTTTCATTCTACTTCACTACAAAAAAAACAAATACAAATAAATAATTTTTAAAAAATCTAAAAGATAGTACTTAATGCTTTTAACAGATAAATGATTTAAGACCTTATTCAAATGTACCCTGTAACAAATAAACCGCTTTCTTCCTCTCAGAAAATAAAACATGAAGTTGAAAATAGAATTATTATTATTTTTGTTTGTTGGCTTTTTTTCATTAAAAACATTAACTAGTGCTTGTAAAGTTTGCAAAGTTAGAGAACAAATATGTGGTGGTGTCTCAAAACAAGATAAATAAGTCACTGCAAAAAAAATCATTTTTTAAAATATAAGTTTCGCTGCTTACTTGTTTGATTTCTTTATATTCAACTGTATTTTAAACAAAAGACATTTTGAGACAACCTGCAAAATATATATAACACCATGGGATGTTTTAATTTCAGTTTTATGCCATTGTATTTCAAAGAGAAATTAGAGTAGCTTTGAAGATGCATGCAATATACTAAAATAAAATAAACTTAAAATTGCTAAAAATATATGGAAAAGGCAATAAAAATGACACAAGGTTAAAAAGGCGAGATAAAAAAATGGATAAATGTTAAAAAAGTAAATTGAAGGTGGGCAACATGGTTGCAGTGGTATTTTGTAGAGGATTTTATGTCAATCTAAACTGTCTAGAAGAAGGGTAAGTAACCTTTTACTGTAAAGGGCCATAGACCTTGTGGCCTATACGAACTCTTTGGCAACTAGTGAATTCTGCCATTTTAGCAAGAAAAGAACCATACGCAAAACATAAATGAATAGGCATGGCTGTGTTCCAATAAAACTTAATTTAGAAAAGAGGCAGTGGACCAGATTTAGCCTGTAGGCGGTAGTTTGTCAAACCTTCTTCAGAATACAGCAAAGGTGGAAAAACAAATCAGTTATCTGATTTTAAGATAAAAATCTACTCCACAGAAGGACTCCACAGAAAGATAGGTTTTCACTGGCATGTGAGAGGGAGCTTACTAAGGATGATCAGACAGTGGGCATTGTCAGTGCAATGTCTCTCCAGTAAATAAAATAGCATGTTTCATGCAGTGGCTGTAAAATGAGTTTAAAATTCAGGATAAAAATTAATTTTGCATTTTTGAAGATGAAAACATTGAACTTTTCTCATTTATTTATTTATTTAAGACAGAGTTTTGCTCTTGTTGCCTAGGCTGGGGTGCAAAGGCGTGGTCTCGGCTCACCACAACCTCTGCCTCCCTGGATCAAGCGATTCTTGTGCCTCAGCCTCCCGAGCAGCTGGGATTACAGGCATGCACCACCATGCGTGGCTAATTTTTGTATTTTTAGTAAAGACAGAGTTTCCAGTGTTGGTCAGGCTGGTCTGGAACTCCCGATCTCAGGTGATCCACCCACCTCGGTCTCCCAAAGTGCTAAGATTACAGGTGTGAGCCACCACGCCCAGCCATCCTTATTTTTTTAATGGGATATTATAGCAATAATATTTATTTTTTGGAATCATTTTTATTCCAAAGTTGGCTGTGCTTCTTATTTTGTCATCATTAGTAAATAGAAAAATCACACACACACACACACATACACACACACACACACACAAACCCCATATAGCATGTGAAGCAATACACCATCTTGCATTGCATTTAAAAAAACAAGAAGCACATCAGTGTTAAGAAACGGAAGAGCATTACTATGGTAATTGTGAAGAGAAAAAAAATGCAATCTGATAGGGATGATGGGCATTTAAACAAATATAATACAATAAAGATTATGATATGAGGAGACATAGTTCTGACTTGGGATCCCTGGTTTTGAATATCAGGTCCACTATTTGTCAACAATGTGACCTTTAGCATATTCTTTAACCTCTCTGGGCTTTAGTTTTTTTTTTTTTCTCACTGAGTTGAAATGATTAAGAAAGATAAGACTTAGTACTGTGCACATAGTACCTAATACTTAACTCAGCTAGAGCATATATTGCAAAGTGAGGTTCTGAGTTGTTATGAAAATTTTCAAAAATAGATGGTGGCTTTGGTCCAGCTATATGACTCTTATAACTACAGGTAGTCTTAAACCTCTTACAACTATAGGTAGGTTGTCTTTTTGTTTTTGGGGTTTTTTGGAAGGAGGGGTTTTGAACATTTCTTTTGGGGAGAGGTATTTTGTGAATGCCCTCCTTCTCCAAACATACACACAAACTCCAAGGTGTTTTTAAGAAGACCAGTGAGGGAGCATAATCTGTGTCCTTTCAAATTACAGGTTGTAGTGACCTAATATCTGAGCTAAGCCTAAGAAGTCTACAAGCAAGAAACTGGCTAACATGGTCTGTTGCAGCAGAGGAGAGGGCTGATTAGAAGATGTTAATGGCATCTCCAGGTTTTGTAGGGATGTTGGATTCATAAGCGTTTCCTTGGGACCGCTTTCGAGCCACAAAGGAGAGGAATATGCAATTAGGTGATCTTAAACTTTGCACACAGGTCAGCTGGGGGAATGAGATGACCTTAAAAGAAAGTAGAGGCCAACTGCTAGGAGCCTGGAGGCTGCAGAAGAGAGCTCTCTGTGGATGGAGTGGAAGGAGTTTCTCCCAAAATTCCAGGAATAAACACGAGAGAGTCAGTTTTGGACATCCACCAAGTCCAGAGAGTATAGGAATATGTCATCTTCACAGATTCAGCTAAGCAATATATTTTTGTTTCTCTCAACTCTCCTCTGTTCCTTCTATTACAACATTGAAAGGATCAGAAACCACAGTAAGGTGGATGGAGAAGAAGTGATTCAACTTAAAAAAAAAAAATCAAACCCAGAGTCTTGATATATTCATGAGCTGAGACATTTTAATTAGTGGATTGAAACTATGTTTTGTGGGTTAAAGTGACCACAGGTTTTTTTAATATCTACATAGGGACAGATAATTGTACCTGACTAAATTTATATTTGGAGACAGGATAAGAGCTAGTCACTATGAAAAAAATTAAAAGGGTGATACACTTAAGGGGAAAAGGCTGGTTTGTGATTATAGTTGGTTGTTTCATGATTACATTTTATAATTTGTACTCATTCAGTATTGCATACATTGCTATATCTATGTCTTTATATCTACATCTGTATCTTTTGATATACATTGAAATCAAGTTTAGGCTTCAAGGATCAAGAAGATATCCTTTAATATCACACGTTGACTATTGGTTATTGACTTTTAACTTATCTCTTTGTTAATATGTGGCCCCCCATGAAATGTGCACATTGCTATCTCAGTAAGTTATTTTAATATGTACAGAGTCATAGTTGACATCCTTGAAATTATTAGTGGTCTCACATTATTTATGAACCAAATTCAAATCTTTATAGTATAATGTACAGACCCTTTAGAGCTGGCTCTTTTTTTATCTTTCCAATCTTACTGTAATATAGTTTCTGTCTATCCCAAACAGCCGCCATTTCTGACTTCTTGCATTTCTGTAAATCAACCAAATGGCTTTGCCGCTCTATTTATGTCTTCACCTACCTTCATCTGCATAGAATGATATTTCTCATCTGACTTTGTTTCTCTGGAGAAGACCTATTTCTCTTTGAAGTCAATGCCTTACATAAAAACTCTTCCTTCTCTCCTCAAAATTAAGAACTCCTGACATTCATCTTTTGGTTCGTCACTCTCAATGTGCATACTTATTTCAAACAACAAAAAGACCTTAATGTATTTATCTTTCTGTATATGTATCTTCATTATTAGACTATGGATTCAAAGAACATTTCTTGTTCACATCTATAATCTAAGCATCAAAAGTATGTCTTTCAGGTAGATGATATTCAATAAATGTTTATTGAATGAATTTTTTAAAAAAGAAACTAGTAAATGTTTATTGGAATATATTTTTTTTTTTGAGATGGAGTCTTGCTCTGTCACCCAGGCTGGAGTGCAGTGGCATGATCTCGGCTCACTGCAACCTCTGCCTCTTGGGTTCAAGAGATTCTCCTACCTCAGCCTCCCAAGTAGCTAGGATTACAGGTGTGCACCACCATACCCGGCTAATTTGGGGTTTGTTTGTTTTGTTTTGTTTTTTTAGTAGAGACAGGATTTCACCATGTTGGCCAGGCTGGTCTCGAACCCCTGACCTCAGGAGATCCACCTGCCTCAGCTTCCCAAAGTGCTGGGATTACTGGCATGAGGTACCGTGTCTGGCCTTGGATAAATTTTTTAAAAAAGAAGTCAGTCTAGGACTCTGTGTTTCTTCATAATAAATATGTATTGAACACCTCTCAGAGATAAGGCACTGTGCTAGGCACTGAGAATAAAGAAGGGAAGAGAAAAGATTTTATGCTCTGTAATAGGAAAAACAAACATTTAAACAAGTATGAAAGGCAGTATAATACCCTCCTACAAGATATCTACATCCTAATTACTGAAACCTGTCAATATGTTAGCTTCTGTGTCAAAAAGACTTTTGCAGATGTGATTAAGTTAAAGATAAGGAGATCAGAAGAGTACCTTGGATTACCTAGGTGGGCCCGATGTAATCACCAAGATCCTTATAAGAGAACGAGAGAGGCAGAAAAGTCAATGTGGGAAGGCAATGTGAAAATAGAAGCAGAGGTCAGAAGACAGAAAGTTAAAGATGCTACCTGCTGACTTTGAAGACAGAGGAAGGGGCCACAAGCCAAAGAATACAGGTAGCCTCTAAAAGCTGTACAAGATAAAGAAATTGATTATCTTCTATATCCTCCAGAAGGAAAATGGCACTGCTAGCCTATTTTAGACTTTTGAGCTCCAGAACTATAATAAATTTGTGCTGTTTTAAGCAAAAAAAAAAAAAAATTGGTGTAATTTGTTACAGAAGAAATAGGAAACCAATATAATAGGCATAATAATAAAGCATGATAGGTATTATTATAAGGGGAGTACATAAATGTTGAAGTCATATTTCAGTAGGATTTACTGAAACTAATTGAAAATTTTCAGAAGGGCTTTCTGAGGAAGTGATATGTAACATAAGACTTGAAGGATGAGTAGGATCAAATAGAAAAGAGGGGTGCTAAAGTGAATTTGAGAGGAAACAAAAATATGTGAAGCCTTGGATATGGACAAGAGCAAGTTCTGCTTTGAAGAACTGATGGGAGCTCAGTATATCTGGACAACAGAATTTGAGGATCCTGTCAAGTTATGAGGCTGCTGAATGTACTGAGGTCAGATCATGAATGGTTGAGTCAGTTATTAAATGTTTAGAGGTTTGATCTTTATCATAAGGGCAGTAGGAAAGCTTTAAAAGATTTTAAGTGGGAGAATATCATAACCATATTCTCATAGGTGCACTGTAGACAGTAGATTACAGGAGAGAGATTTTGAAGGGAAAAAAGGCCAATTAGGAAGAGATGGCAACCAATCAGAAAAAATACCTAGTATTGGCTTGGATCTGGGTGGTGGCTGTAGCAATAAAGAGAAATATCCAGAAAGCAATTTGACAATAGAAACTAAATTACGTGGTGATTTACTAGGTGTGAGAGGTGTCCTGGGGAGATGGTAGTGGCATTTCTGAGATAGAGAACACAAGAGGACAATTAAGTGTGGAAGTGTGGAAGAAAGATAAGGAGACCATGAGTGCATCTTTGAGTGGGTTAGGCTTCAGGGGCCTATGAAACATCCATGTGCAGTTTTACTAACCAGCTACATATCTAGGCAAGAATCCCAGGAAAGATGTCTGTACTAAAGGAAGAGATTTGGGAGTCATCAGTTTACAGATTTTGAAGCTTTGGGAGTGGACAAACTTACCAAAGGTTTCTTGGATTCATTTAATAAGTCCTAGAGTGAGGTAGAGAAAAAGACTAGAACTGAGCCTTTAAGGCCATCAATATTTTAAGTGAGAGTAGATAAAAGGAGTGTTCAGAGGAAAAAAAGAGAAGCTGGTGTGGAAGGAGGCACACCAGAAGAGAGTTGTACCACAGGAGATAAGAAAATAGAGAGTCCTGAAGAAAAGTTGCCAACGGTATCAAATGTTCCCAAGAAGTCAAGCAAGCTAGCTGAAGAGTGTCCACATTTTGCAACATGTAAGCCTGGATAACCTGTGTGAGAGCAAGGTTGTTGGCATATTGCGGGAAAAATAATAATGTTGAATGAGTTGAAGAACTTGGGACAGAAAATATAGATAATGCCTTCAAGAATTTTCACTGTAAAGGGGAAAGGAGAGAAAATAATAGTACTTGCAGAGGTAGTTTATGTTGAGGGTTGTTTACTTTTTATTTTCTATTTTTTAATGCTGGAAAAACCATGCATGATGAAATTCTAATGAGATTCCTCCAGAAGTGGAGAAAATCGAGATGCAAGCAGGTCGAGGGTGGAGAATTTACAGTATTTCTAAGGAATCCAGAGGGGAAGGATTTCAGACTGCAGATAGATGGTAGATCAATTATGTAGATGGAAAGTCAACTCTTCCTTGTCCCAAAAGGACAAAGGAAAAGATGTATGCTGGTTGTTACTTGGGCAGTGAGAAGTCCAAAAGTTTTCCCCCAGTGGCTTTAAGTAATCTTCTGGATCTCAGGGGGAAGATGGATGAACTGAAGATTTGAGAAGAGTTAGGAAGATGTGAAATAGTATCTGTCAGGAATGGGAATTAAGTTGGGTAATGGAAAGCTAATAGGATTCTCAGGCACTGTTGAAAACCTGGGTAAGATTAGCAATCATGAATGTATACTGGCACCAATCTGCCACTTTTTGTGACATTTTGTAGCAGTGTTTAGCAAAGTTTAGCAACCATGGTGCATGCATAAGAAAAAATCTCACTGTGAGATATTTTCTAGGCACAAATGGACAAAGGCCAGTATGGCATAGAATAGTCAGATATTGGCAAGAAAATAGTTGAAGATCTTCTAAATGCTGGGCCTTGTTATTTTCTTCTTTGAAAATGCTGAATCCCTTATCATGTTATCCTGCTACTCTTTTAGGATTCAAGACAAAAAAAAATCATAAAATGAAATGCCTTTTAAGGCTATACTATATATTAATGTGCTGAGTCCCATTTCATGAAGGTATGGGAAAATTTAAACATTTAGCCAATTTAAATATATATGTGTAGCTTATGCAGTAATGTTACCATTACTGTTATATGATGTGTTACATAGTTTACCATTTAGAGACAAAAATATAGTATGATCCACAAGTACATATGTATTTATCTAAAACATATTTTAAATGTGTCTATAATTTTGTCACAGATGTCAAAGTACAGCTGTGTCTTTATCACTAAGAGACAAAAGGAGAAACATGTGGAATACCAGTATTCTCATTCAGGAGCCTCCATGAATCTCTAAATATTTGCTCCCCCCAGATTGTATTTTATTTTATAGTTTTCACTTCTTGAATTTTGTTACGTCTCTAGCTTCTCATTTTAATTAGAATTAAATTTAAAAATTAAATCTCTATTGCTAAGCTGCCTGGCTTGGAGCCCAAATGAGACCACACTTTCTCTTCTCAGCATCTTGTGATCACTTTAGCAAATTAAATATGAGTAAAAGAAAAAGTGCCCCATATATGAAAAAGAAGAGTTAGATCTCCAATTTTATCTCCTGACCACTAATTCTTTTCTTATTAATATTACTTTCAATTGACAAATCATAATTGTCTACACTACAGGTCACTATATGATGTTTTGATATACATATACAATGTGAGATAATCAAATCAAGCTAATTAACATACCTGTCACCTCCACTTATCATTTTTTTGTGGTGAGACGTTTGAAATTTAGTTATTCTGAAATATACAACACATCATGATTGACTATAGTCACCCTTCCGTGCAATAGATCTTAATATATTCCTCCTGTCTAACCAAAACTTTGTATCCCTTGACCAACAGCACTTCATTCCATCCCACCTGCCACCACCTGCCCCATATCCCAGGCTCTGGTAATCATTGTTTTACTCTCTACTTCTATGAGATCAACTTTGTTAGATTCTCCATATAAGTAATGTAAGTGAGATCATGTGGTATTTGTCTTTCTGTGCCTGGTTTATTTCACTTAGCATGATATCCTCCAGGTTCATTCATTTGTTGCAAATGACAGAATTTCCTTCCTTTCGAGCTAAATAGTATTTCATTGTGTGTGTATACCACATTCATTTAATCCATTATCTGTTGATGGACACAGATTGATTCCATATCTTGGCTATTGTGAATAATGCTGCAATGAACATGAGCATGCAGATATCCCTTTAACATATTGTTTTAATTCCTTTGAATGTATATCCAGAAGTGGGTTTGCTGAAACATATGGTGGTTCTATTTTTCGTTTTTTTGAGGAATCTCCGTGCCATTTTCTATAATGGCAGTACCAATTTATATTTCCACCAATAACAGACAAGTGTTCACTTTTCACCACATCCTCACCAGCACCTATCATCTTTCATCTTTTTCGTAGAAGCCATTCTAACAGGTGTGAGGTGGTATTTCATTTGGTTTTAATTTTTATTACCCTAATGATTAGTGATACTGAGCATTTTTTAAATGTACCTGTTGGCTATTTGTTTGTCTTCTTTTGAAAAATGAAGATCCTTTGCCCATTTTTAATCAGGTTATTTGTTTTCTTGCTATTGAGTTGTTTGAGTTCCTTACATATTTTTGGCTTATCACATTAATGGTTTGCAAATATTTTCTCCTGTTCTGTGAGCTGTCTCTTCACTTTGTTAATAATTTCCTTTGCTATGCAGAAGCATTTTAGTTTGATACAATCCCATTTGTCTATGTTTTGCTTTTTTTCTTGTGCTTTAGGAATAATATCCACAAAAGAATTGCCCAGAACAATGTTGCAGAGCTTTTCCTCTCTAAGATTTATAGTTTTAGGCCTTCCATTTAAATCTTTAATCCATTTTGAGTTAATTTTTATAATGACGTAGGCTAAAGATACAGTGTCATTCTTCTGCATGTAGATAACCAGTTTTCCAACACCACTGATGGAAAAGGCTATCCCTTCTCTACTGTGTGTTCTTGGCACCTTTGTCAAAAATCAATTGCCCACAAATGACTAGATTTATTTCTGGGCTTTCTCTCTGGTTTCATTGGTCGATGTGTCTGTCTCTATGCCAGTGCCATGAGATTGTTATTACAATCACTTTGTATTTTGAAATCATGAAGCGTGAGCCTCCTATTTTATTCTTTTTGCTCAAATGGTTTTCACTGTGAGGGCCTTTTGTAGTTCCATACAAATTTAAGGATTTTGGAGGTTTTTTATCTCTGTGAAAAATAACATTGAATTTTGGTTAGGGATTGTATTGAGCCTGTCGATCACTTGAGGTAGTAACGGCATTTTAACAATATTAGCTCTTCCAATCCATGAACACAGGATATTATTCTATTGATTTGTATTTTCTTTTCTTTCTTTCTTTAGTGTTTTCTAGTTTTCAGTATACAGATCTTTCACCTCCATGGTTAAGTTTACACCTACATATTTTGTTGTCGTTGCTATTATAAATGAGATTGTTTTCTATAATTTTTTGATAGTTCATTATACATATATAGAAACATTACTAATTTGTGGATATTGATTTTATATCCTGCAACACTGATAAATTTGTTTGAGTTCTAACAGCTTTATAGTGGAGTCTTCAGCAGATAGTCTCTATTTGCTATTTCTCTATTTTTGCTATTCTTCATTTCCTATTTCACTTCTTCATTTTCTATTAGGTAGTTCTTTTGTTTCTTTCTCTTACCTAACTGCTATGGCTAGGACTTTGTACTGTGTTGAAAGGAAGCTGTCAAATTTGGCATTCTTGTCTTGTCCCTGACCTTAAAGGAAAAGCTTTCAAGTTTTCACTATTGAGTGTGATATTAGATATAGGTTTATCATGCATAGCTTTATTGTGTTGAGATACATTCTTTCTACACTTCGTCTATTAGTTTTTATTATGAAAGAGTGTTGAATTTTGTCAAACGCTTTTTCCACATGTTTTGGGATGATAATTTGGTTTTTATTCTTTGTTTTGTTATTGTGGTGTATCAGATTTATTGATTTGCATTATGTTGAACCATACTTGCATCCCAAGGATAAATCCCACTTGATCATGGTGAATGATTATTTTAATGTGTTGTTGAATTCAGTTTGCTAATATTTTACTGAGTATTTTTTGCATCTATATTCATCTGCAATATTAGCTTGTAATTTTTTTCTTTTGTAGTGTCTTTGTCTGACTTTGATACTGTGGTAATGCTGGCCTTATAAAATAAAATTATAAGTATTCCCTCCACTTCAATTTTTCTGAAAGGGTTTGAGAAGAAATGTAATCAGTTCTTCTTTATTATTTTTATTTATTTATTTATTTTCGAGATGGAGTCTTGCTCTGTCACCCAGGCTGAAGTGCAGTGCCACGATCTCGGCTCACTACAACCTCTGCCTCCCGGGTTCAAGCAATTCTCCTGCCTCAGCCTCCTGAGAAGCTGGGATTACAAGCATGTGCCACCATGCCCAGCTAATTTTTGTATTTTTAGTACAGACGGAGTTTCAGCATATTGGCCAGGCCGATCTCGAACTCCTGACCTCGTGATCTACCTGCCTCAGCATCCCAAAGTGCTAGGTTTACAGGCGTGAGCCACCGTGCCTGGCCTAGTTCTTCTTTAAATGTTTAGTAGATTGTTGACGACAGTGTGGCAATTCCTCAAAGACTTAGAAGCAGAAATACCAGTCGACTCAGCAATCCCACCACAGCTATATAGCCAGGAATATAAATAATTCTGTTATAAAGATACATGTATGTTCATTGTAGCACTATTTACAATAGCAAAGTCATGGAATCGACCTAAATGCCCATCAATGATAGACTGGATAAAGAAAATATGGTACATATATACCATGGAATACTATGCAGCCATGAAAAGGAATGAGATCACGTCCTTTGCAGGGACATGGATGGACTTGGAAGCCATTATTCTTAGCAAACACGCAAGAACAGAAAACCAAACACCACATGTTCTCACTTATAAGCAAGAGCTGATTGATGAGAACACATGGACACACAGTGGGAAACAACACACTGTGGGCAACTGTGGGGGGTCAGGCTAGGGAGAGCATCAGGAATAATAGCTAGTGGATACTGGGCTTAATACCTGGGTAATGGGATGATCTGTGTAGTAAACCACCATGGCACACGTTTACCTATGTAACAAACCTGCACATCCTGGACTTGTACACCAGAACTTTAAACAAAAGTTGAAAGAAAAAAGAAAGAAAAGAGAAGAAAATAAATATTTGTTAGAATTCTATACCTAATGCTAAATGATGAGTTAATGGGTGCAGCAAAACAACATGGCACATGGATACATACGTAACAAACCTGCACATTGTGCACATGTACCCTAAAGCCTAAAGTATAAAAAAAAAAAAAAAAAGAATTCAGTGGTGAAGCCATCTGGTCCTGGGCTTTTCTTTGATGGGAGAAGTTTGAATATTGATTCAATCTCCTTCCTCATGTTTGTTCTCTTCAGAATTTCTGTTGATTCACAATTCAATCTTGGTAGGTTATATGTGTCTAGGAATTTATCCATTTCTTCTAGATTGTCCAATTTTTTGACATACAGTTGTTCATAGTAGTTTCTTATGATCCTTTGAATTTCTGTGGTATCAGTTGTAATGCCGTCTATTTTTAATTTTATTTATGTGAGTATTCTTTTTTCCTCATTAATCTAAGAGTTTATTGATTTTGTTTGTCTTCTCAAAAAGCTATCTCTTAGTTTTGTTAATTTTTTGTAATTTTTTTCTGATCTCTGTTTCATTTATCTCTGCTCTGAATTTTGTTATTTCCTTTCTTCTGCTAACTTTGGTTTGGTTTGTTCTTCTTTTTCTAGTTCTTTAAGGTGTAACATTATATTGTTTATTTGAGATATTTCATGTTTTCTGACATAGGCATTTATTGTTACAAATTTCTCTCTTTGGGCTACTTTTGCTGCATTCCGTAAGTTTTCATATGTTGTGTTTCCAACCACTAATTCTTTATGCTCTCACAGAGTGGAGATTAATAGATAAATATCATTGCTATTTATTCTTGTCCAAAAAACTGAAAATATATGGAGAGGCTTTGGATAACCACTTGGTAGCAGAGAATGAGAGTGTGGAATTGTTCCTAAGAAGCAACTGCCTAGGCAGGAATTATATATTTCTTAGCTCCTTTGAATCTAGAGAGGCCTCATTACTTATTTACACCAGTGGAATAGGAATAGAAATGATGAGTAACGCATACCAGCCAAAGTGATCAAAAATCAGGTGTTGTTTTCCTGTGGTTTATTCCCTGATCCATCAGCTAAATGGAGAAGACTCTAAGATTTTTGACAAGGTAGAACCCTAAGATGGAAAGAGTCTGGGTCCACGTAGAGGATGATCTAATCTGGAATACTTGATTTTGATTTTGATGTGAGCAAAAATACATGACGCCGCTGTGAATCATTGAAATGGATGTCCCCAAATCTCCTCAGCCGTATATTTATACATAATCTCTTGGTTATTCCTATAGACAACTTGGTCTAATCAACTATGTGTTGGCTGTTAATAGTTTTCAAAAATAAATTTATTTTTAAGTTTGAGGTGCTTTTTAATTAATATATACTTATATAAAAGTATTTTTTATAAATACTTTTTATTTATTTATAAAAAGGTAAGCAAGTATAAATCTGCTTACTTTTTAAATTTTTGGGATATGTACCATAAAAACATTAAGATACATGTAAATATCTTGGAAGGTAGAAAATGAGCATTTTACATGAAAAATGAGAAAATCAGCTATTATACATTATAACATTGACCAACGGTATTTTCTTAGAAAATAAGTTTTAAAGCTTGAAAATATATTCATGGTAGTTTACAAAAAGTATGTCAAGATATGTACATATCTGGCACAAACATTGCTTTTCTCCGAACCCTTTTAAAACAAAATATTTGATTCTCATAGTGCCTGTATATCTGTTTTACACCTAAATAAACAAGAACTGTGAATAAATATTGCCCTTCTCTGAAACAGAAGTCTCAGGCTGAAAGCATAACCCTTATTGATTTGTAGGGGAGCTGTTATAGCCTATTAGTAAGAATGACCAAGTTACAAGGTCTAAGGGAGTAGTAATTCTGAAGTCTCTGTTCAAGGAAGCTGAAGCAGGGGAGAAATAAAGCAGGCTCCAGGGAAATGAGTGCCTGCATTATTGTGCTTAAAGCAAATATTCAAATTTTAGAGTGTTCTGAACCCATCAGTTCAAATTATAATTGCTAAGATGAATGAGTGGTTTTCAAACTTATAATTGCTAAGATGAATGAGTGGTTTTCAAACTATGTCCAAGTGGTATCACCAGGACTGCAGTGTTACCTCTTACCCTCACACCAGGCATTTGATGTTGGTCCATGATTATCCATGCATCCAAGCAAACGTTGGCCCAGGCAGCACCTTTATGTGAAACAAGCAAACAAAAAAAGATTTCTTCCAAGGGTGAATATAACCCGATGAGTAATGTCTTCACTTAGAGCATCTGGGCTAGAAATTTACCATCATACGGAGAGGTCTTGCACTAATAAGCAATCTTGATTATGAGTCCAGGTTGATTTCTCAGGCACATCTATCAATCTTATAATTCTGGTTACCAATATGTGCCACCTTTGTAGGCTAGAGACTTATTTCTGAGAACATTAATCCCAGGGTCTCTTGTTTTGCCTTCACCTGCCCCTCCCTCAAGTGTAAGCATTTCTTACTCTTGCATTCTAGGATTGCTGTTCCTATTTAGATAGCCTTGTCTGTATGATGTGCTTATTCATAACATTGAGATCCAATTCATATACAAAGAAGACAATCTGTGACGCGAACGCATAATTTTAATTTAAAAAATCTAGTTACTAGATTTCTACATTTAAAAAATTGAAAGGCCGATACATTTACCCACTTCTAGAATCAAAAGAGAATGTTACCCTTCAATGCATCTTAGGGCAGGCCTATATACTAAGGCAAGCGTCATTTCAGACTATATAAGAAACTGATATTGCTTCTGTGTCTCTTGATCTCTTTATTTGATTTTAATACGACCCTATTGCATTTCTGCATTCATCGGATTGTATCTAACAAGGCAGGCTTTAAGAAAACCTATGAATCTCATAATGCAAGCAGACACAAGCACACAAGACAGAAAATAAGGGTTAACTTTTTCAGAAGTAATTACATGCATTCAACTATAGCCAATTAAAAAATTCTACCTAAAAATATTTTTTACTGGTTAAAAGTCTTTACATTGGTGTAAAATATAGGAAACGATTTTTTTAAAAAGCCACATAAACAAAAAGGGGTTTTTGTCATTTTCATTGCCTACACCAGATTACACTCTCCTTCTACTTTTCTGGCTTACTTGTTGCTGTTTTAGGAGAGACCAGATGCAAAGAGCTGGGACACAGGCTTTAGTAACAATGATGTATCAGTGAGGTAATGCTACAATAATGTTTTATAACTACTATTGACTGAAGTTTCGGTCCCATTAAAATTCATGTAATAATTTGGGGATAAGTCCTTTATATAAATAATTTGGATTAAATGAGGTAGTAATGGCAGAGCCTTGATTCAATAGGTTCATATGTTTATGAGAAAAGAGACCAGAAGGCTAGCACTTGCTCTCTCTCTCTCCCTGTGATGGGAAGACACAGTGAGAAGACAGCCCTCTGCAAGCCAGAAAGAGCCTACACCAGGAACCAAACCCTTTCAGACACTTTCTCTTGGGCTTTTCTACCTCAAAAAGTGTGAGAAAACAAATGTTTGTGGTTTAAGCCACCAACTCTGTGGTATTTTGTTATGGCAACCTAAACGGACTAAGACGGTAACAAACAACCACAGAATCTCAGCTTATTACTATAAACATATTTCGTTCACATTCACAAGTCTGTAATTCATTGCGGCATTAATGTTCCAGGCTCAACATCAGGTTTAAGTCTTTCTTTTGGTCTGATGGAGTTGCAGGTCCCAGGATCATGCATTTCTCATGGATGACAGTAAGAGTGCAAGCAGAGAAATCAAGCACCACAAAATTCTCCTTGGATGTTACTAGATCACGTCTACTCACATTCCACTGGCCAAAACACGTGATGCTGTCAACAGGGCAGGGAAGTATATTCCTCCTGGAAGAATGCAAGTGGGAGTAGTGAATATTTGCAGAACAATAACGCTATCTGCCTCACTAGTTAACAACCTAAATCAGATACTTTTTAATAGTTCCTGGTCCCTTAAAATATCAGAAGGTCTGGTCTGAGGAGATAAATTTATGTCTCCTCTACCCCAAATTTTATTGGATTTTGGCTGTGGAACACTGCAGTAGATGAATGTTGATTTTTCTACAAGGTAATTGGCTAGACAAGTGTATTTGAAATTTGCCACCTATTTACCAAATATATTTCATATTACAAAGAGGTGTTTTGTAGAGACCTAGACACTTTAGCTAAAGTTAACAAAATACATATCTTTAAATGTATAGTTAATATCACTGTTTACCATTAGTAAGTTAAATAAATCACACATAATCTGACAAAATTGACATTAATTTCTGTACCTTATGGCATATGGAGAAATTGACCTCTCACATTTTAAAAATTTCATAATCTTTATGTAAATTTTTGATTCCAAGCCATGTCACATTTGAGAAGAAAAAATATGTTATTTATCACCTTAGCACTCTCAGAACATACATCCTCACACACATATACTCAGGCACACACAGACCTGTTACATCGTATACAGCGCCAAGAATGTAAGCTGATTCCATTTTGGCTAACTATAACTACCTTTTAAAAACTAAAGAGTCTGTCTATTTTCCATCCGCTTAGCAGTTAAAGAGAATTTATATTTACTTGTTTGTTTGTTTATTATGGTTATAGAAGCCGATGCTATTGAAGAAATAATAATCAAGCTTACTTTAAAACTGGCTGAGTTACAGGTTTAATTCCCTCCTTCACATTTCGTGAACGCACAGGAGGAGGGTCAGTGCCCCTCCTAACCAGAATGTCATTTATAGACTCACTTGAGAATTGCAAGAGAAGCATGGCCAATAGTCAAGCACCACATAGTGGTGAGAAAATTCTAAAATAAGGAATAGCTAGGGTTTGCTACTAGTGAACAGCCCACAGTGGGGAGGATGTAAATGTGTGTCAGTATTGGGCCCCAGAAAGATGTATTTGGTTCTTAATTCACAAGTAAATGTGTGCCCCTCTCATCAGTTCTGGTTCATGAAGATTCTAATCAAGCAATTTATCTGGTTCATTTCTCATGTGCCCTCATCAACTGAAGTGCAAAGTCTACTCGACAGCCAGAAAATATGAGGTCAGCCTTGAAAATAAGCGTTGGCCCATTTGCCCAAGGCCCAAAAGAAACCACTGGGTGACAAATGAGATCAACCTCTTTTGGACTAGCCTCTACAGTGCCACAGCAGTTTTCGAAAGGTGGAAATTACAGTCAAGCAATTCATTTGGCACCATTTATACCCCTACCTCCACCACCCAATGATAAAGTTGGTTGACAACTTCGTTAATTTTTTCCTGAATTCTTGCTTACATATTTGTCTTTACCATTAATCTTGTATAGTTATTACTATTAGGATCCTACAGTCTGCTTTAACCTGTGTGTGAACATCATAATTTCCCCCCTGAGACTTAAAAACAAATCAAGAAGTGAAAGCGTTCAATATTTCCTTTAGAATTTGCTTTCAGTGATGGAATAAGGGAAAATTTTACCTGGGTGTACAGGGCAGAATGTTGTATTACATACATCCCGAAAATAAGCAGAGCATCAGGATGAGAAATTTGAAGTCACAGATAACGTCTCTACATGCACATTCAAATCAGATGCCTATGAAAAATGCCATGGCTCTGATTTGCCAGAAAGCTTGGTTAAAGGATTAGACATGGAGCTAGTTAGTATTAGCCAGTGCATGCAAATGTGCAAGGGTGAACCAGTGACCAGCTCTTCATTCATACCCAATGCAATGACACGGAAGATTTCATCTCAGTTATCAAGACAGAAAAGAAAAAAATCCAGTTTATTTCCTTTTACAGAGGCCTCTGCTGTCTGTGTTACTCTCACTCATCTAACTATTTATAAGCAACAAACTCCAAATCAAATTCAGTCTCTAAGTGATTGAAAAAGTTACTCTCACAGGTAGGTCAAAAAACAATGAACACATTGTTAGAAATGACAGACCCTCCTGGTTCTTAACGACACAGTGGGTGCTATCACCTAACTGGCCCAGGCGTGATCTGGAGCACTGCTTCATTTGCCTCTTTGTATCACATTGTGATGAAAACTGTCACAATGTGCCTCTTTAGGCACTGAGCAATCTGTGATTTATCAAAGTGCCATCTTGCTGATGAACTGAAAAACAAAACCTGTCTCATCAACAACCGGAGCATTTTACATTAAAAACATAGTCTACAATAGCCTCTAAAATTAATCTTCCAAGATGGGTTTCTCAAAGGAAAGAAAAATAGAGAATATTTTTCGTAAAATTTCCTAGTTGGTATTCAACCTTTCAAGTTTTTAAATTCTATCTCATTTAAACAAGTTTAACTCTTTCATCCCCCAGTTCTTCAGAACTTCAAGTCCAATTTCATTTGTGAGATCTCTTGCACCCATCCCCAGATGCCTGCCTGCAGCCTGGGGGACATCAGGAGTCCACTCCCACTTAGAAATAGGGATCTCAACACCTCTGTGTCTGATTATGTGATCCGTGACCCAGGTTGAGTTCCTGGGATCTGGGAAACCTGGGAAGCTAAAGGATGTGCGACATCATTGCTTTTGATTTGCTAAGTCTGGCATGAGGGAGGGAAAGCGGAAACAGTAGGAACAGGAGATGCCCAAGCAAAAACCTCAGACTCCCTGAAACAATTGTCATTCTGAAGGACTAGAATTCATTGAGATCCGAGGTAAAAGTGCAAGAGAGAGTAAGAAAGTTTGAAGGGGATGATGGGGATGGAGGCTAGAGCCATTCCTACCCCTAAATATAGGGTAATTATCTTTGACTTGGGAGGAAATATTTAATTATAATGGCTGCATAGAGGTAAAGTATTAGTCTAGTGATAACATTTAAAATGTGGACTCACATGATCTTGTTTGCAAAGTGTATTCAGCAGGTACTCCTATCTCGAAAACCTTGGCTTTTCTTCCACTAAAGTATCTCTGTGGCAGAGGGGCATCAACAGGCCGCCCCAAGTAAAATTTAACTGGACTTACTTGTTTTATCAAACACACGCATCCGGAAGTTTTACCTTATGTCGTAGCATATTTGCCAGTGTTTGTTTTCATATAAAAATATAGTTTCAGGCCGGGCGCATTGGTTCACGCCTGTAATCTCAGCCCTTTGGGAGGCTGAGGCAGGTGGATGGCCTGAGGTCAGGAGTTTGAGACCAGCCCAGCCAGTGAAACACCGTCTCTACTGAAAATACAAAAATTAGCTGGTCATGGGGGCGGGCACCTGTAATCCCAGAGGCTGAGGCAGGAGAATCACTTGAACCCGGAAGGCGGAAGTTGCTGAGCTGAAATCGCACCATTGCACTCCAGTCTGGGTGACACAGCAAGACTCCATCTCAAAAAAAAAAAAAAAAAAAAAAAATATATATATATATATATATATATGTGTGTGTCTGTATGTGTGTATTTTGTATATATTACATATATATATAATATGTTACATATATATTATATATAATATATTATGTATTTTTATATATAGTTTCAATTAGATGATGAAAGCTCCATGAAGTAAGAGACTGTGCTTATATTATTTATCTCTATATCCCCCAACCCTACCCTAGCACAAAGCATATATCCTTAGTAAATATTTGCTGCATTTATATTGAGACTTTTGGAAGATGCAGAATGATTACATTGTGGTTTCTCATACATACTCCCTGGAACACTAATATCACCCTCTGATGGTAAAAAGCACATAACAAGACATGTCCATAGTTAGAATAATTTCTTATGGCTAGGCATTACAGAAAGCAACCTTTTAAGTTTTCAAAAAACAAGGCAGCTTTCTGGATCTGTAATTTCAATAGTGTCATGAGTTAGGGACTCCGGTGACAATTGCTTAGGTGATGGGCAGCAGCACTTTTTCCAAAGCAAGATATTGTCACTTGTGTTTGTAAAATGGGTCTTCATGTATACTGGACTGCCTGTACATGGTTTTGCCAGAGTTTACTTTTTTATACTAAGCTATAAGTCCTCAGGTACTTAAATGGAAAGACTCTCTCATACATGCAGACTGAGGTCAGGCATTGGAGTTGCCTCAGTGATAACGCCCTCATGAAGGAACAGTACAGCCAGGTAGCTGCCAGCATCCAAATGCCTGTCACCCCAAGGTGGAAACAGACTTGAAATTTACAGGCCAAGGCATAAAGACAAGAGTGCCTTTATTGACTATGTTTTCATTTGGAAATTCTAGCAAAGAATCTAAGCGAGAGGACTTTACTTTTCATAGAAAAGTGAAAGTTGTTATCACCTACTTGGACTGGGATGAAGCCTGGATTTTTTTATCTGGGTGATTTCAGTCTTTCATGAACATGTTGCTGAAGCTGATTGCCAGGGAGCCTGTGAACTCTCTGTGGAGTCACCATGCATGCGTTGCTAAAATGGCTTCTACCGAACACCACCAATAAATTCTTTCAAAGCTGATCCAGAAGGCAAGTCTAGTGAATAATCTGATCTGATTTATGGGACAGCTCTGAGTTTGTTGGCAAACTGAATGATCTTTCTCTGCATATCTTTGTTGCCGTACCACCACCACTACATTGCAAATATATGGTAAATAATTAATAATGGCAATAACAATAGCTAACACTTTTCAGTGTGTGCTATGTGCCAAGCTTAGGGCTACAAGCCTTATGTGGATTATCTCATGTCATCCTCGCAGTAAGGCTACGAGGTAGATAATGTTATTATTCTTTATCTGATAGATAGACATGAACCTGAGGTGAGGGATAATTTTATACCTTGCTCAAGGCTATCCAGATGATGCTAGGACTCTAACCTAAATAGTCAGACTGCAGAAGCTGAACTCTTAACTACTCCCAGACAATCTTTCCATGTCTCATAACTGAAAATAAAGTTCTTCATTATAAGTTTACAATGCTCTTTGGAAAACTAAATCCATTGTCAGATTTGCTTACTGTCTCCAAAGGCAGTGTTAGCCTACTAAGACCATACCTCTCACTTACAACCTTTATTTGTAACTGCACCATTTTGTTCTAGCTTTTGTAACCGTATCATTTTCTTGTTTTTATTACCTTAGGTTTTATTGTACTGGTAAATAGTACTGAAATTAAATATTCATTAATATCCTGAAATACATATCACTGAATGAGAATGGAATGGTACATTGAGCTATTCATTGTCTTAGAGTGGAATGTTAAAAGCCATTAAAGCGTTTTCTTTAGTGGGCTTTTTAAGCAATAGCTTCACTTAGAGTGGGTTATTCTATTATATTTTATTTTTAAATGATTGGTTTTTATGCCTCCTTTCATCCTCATCTGTCCTCACAGTTTCAGTTCTGATTGGGACCAAGCAGTCTCATCTTCAATAGTAGATGCAAAAATGTCAGCCATATGGGGGTGAGTACTTGGTGTTCATGACACGTATGTATCAAATGACAGGATATCAGGATTAGAGTCATCTACAAAAAGAAGCTGTATTTTTTTTCTTTCCTTCTGCTGAAGTCAATTTTATTTCCACATATAATTACAGGTTGGGTTTTTAACTTTGTATATAAATAATTGAAACATATTGTATTTTCTTCTTTATAAACCAAGTGGTAAGCCTTCTTAAGTACCACTGAGATTCAGCTTCCAGAAAAAGGTTGCCATGTCATTTTTCTGATTTATCAAAGCTACTTTGAAGTAATTTCATAAAGCCTATTAAAATTAAAGTAACCCCTAAAGTAAAACATGCAATTTTTTTCTCTAGCAAAAACTTTCTCTCTGGAAACAAAGGTAGTCACCAGTGCTCATAATTTTCTTCTTTATTTTTGTATGTTTTTCTTGCAATTGCAATACAAAAGCTAAATAAATCATAATGCTTCCATATGCATATTAACCTATATTTTCAAATCATTTTTGCTTATTGCATTCTTAAAACAAGCCCTCCAGGTGATAGTGGTTCTCAACCTGGAGCATGCATCAGACTCAGCTGAAAAGCTTAGTAAAGCACCAATTGCTGAGTTCACCTTCCATAATTGCCTTCCTCCGTAATTTCTGATTCTGAATATAGAGGGTGAGGCCAAAGTTTCTAGCAAGAAATTCCCTGGTGATGCTGACTGATATTCCAGGTTTGGGAAAAAGACTGTGAGAACCACTAGAAGGGAAGCAGGGAGAGGGCCAAATAGTAAATAATTTAGACTTTGTGGGACATATGGTCTCTGTGGCAAGCAATTGCTCAACTCTGCAATTGTAACTTGAAAGCATCCATAGACAATAGATGAACAAATAAGTATGGCTGTGTTCCAAGAAAGCTTTATTCATGGACATTAAAATTTGAATTTCATGTAATTTTTACATGATACAACATATTCTTTTTTAAATCACTTTTTAAATGTAAAAGACATTCTTAAATGGCAGATCCTAGTGTGGTTTGCCAACACTGGACTTAGAAGGAGAGAATAAGCAGAAGCTTCAGTAGTAAAATTTTTGGTAAGTGCCAAATAAGGTCCTCACACTAAAATAAATAAATAAGTAAAATAAAAATTTTTAAAAAAGAATAACAATATTAATCCCCTCTCCCCCTGGGAAATTCATTTTTACTGTGAAAAGAACAAACGGGAAGTTCCGGAGTCACTGTGATTACTCCAAAGAATAGTTTTGCCAATTAATGGATTAGATTATTTATCATTATCCAGGTTTTTAGGACTCTGCAAATAATAGAATCTGAGACTACTTCTTAGATTGGTAAACTAGTTTTGAGATGTATATGATCAAATCATATAAAATAAGAATCATTCCTTTTAACAAGTCTAATCTCATACTTGTAATGTACTAACTTATTATTCCAATTTGGTAGTAGTTAAAGTGTATCTATATACACATTGGGTTCAAGAATTTCAAAATCTGTCCATTTTTAAGAATCAATCAGAAAATGTTTTTAACAAATCAAGTCAAATGTTTTGAGTGACCTTATTATCACTGCAGCTGCTCCACATGTGTTTAGTTATTGTCGTTCTAAAGGCCACCTGGAGTTAGTAAGCACTAGTAGAAACGGCCCACCTATTTATAAACTATGTTTCCTAAATTACCTTTCTATGTCTGAGGGTCATTTTTATTGGTAAAAATGTCATGTTACTTGCCAAGTATATTTCTGATCCCTTATAAATGACAGTTATTATTGTTTTTACTTATGTCAGAAATAGTCTCTAAGGCTGGCCTCTCATTGAAATAATCAAATATTTTTGGAACTTCAAACACATCTTCATTTAATCATGTAGCTATTGAATGCAATAACCTCCAAGGTCCCTTCGAGCTATGAAATAAATTAGCTATGAGGATCTGTTCATGATGACTATAAGCCCTAATCAAAAAAAGAAAAACAACCACCACCACAAAATCCTATTACAGTGGTGCTCAAATTTTAGTGTACCTAAGAATCACCTGGGGTTTTTATTAAAAGGCAGACTCCTGAGCCTCACATCAGAGACCCTAACTGAAGAAGTCTAGGGCCCCAAATTTTGCATTTAAAATGATACCGTATGTAAATTTTGACATATCTGGTCCGTAAATCACACTTTGAGAAACACCGACTTACTACAACCAAATATGTAATTGAGCTTGACAGTAGAACTAAATTTAAAAAAATAACAAATTTACTTTTAGCCATGCACAGCAGTGGTTTAATACAGCTACTAACGAATAAACAACCTAAATCATAGAATTCTACAGGCATGATATTCTGGATCACTTCCGTTCAGCATGAGAAATTATCACAGCGGAAAATGTGTATCAAAACCCCCTTTGAAGTCACATTTGTGGTCTGATGTCACTGAACACTCATAAGTGTAGTTTTTACGAGGAGAATCTGTTGAGTGTGTGGAGTGGACAAAGAAGTAGTTAGGTGAAAGCGCCATCAGGCACTTGTTTCCCGTTCTTCATGAAGGACGTCTTCAGTTAGAGTGTTTTTCCTTGGGTTGCATTGGTTGATGATACATGCGTATGTTAATTACCTTAGATATGATTCGATTGTTGCAGGTTTCCATTGTCAGGTATCTTTTGCCTGAGGGAATCGTAGTCAGGTACCAGAACATACTATGAATTTGAACAAGGAAAAAGTATATGGTCATAGTCCCAATCTCTGACCAAGATCCAGTTCTGTTCTATTGTGTTCCCTCCTTGCTTCTACACAGGGCAAAGGCAGTTCACTCCATGTAGCGCAGCCTAGACATGAGGACAATTTTGTCTTTACCTTATTTCCTTCTTAGATCCACTCCAAGAAAACAGATTCTTATTATTATTGGCCTAGCAGCTTTTTAAAATTGTGGTTGGGGGTGAGGAGGGGGTATGTTAGAGTTTAGTTTATATCTTTTTATTCTTATATTTAACTTAGAAATTAAAGCATTGTGATGACCAGGTATTCTTGACTAATACAAAAGAATCTCATAGTATATATTCTAAATTAAAATGACAATGTCTAAACTTAAAGATATACAGTATACATTTTTTCCCCTAAGGAGAATAATTATAAGCAATAATCAAAGGAAATTTTCTCTACACAGCTTAAACCTGCTATCAAATACTCATCTTTCTAGTAGCAGTGGTCCCAAAGATAAATTTAGGAAACTTCTAGTAATATTTAATAGTACGTATAAATTATCTGGTGTAGCTAAGTTGCATGTTAAGTAAGTTAGAAAGTGATTCATAGTGGCCAAGATAGATTTTGCTGCCTAGCAACACATACTTAGATTCTTAAGGAAAAACAGTATATAAGCCACAACTTTAACCTAGTTACACTAGTGTATGTTCTGGAATTTAAGTTATCAGGCCTATGATTTTCAATGATATTAAATTGTGCAAATCACAACTATCCCCTTTGCCGATATTTGTTTAAAAGTTGCTTATTAAACTTTCAGAATACCTTTAAACTGATACATTTCCCAAGTGGTGAGGTGATGCAGTTAGACTAAAACATGATATAAATACTTTTAAAGATGCAATTAAAATATTTTCTCATAATTTTAATAACAATATGGCTTTTGCGGTATACCAAATTGCCATTAAAGATTTTTTTTGTTTGTTTGTTTTTTGCGTTTTTTTGTTTGTTTGTTTTTGTTTTTTGTTTGTTTGTTTTTTGCGTTTTTTTGTTTGTTTTTGTTTTTTGTTTGTTTTTTGCGTTTTTTTGTTTGTTTTTGTTTTTTGTTTGTTTGTTTTTTGACAGAGTCTCGCTCTGTCACCCAGGTTGGAGTGCAGTGGTGCGATCTCAGATCACTGCAACCTCCGCCTCCTGGGTTCAAGTGATTCTCGTGCTTCAACCTGTGGAGTAGCTGGGATTACAGGCACGTGCCACCACACCCAGCTACTTTTTTGTATTTTTAATAGAGATGGGGTTTCACCATGTTAGCCAGGATGGTCTCGACCTCCTGACCTCGTGATCCACCCGCCTCAGCCTCCCAAAGTGCCGGGATTGTAGGCATGAGCCACCGCACCCGGCCTAAAGAATGTTTTCAATCACTTCAATAAATCTTTAAATGATTTTAGGTACCACTTAATGTTTCCAGTTGACATAAAAAATGAACTATTTCGGATTTTATTGAAAGCTCTTTAGTACATGTCAGCAGACTATTTTGGAACAGTTTCAAAAAGTGACAAATTGCAGTAAATCATCTCACAGCAGCTCAACACCACTATAGCCATTATGAGGTAGAATGCAGGGCCTTATAAATGTCTGATCACATATCAACTCAGGGTTTTGTCACAGAGCAGAAATAGCAAATTCAGATCTGTCAGGGTGAGATGTTCCCTTTCCCAATACTTCACTTTATTTAACTTTTTTAAATGTTGACATATTATATGGATCTGTAATGAAAGAAGGGAAATACTCCATCCATTCGTTTATCAGACAGACATTTGGCTGGGTTGCCAAGTTATCGCTGTAATAATAAAAGATTTGATCTTAGAAGAAGTGTGCCTCCATTCACAGAACATCCGCTCCTAGAAGGGGGAAAATACCTAAACATCTCTGGATGAATGATCACATGAGAAAACCTCACAAAACATGTACTGAGATATTACATTTAAGAGGAAATCATTTTTGCTTCATTCAGATCACTCAGTACAACTGGCCAAGTTAGTAGTTTTTATAATCGGTTAGGTTACTGTCCAAACCATAACGATTTTCTACCCAAGAACTGGCAGTACCAAGCCTTCCTGTCTCTAAGGATGGATGAGTCAATTTTTCATTCAAAATGTGTGACCAAATTATTAGGCCAATTATTTTTTTAATAACATACAATGTTTGTGTATGCCTGATGTACTAAACTCTTAACATTAAAGATATTTGAAGAGACCCATATTGTGATGATCTCCTGTGACCGTCAATTATGCCATTAGAAAACATTCGGTCTTTAAAAATTACTATGATTAACATCCACATTACCATAAATGATTTTCATCAATAATTTTAATTTAAAGGGGCTCCCTTTCAATGCCTGATCTTTACTTGGAAAAGATAATAGAAGGTGATAATAAGTTAAACATTTATTCAATATAATGTAGTTAACATGATTAAATAATTGTAGAAGATGGAGGCAGTGTCAGGGTGTGGAAGAAACATTGTAGTAAGAGTCAAAATTGCTGAATTCTAACCACTGACTGACCAGCTGTGTGACCTTAAGCAAGTCATTTCATTTTCTATGTATCAAATCCTTCAATTACAAAATGGGACAAATATTTTATCGATTCGGCATAAACATCAAATGAGATGGTTGCTCTGTCAGGGTCTCAGAGATGAACAAATAGGATGCTCCAATGAGGAATTTGGGGAGACTTTAATAAGCAGTCTATTTGCAAAGGGGAGAGGAGTAGAAAGACCAAGTGGTAGTAAAATGTTACCATCCAGACAGGTGAGGAGAGAGAATGGGTACTGTAACACAGAGACAGAAAGCTTTGTGGAGAGAAAGGGCCATTCCCAGGAGCTCTGGCCTTCCTCTGAGGGATACAGCTAGGGTCTTTAGCAAGCACTCCCTCTCTCTCCTCCTACCAGTGTTCCCTAGGGGTTGAACTCGACAGGAAGCCGGAAGACCAGGAAGCCCAACAATATGGCCCTATAGATTAATCTTCCAGGACGCAGAGCCAGATGAATGAAAAGAGTGAACTGAGAGGAGCAAATGGAAATATACAGGACAGATGGGGTATGTGAAAATACTTTAAAAATAAAAACCACCAGAAAAATAGAATTCAATTACAGGAGTCAGAAATTCTGAATTCTTTCCTGTCCTCTGCTACTGTATAGCTTCAGATAAATGTAGCAGTTCCTTTGTATATCAAGTGATGTGCAGAAGTTACAAACATCTCTAGTTAAGCTTAAAAATGCAATGAACACTATTAGAAAATATTAAAATACAACGGGCAATTTAAAGACTGCCAGGTGAATGTAAGTCCCTGCTAACTTTGGTAAAATTTCTAAGAATTGATTTCATCGCCAAAGGAGTAAATTAATTTTGAAGTTGCTGATGGTAACCACTTACCCATCATTGCATTAGTACTGAGTTCAAAGAGTGATGAAGAAAACATATTTGTAAAAATAAAACTCCCAAATTCATTCTAAAACCTCAGCTAGAGAGACTATAGCTCACTGCTCATTGACCCACCTCTCCTGTCCCTTATGCCAGTCATCCTGGTGGTCCTGTTACTGGGCCCCGCAGGAGGGAGGCATCAGTGTTCTCTGGAGATGGCGCCAGCACACCTGCTTGCTGCTCTTCTGGGGCTTCTATGGGATTTGCCTCTACGGAGCTCAAATGATAATGAGGCTGCATTCAAAGAGCACCTGTCCACAGCCCACACTTGTTTTGCAGAACTGCAGATGGTCCCTACAAGCACAAGGAACAGACTGGCACATTGAATTACTCAGTTTTATCAGCACCCAGTTTTAATTTCCTAATGGAGCTCTACTAAGATAATCACTATAAGGATGAATGTGTCTACGTAGCAGTCAAACCACATGCTTTGCAGGCATTATTATTGCTCTCTGGTAGAAAGGGGACATGAGAAAGCCAAAACTATTAATCTATTAATGATAAACTTCCCTGATTCCCATGGCCCACCTTCATGCCCCAAGCATATATTCCAGAATAAATAGTTGACTTTCCCAGAAACTTTGTTAATAACTATTATATGTAGATATATAATATATGAATATATGTTTATATTAATATGTATGAGATAATATATAAATATATGTTTACTTTAGATATATACCAGATACTATATTTATAATATATGTATATATTTATATCAGATTTTTTAGTGGGTGTTTGTGTGAAAGGGATTCTTCATTCTTCATCATGTGCACTGTTCCCGGAGATTTGGTCTCAATTATGTAAAGAGGAAACATGGGTGACTAAGGAGAACAGTATAATGTATTGAATGTATGCTTTTATAGAACTACATTTTAATGTAGTGGAAAAATAATAAACTACTTTGTGGCTTATTATTTCCGGTGCTAGTAAGGTTTTCAATAAAAGAGAAACTACCATTCTAAAGTGATCAAGGTAGGATAACCACTATAACAAACTACCCCACAATTCCACTGGATTAAAACAACAAAGCTTTCTTAATTACCTGTGTTATGGTCCAGTGCAAGTATTCAGGTGCTGTGTTCCATGAAGTGACTCAGGAACCTAGGGTCCGTAATGCCTCAGGGGAATCGTCTTCCCCTGAGGGGAGAGGAAGACAAAAGGAGAGGGAGGAGAGAGAAGTGGGGGGAGGGAAGCAAGCAGATGGAGAGAGAGAGATAGAGAGAGAGAGGAGAAAGGAGGGGAGGGGAGGGCAGGAGAGAAGAGAGGAGAGAGAAGAAAGAAGAAGAGGAGGAGAAGAAAGAAGATAAGGGGGAGGAGAGAGACAGAGACAGAGGAAAAAATATAAGTGGAATATTTACAGGATTTAAACACCAAGCACGAATTCCATATAATTTTCTTTATATGTCATTGGCTCTCAATCATATGACCCAGTCTAATTTCTAACCACAGGGGAAGTTGAGAAAGGTAGTCCAGCTTCATTCCCAGGAAGAAAAAGAAATGGGAGTTGTTAAAGATGTAGCACTGTTTGGCTGGACGCAGTGGCTCACGCCTGTAATCCCAGCACTTTGGGAGGCCGAGGCGGGCGGATCATGAGGTCAGGAGATCGAGACCATCCTGGCTAACAGGTGAAACCCCGTCTCTACTAAAAATACAAAAAAATTAGCCGGTTGTGGCGGCGGGCGCCTGTAGACCCAACTACTTGGGAGGCTGAGGTAGGAGAATGGTGTGAACCCAGGAGACAGAGCCTGCAGTGAGCCGAGATCGCGCCACTGCACTCCAGCCTGGGTGACAGAGCAAGACTCCGTCTCAGAAAGAAAAAAAAAAAAGATGTAGCACTGTTTCTGTCACAGTGGCTTTCCAATCCCCAGGGTCTTGAAAGAGTCCAGAGTACCGGTTGTCATCTGAATGTTGCTATTGCTTGGGCTTTTGAATCTTGGAGACCCTCAGATATTTTTCAAAGGTTATATCTGTCCTTCTTTAGTATTTCTCTCTATTTGATTTGGTGTTACACAAGAAGATAAGTACAGAAAAATAGTGGGGATTTAAATGTGTGGATATGTACACATATACCCAGGGTTAGCCAATACAGGAGAAAATAAGGTGGGGTGTACATAATCTATCAAGTTAAAACACTGCATTTAGTCATGTTGGAAAACAAACAGGGCTTTTTCTTTTTCTTTTTTTTTTTTTTTTTTCCATACACGGATTTACACAGTGACTCAACTCCTATGAGGGGACTTTTCCTTTAGTTCCTAATAGTAACTTCATTCCAGAAATGTTAGACTCTTCTTCAGTCTTACAAACTGCTCGTTGACTTTAGTTTCCCCACTATAATAAATCTTTTTTCAAACAAAATAATCCATTCTCTTCATCAAGAACATCAGGAGGTATACATACAATTATACTAGATATTCCCACCATTTCCGTAATGAATGAAATTCATGGACAACCAGGGTACTAGGACTCTTCAAATTTATCCTTTTCATATTGTTACACTAATTAGTCTGAAATATTAAATATGCATCTCCCTAAGGGTAGAATAGTTCAATCACAACCTCGTAGAAAGCCACTGTTACCAGTACAGTGTTTCCCTCAGCCGTGGTTGCACTTTCTGCAGTTTCAGTTACCTGTGGTCCACCATGGCCTGAAAATACTAAATGGAAAATTACAATAGAAATAGACAGTGCATAAGTTTTAAGAGAAGCATGATGAAAATCTTGTGCAGTCCCACTCCTTCCCACCCAGGACATGAATCCACCCTTTGTCCGACCTATTTATACTTTCTAAGCTACCCATTCCTGAGTCACTTAGTAGCCACCCTCGACTGTCACGGTATCACAGAGCATGTGTTCAAGTAATGCTTCTTTTACTTAATTGTTCTATTTTGTTATGAGTTATTGTTGCTAATCTCATACTGTGCCTAACTTATAAATTAAACTCTATCATAGGGATGTAAGTACAGTTAAGTCTTCAGTTAATGTCATACATAGGTTATTGAAAACTGGGACTGTAACTGAAACAATTTATAAGAAAATCATTTTTTTCTCATCAACATTATAAAGAAACAATTTTGAACTAAACGATGTTATTTAAGGACCTGCTATGTGTTGGTTCACTTAAAGTCACATGTCCAAGAACCTATGGATGTCACTGAGGACTTACTATTACAGAAAAAAACATAGTAAATATAGGGTTCAGAATTGTCTGCAGTTCTAGATATTCACTAGGAGTCTCAGAATGTATCCTCCACGGATAAGGTGGGGGCGGGGGAGAGGGGGGCTCCTGCATAGCTAGGAAGAATAGATGATACCCAAATTTGGATTTGAGATTCCATCCTGGCTCTGCTATTTACTGTCTATATGTTTTTAAGCACATAAATAAGTAAATATAATACCTTAATGAAGATTACTATAACTATTATTGTCATTATGCTATTATTTAATGTCTAGGGTAGTTATAATAACAAAATATAACATTAATTATGTAAAAACTGTAATTTTAGCCTAGAATGGTAGCATTATATTAAACATAATAGGGCCTAATTTGTTCATTTTTAAAATAAATAGATATCAAAAAAATGCTTATTAATGCCAAACATTATTCTAGATAAACAATTCTATGTTAAAATACAGAACTCTTTAGTTCTGAATTAAAATGTGTAACATAAATTAAATTACTGCTCATAATGTTCAATTTGTAAAATCAAGTTAAAGAATGTACCTTAAAACTATGGTTGTTCCCTCCCCACACAAACACAGATGTCATCTTTCCTTGGCGCAATGAACACATTATAATTTTAAAAAGTTAAGGCATTTATTAAAAGTAAAAGAAATGGGTAAATGGCTGCATGGAATACTATGCAGCCATAAAAAATGATGAGTTCATGTCCTTTGTAGGGACATGGATGAAACTGGAAAACATCATTCTCAGTAAACTATCGCAAGGACAAAAAACCAAACACCGCATGTTCTCACTCATAGGTGGGAATTGAACAATGAGAACTCATGGACACAGGAAGGGGAACATCACACTCCGGGGACTGTTGTGGGGTTGGGGAGGGGGGAGGGACAGCATTAGGAGATATACCTAATGCTAAATGACGAGTTAATGGGTGCAGGAAATCAACATGGCACATGGATACATATGTAACAAACCTGCACATTGTGCACATGTACCCTAAAACCTGAAGTATAATAAAAAAAAAAAAAAAGAAATGGGTAAATGGTCACAAGTCACCTTTAAAATAATTACAGAAGCATATTTTGTGATATTTATTAATTTCTGGTTGAGCTATTCTAAAAGTAAGAACTTCCTCTGATTCAAGATAGTTTGACTTTTAAGTGCAAATAGTACTCAATAATGATAATAATAATTGTACATAACAGTCACTGAGAACTTCTTTGTGTCAGGTACATAAGCTATTTTATGTCATATAAATAATCATACTTAACTCTCACCACATCTCAATATGATATCACCATTTGGGAGATGATAAAGCTGATGCAGATACTGTGTAATATAATTGCTTTTGCTATTTCTTTTTATAGTCAGATAAAATAGTCACATTTGGGGAAGTTTTTAGGTACAGTGTTTCCAGAAGAAAAAAAAAAAAGATTTCTTTGCCTTTGATTTAACAGGTAGTATTCATCTGCTCTGGTCTATCATAGGAGAAATGTCTTGAGCTTTAGCATCAGACAGATCTATGTAGTATCTCAGCTCTATCTCTTACCATCTTTGTCATTTTCAACAAGTAACTAAATATCTCTGACCTGTTTTCTCAGCTACAAAATGAGGTAGTAATACCTGATGCATGAATTCTTTTGGGGAAAGTCAAAATATTATATAATGAAAGCAATGCTCAGGAAATGGAAGATGATATTATTTAGACCTGAATTGGGTATGGAAATAAAATAAGTAAAGAACAACTTAATTCCCTGCTCTTTGTGGCTTGTGCAACCTCATGAGACAAACAGATGCATCAGGAATCCAGCTGGAATATACAACTGTCAGAGAAACACATTTAACCAAAGTACGATGTCCTGTGAGAATACAGTAGAGAAATGATTAATTCTGATTTGATTAACATTTTTGCTTAATACATTTGTTATAGTAAATAAACTAGTTTGTTTAGAAAACAGCACCAGTCCTTGTTCAACACATTTCATAAGGAAATTCATCCATGGTTTCAATATGCACCCTTGGTTATTCTATGGAGAGTTAAATAATAATTTTATAACTTTGGTGATATTAAGAGGGGGGTCATATATCTCTTCATTCAGTCTCCTATATATTCAGACAGAAAAAGTGAGGACAAAATAAAGCTTCTTGTAAAAGTTTGCCAAGCAACTTAGTGGTAACTTCACAACTTCTCAAACCCAGATTTGATAGCATCTACTCAATTAAGGTTTTCAAGACAGACCAAGAGAATGATACATTAAGGCAAAATTGTCACATCTGGTTTAAAACAGCATAGCCCAAGGAAGGTTATACAGAAACCTTGAGGCTTAAATATAAATTATTGCAACAATAAAGATAAAATTTCATGTATCAAAGCTGAAACGCAGCTATTGTAACAAGAGAATCAGTAATTCCTCTTCAATAGCAATTTGCCTTACTTGATTCTGCATTCCAGAAACAGTGAAAACATTTTTCTGGGATTCCATTAGCAATAAATAACATCTTGAGCAAGTGAAATCATGTAAAGTGGGGCTTTTGTGATTGTTGAAAAAGCTAATGCTTTACAGTTAAAGACCAAACAATAAACAAGAAGAAAACATCACCTTTCTCTCACTGCACTGCCAGTGGAGATGTAGTTTATCCCTGAGCGGTTCAACCTAGAGACAGAGTAAATCCCCTGCCAATCAAAGGCAATCCCAAATGAGCATTTCACACATTGGAAATACATAACTGCAATACTGATAGGGTTTATTTTACTTCCAAAATTCTTCCCTAGTTCCATTTTCTTTTTACATTTATGCTAAACTTGTCATACAAAGAATATAAGGATTGATGTTTTGATCCTTTTTTTCAAGAAATTTATCTACAGGGCAAATACAGATAAACTGCTGCCCTCTTTGAAAATCTTAAACTACTACATGGAAACACTGAAGTTGAAAAATTTTTAACCACTGGAGTATTTGTTTTACTAAAAGAGAATTAATTTTTGTAAAATTAAATCACTCGTGATTTCACATATTATCATTTCACTTGCTAGTCTTTCTCTTTTTAACCCTTTTTTCTAGAATCTAAGTAGTGATTATATTTGAGGTGTTCCATTAATTGAGTTTTTTACCACCTTTATCTACATTTATGAAAATGAGTTCAGATGATGATTTGAAAGTGTTTGTATTTTGTTTAATGAGAATCTATAGCTTTTAAAAATTAACATGTGTAAGTAAATAATGAAGAGAAAAATGTTTTATAGAATGCTACCAACGCCTTATAATGAAGTAGTTAAGCCACGTTAATCTAAAAATAACCATGACCAAAAGAAGATGTTAATTAGAGACTTAAAAATCAAGTTGGAATGAAAATACTTGAGCTTCTAGTGCTTGCCATTTGTTTCTCCTTAATGTGAACATAAACTCCTTACCACAGTGAATTACTCTGTATTCAACATTTGATGAAGTTGTAAAAGCTGAGAATTCACCTTTCTATACCATTACGGTATGTTGTGAGGTTGAGATGTTTCATTAGCAAAAGAAATATGTTCTCTCAAATTACTATGTATGTGTGTGTGCATGTGTGTACGTGCATGAACACATGTGCGTGTATATAATCATTTATAAGATGATTTCACATGAAAAAATAACGTTTTATTATCAGCATTAATATTTAAATGGTTGTTATAAACTAATGAGCTTATTCCAAAATGCCTACTTGACCTTTGAAGAACAAGAGGGATGACAGAAAACTGTGGGTTTTTTTTCAAGATGAATATTTCTAGTTGTGACCAAGTGTAGCTGCTATTCTATCTGTAAACTATTAAAAAGTATGTAATAAAATAAATTCTTACAATTTAACATTAATAACCAAAGTTCTAACATAGGATATATGCTCACAATATTTTGACCCAAATAATCCTGCGTAAAGTGAGTTCAGTATTGGATTAATGAATTACTAAGCATTTCCTTAGTAATTAGCTTCAAATCCAATATTTCCCTATTTAGTGTCTCCTATCCCACTTAGCCACCTTCTGGGAATGTAACAGAAAGCATTGAAAGCCATTTTCTTTCTCTCTAGCACTAACTCTTGCAATGAAAATTAGTCAACAGCAATGTGAAGAAGTCCCGGTGGCAGCCATCACAGGGAAAATGATCTCATCATCTTCAATCCTTTAAACTCTGTGTATACACACATCGATTTGGGCTGTCTTATTCAAAAAATTCAATCCAGAACTAGGGAAGTCAAATGTTTCTCTGAACCAAAGGATTACATAGGAAGCGATAAATCAAGAGATATTTAATGTATTTTTCTACTATACCCAAAGTACCGTACTAGGTGCCAGAGGAATTGTTTGAAATCTAAAATCTTCTGAGTCGAAAGCATAAAATCAGAGTGGAAAGACATGAGTCCTCTCTCAGTTCTGCAAATTGAGGCAAAATATGATACGTCTTTAAACTTAGGTAAAGTTGTAATTCCAGATACAACTCACTACCCTTAACCTCCAGGAATTTGTGATCTCATTAACATAGACATGTGATCTCAAATTAATGAAATTCAAGGTAAAGCATAGTAAAGCCCATATGAGTCCATGACTGTGTCATTGCACAGAAAGGGCCTATGATCACTGATTACATTCTGGAAACGTTCCTTATCTCTATCTGCTAAGATTACATCCTGTGACATAACTACTGGTTGTTATGTACCATTTCTAAAATTATTGAACACCTTCAATGTACCTGGCAGTGTTTTAAGGGCTGGGAATAAAGAGTGAAAACACACACACGCACACACACACACACACGCACTCCAAATATCAGATTTCAAGGATGATACAGTCTCTTCGTAGGAATCATACAATAAATAAGAGAGTAAAACACACAGCAAGTCAGATGATGAAAAGTGCTATGAAGACAAAATCGCCAGAGGAAGCCGTGGGTGTCCTGGGAGGAGAAAGGGAGAGTTTCCACTGGGCCTTGTGGGCATTTCAAATACCCAAATTTTTACGCTCGATAATTTGGAAAATCACTGAATTTTGTGTGGAAAGAGATGTGGTATCAGTTTAAAACTATCAATTTGGCTAGGTGAGAATCAGAGAGACCTGTTTGGAGGCTATTGTTGTATTCCAGTTTAGCAAGCAGAGACCAAGTGGAGGTGTGAGAAGGTAAAGCCAACAGAATTGCTGATGGATTAACAGATGGGAATAGAGGAAAAGAGAGTCAGGAATGATTCTATATGAACTATCGGAAACTGCAGGTGCCAAAGACTGCAGGAGTAGCAGATTTGGGGATGGAGATAAGGTGTGGAATTTCACAAATGTTAAGTCTGAGAGATCTATTAGAGTATGGAAGTCTTCTTGCTCAAGCTGCATGGAGTCTTACCCAGTTCCCTTTCAGCCCTGTTGTGGTCTGGGTAAATTGGGACTGTGTTGATGCCCTTACGAGGAAGTAGGAGCCTTTCTCACTCTACATGTGCACAGGGAGCTCAGCCCCTGTTCCCTAAAGCCCTGTGCTGTTTCTACCGATAAAAAACAATTGAAAAGTCTGTGTGCAGCATCCTTACAGACTCAGTGGCCATACATGACTGCGACTGTTCAGTAACCAAACAATGGTTCTTTCATACTCCAGTGTGATCCAGTAGTGATTTTGACACAGTACTCACATCTAAAATCCCTATGTATCCATGGCTTCAAAAGTGAGTTTTCTTATAACAACTCATTTAAAAAGCTTCCGCTGCCATGCACACATTACTTTGTTTATGAAATATTTCTAGAAACTCCCTTTTGCTTTTCTTTCAGTATATACACTCTAATTCTTAATTTCTTAAAATGAATTGACCATCTTATATTAAATGGATACTGAATCGATATTATTTATTTGAAGATAATGTTGATTAATATTTAGAGAGCTCCAAGTTATGCAAAATAAATGTCCCTGGGGATCAGGTTATTAAAATAAATTTTAGGAAACTTGCCAAGCCTGGAATCATAAGAATAACCTAGGAAGGAGTCTTTAAATATTCAGACAACATCACCGTCTATCTGCCAGCCAACACCTGCCCTACCTCTGTGTAATTCTCTTCCAGTGGTTTTAGGATAGGCCCCAGAATCTGTACTTAACATGCATTCATTTGTTCTGATTAGCCAAATATAGAAACCACTAGAAAAGGAATTCCTTTATGTCTGTAAAAATAACCTTGATTGCATGATATGAAATAGATCAGAAATAATATTATTAAAACATCTTCTATTGAAATCACTACTCTCAGAGTAACTTAAAAAATGAAAAAAGAAAAACTAATGTGTTTTGTTTCCTGTATTGGACTTTATCTGATATACAAATGAATATAACTTAATATTATATATGCCATCCCTATTCTCAGCATCAACACATTCTCCTTCTTTTATATAGCATTTAATCATATATTACTCTTTGGTTTTAAAAGCAAAGTGAGTATTTAGCCCTATGTATTTTGCACGCCAAGTGTTAGTGTTGTGTAGCTTTCATTCCCTACAGCACACGAAGTAGATTTGGAATCTGCAACATTGTCTGCAGTTCATTTAATTATGATTGCATATTTGGTTAGGGACAAAGTAAATTGAATGAAGCATTAAAATCAAACATCCATTTAATTAAATTAGAAAGAGACTGACTTCGTCTTAGATATTGTTTATTTTTATTCATAGAATGAGAATACTATGTCTCCAAAGAAGGTGTCATAATTTCTTTGAAATAAAATACTTTTTTCCAGCTCCATTGTCTAAAAGCTTGAATTTGACCCATGTTTCATCTAGTTTAATATTTAATAATTTCCTCTGCAAGAAGACTTTTAATGCATAAAATGTTATATAAATTATTATTGGTACTGATGTACTTTATATAGTAATTTGCACATTTGCAGATTAGGTACAGATGGAATTTACCCAAATCATGCAAGATTTAGGAAAATTCACAGCCTTCAAAACTAGTGGCCAGGCCTGGCGCAGTGGCTCACGCCTGTAATCCCAGCACTTTGGGAGGCTGAGGCGGGCGGATCACAAGGTCAGGAGATCAAGACTATCCTGGCTAACATGGTGAAACCCCCTCTGTACAAAAAAAAAAAAAAAATACAAAAAATTAGCTGGGTATGGTGGCGGGCGCCTGTAGCCCCAGCTACTCGGGAGGCTGAGGCAGGAGAACGGCGTGAACCTGGGAGGCAGAGCTTGCAGTGAGCCGAGATAGCGCCACTGCACTACAGCCTGGGCGACAGAGTGAGACTGTGTCTCAAAAACAAAACAAAAAACAAAAAACTAGTGGCCCTTACTTAGGCTCAGTAGACTAAACAATTCCCCCTCAAATGAAAGAAATAGTACAGCTGTCTTTAGAATTCATTACAACAAAGCGTGAAAAGGCTTATCTCACTGATACCTCTGCCAAATTTTAAAAATTTTAATGTTGTATTAAGAAACATATTTTACTACATGAACCACTATGTACATTCATCTCCATATTATCAAACTCTCATAATTAAGTCACCAATCTGTTATGGTAAATATTTGAATTGGCTATTCATATATATGATATTTACAATTGAGATTTTTTTTTACAGAGAAACTCTTTGGGCATATACTGATATTTCAGTTAATTTCGAATAGCATTACATGCTTTTCCATACTTAAGCAAAGTCCAAGTAACTAGGTGTACTTCTCTGTAAAATGATAATTTTACTCATGGAGGGAAATTCTTTGACAAATAAAATATATTATGACATATAGAATATATATAGCATGGTGTGGAGTTTTTACAATGGTAATAGCCATCTGCTACAATCTGTTCCATGGGATATTATTATTTGAACTTCACTATTTATAAACAATATTTCTGACATATCTGTTTGCTGATTTATTCATACAAATTTGTATAGGCTGTGAAAAGTCCATTGTTTCTAGTCATAGGTTGTCTTATTGCTACTGGACATGCATTCTTCAAAATGATATTTTTGTTCCTCCACAAATACTAAAAGCTTTCATACTAAAATCTGAAAGAAAACAGTCAAATTGAAATAAGACTTAATTTGCATCAAAGTGTAAGTAGAGCAGAGACAATGCAAAGGAAAAGAAGGCATCAAGAGCACCAGTATTTTTGGAGTTTGCCCTAAGTATCATTTTTTATTCTCTCAACTTTTTATTCCTAACCTCAACCTTTCTATTTCCCTTTTGCTTCCCAACAATGTTTTCAGACTTTTCCATCCTACAAAAGCACTGGATTTGATTTTTTTATTTTTTTAAAAAAAATCTTGTATTAGAAAAGAAAAATGACAAAATTAAAATTTGTACCAGGAAATGAAGATATAATTAGTTATTTTACTAAAGGGTTCGTCATAGGATCCATTAAAAACAAACTGCTTTTAAATGGACGTTTGATTCGTAAGTAATTTTGGAACCTGTTCCTGATATACAATGCTAATCATCATAAAAAACTGGTACCCCTGAGGCCAGCTAGGTGAAATGGCTACCCCAAAATAGCTCAGCAACCTAATAAATGCACTCAATCAAAGATTTCCATTCAATCGTTATCCATACTCAACACCCAGGTAATCACAATTCAGGAAGGTCAGTAGGAACGGAATAACATTACATACATATGTAGAGATTCAGTCTTTAAAATGATTCCCCTCACTTTGAGGTAAATCTCAATAAGAGAACAATAAACAGATGAAAGAGAATATGTAAACACTTTTTATGCAGGATTCCTATTTTCATTCCTAGATCTTGATTGTTTTCCAGAATTTACCGTAACACTTTGTCCCCACAAAAAATATATGACCTCTGTTTTACACAAGTTGTAGACTATTAAATTAGTAACACACTGAAACAGAAAGATGGGTCTCTAAAAGTGTTAAAAAGGATTCTGTTTACATGACTTGGAATTCCAATGAAACTTAACTGGAGAAACTCTTTAACTTTACTTAAAATTTTGATGTTTTATTATAAATAGATGAAAAGTAAATGCCCAAATTTTCATAGTAATCATTTATTTTCATCATCCATCATTAAATTCGTTTCTCTATATTTTGGGTAAATATTTCAAGATCTGGACTTCCTCCTGTCAAAGCACTCATTATTCTGAAATTACCTGTCTTGTTTCTACGTTGCCCAAGCCAGCCTGAAAATACCTTCAGTGCAGGAATAGCTTTTTCCGAAATCTATTTCTAGTACTTAACATAAGATAGACAAGCACATCTTAATAATTAAAATGATAGCAATATATAACATTAAGAGCCTATTATATGTCAGGCACTCTTAAGTGCTTACTATATCTTAACTCATACCCTCAGATATTGTTGTTATACCCATTTTACAAATAAACTCAAGCAGAGAGAAATTACGTAACTTGACCAGAATAAAAAAAAACTGGTAAGTAGAAAAACTGAACTTCTGGGGAGTCTGTACTCCTCAATACTATGCTGTCATGCCTTGAGTATAAATAAATCCATGGTAAATATTTTCTGGTTGGACAAATAACTACAATGTCAATATGTATGTGGGGTGTAGTCAAACAGTAGATCCCAGTTAAATAATAGAAGGGAAAAAAAATCTGGCTAATGACTAACTCAAACAATTGATTCAGAGACAAGGTATTCGTTAGATGTAAGATGTCTTATAGTTTTATTGGAGTGGCACAGCTACCACTTAAGGGGTAGCATATTACCTATAGTGATATAAAATTTGTAAATTTGGTAATTAATTGAACGATGTATCAGCTCTCAGAAGCCAAAAGGACCAAGACTTCCTATGGTTCTATTAGAAAAGTAAGGGTGGAAGATAATAACTAAATAAATATGTAAATAAGAAAGGGGGAAGGGAAATCAGTTGAGTTACAAGAATCGAATATTTAATTCTTTATTTATTGATTTATTGAGATGGAGTCTCACTCTGTTGCCCAGGCTGGAGTGCAGTGGCACAATCTCAGCTCACTGCAACCTCCACCTCCTGGGTTCCAGTGATTCTCATGCCTCAGCCTCCCAAGTAGCTGGGATTACAGCCACCCGCCACCACGCCTGGCTAATTTTTGTATTTTTAGTAGAGATGGGTTTTTGCCCTGTTGGCCAGGCTGGTCTCAAACTCCTGACCTCAGGTGATCCACCCGCCTCGGCCTCCCAAAGTGCTGGGATTACAGGCGTGAGCCACTGCGTCCGGCCTAATTCATTATTACATAAAGCCTTGTGTTAGGACTGCTTGTAAGAGCAATACCCTCACTAAATGTGGTTGATGTGGACGTCTGTGGAAGAATGAAATACAGCTTTATATTTCCCAAGTAGAATCTTCAATCGTCTGCTTGCTAAATATTCATTTATTATGACTTTCAAAGTCCATTTGGAATGAGAAAAATGATGTTACATTTAACATTTGTTTAGACTTAAGATTCATTTTAAAATTATGCTCAGACCACAGTGAAAAATACTGCTATTCTTTGTATACTATGCTAACTTCTCTGCTCTGCTGTGGGCAGTGTTAGCCACAGGAACACAGCTACAACTACAATTTATTTAGTCTTTTACACAAAGCCTAAACTCCACTTTTATCTAATCATACTGAGTTCTTCAAATATTTGATAGGCATGAATGTCATCACGAGTATTGTATACATGAACACTCAAAAAGTCATATGATATTCAGAAAACTGATATATTTTTAAAGCAACTACATGTATAGACTATTATACTTACAGCCCCCAAATCTGTTTGTGCTAGCTAAATTTCTGATCGTGTTAGCCTTGTATCATTTAGTCACAAAATAAGTGAGATAATGGGCCATGATGCTATTGTGCATACATGTATAATTGAATATATGTTTTGTACAGTATGCAATAGAATGTACATTTTGACATATACTCCTGAATTATCAGTCATCTGTTTACTAATACTTGGACAGTATGTGCATGTATATGTGTTTCTATATGTGTGTTTATGTTTCTGTGTGTAAATGTATGAGTTTGGAAGGTTAAAGGAGAGCTAATGACCTAAATATTTTGAAATGTAGATATACATACCTCATATTTAGAAAGACCTATTAACAATGGTAAATATTATGAGTTTTATTTTTTAAATTAAATAGCCAAAGCATCATGGTCACACACATGCTTTAAGCTGATGATCCAGCATCTATTTTGTTCATGTAGTAAAACCATCTGGCCTCAGATAAATGCATATGAAAATACTTGTCATGCACACATCTTTTTAAAAAAAGTACAGTATTGGTAAGTTTATGGATTTTAGAGCCTAAATGAAATTGGCAGCCAATATGGAAGGTATCAAGGTTAATAGAGACAAAAGAAGTAGGAGGACAGAGAGCTTGGGGTACCTTTTAGACCAGATATGCTAGTAGTGGCATATTCGGCAAAGTTAGAAGATATACGAAATTCAAACATTGTGCTTCCTTTTGCTAAATTCCTATCTGTAGGCATTGCCTCTTTTTTTCCTTCATATTTTATTTTTTCTGAACTTATTTTCTTTACTCTTTCCTGAGGTAATCTCTTCCAGATATTTGGTGAAAGACTGACACATGTATATATAAATTTACACCTCCCGTCTTGACCACTACCTTTGGCTCAAATATGAAATCTCAGTCCCTTGTTTAGCATATAGCTGAATGTCGTATAGACATCTAACTTTATCATGTTAAAAACTGAACTTTGGACTAGTCTTTACTAAAGTGGAATAGACATCCATTATCATTGATTGCTCAAGTCAAACCTTTCAATTTTGTTTACCAAACATTTCTCCCTTGCCTAAGGACCCCCTCTGTCTAAATTATCTGCAAGTCTTGTCAGTTATACCTTCTCAGTATATTTTATATCAATTCATTTCTCTTCATACTTACACTGCCCACCTACTCATACTACCATTAGCTCTCACTGTTTGTTATGAGGTTAACTAACTACAGCAGTTCTCAAATCATGTCATTTTGTTCAACGTTGTCTCATTATAACATTGATGAGGAAAGCAATCAATTCCTAGCTGGGTCACTGTCTATGTGGAGTTTGCACATTTTCCCCATGTTGGTGTGGAGTTTTTCCAGGTGTTCTGGTTTTCCCATACATCCCAAAGAAGTGCACATGAGGTGAGTCAGCATGTGTACATGGTCCCATCCTTAGTGTGTGTGTGTACCTGTGTGTGTATGTGTGTGTGTGAGTGTGCTTTGCAATGGGATGGCATCCTGTTCTGGGTTTGTTCCTTGGGCATGTGTAGATGGTCCCAGCCTGAGTGTGTGTGTATGTGTGTACCTGTGTGTGTATACGTGTGTGTGTGAGTGCTCTGCGATGGGATGGCATCCTGTTCTGGGTTTGTTCCTTATGCTCTTAGATGCTAGGATGGGCTCCAGCTACCTGCGATCCTGAACTGGAATAAATGGGTTAAAGAGTGAATGCATGAATGACCGAATATAAATTATTGTTAAATAAAAATGTGTAGGATTACAATAATCACACAAATGCACAACAGATGAAGCAGTATGAAAGCATTCAGTGATTGTCTTTGAGCTGTGAGGCAATAGCAAGAACTTCTTAAAATTTTCACTTTATAATCAATTATTTCCTAATTTACCTTATTACCACTACAACCACCATCACTCAGTGATTCACCAAAAATTGAGTGACTATCTTGTTTTCATTAATCTTTCTTAAATGTATATATAACTCACATTAATTTCAATGTTTAATATTTGAAATGTGTCGGATCTTTATTTAGAGGTTTGGTAACTTTTTGTGACCATAAGTATGCCATAGAAATTTTAATCTTGTTTATATCAATTAACCTATGGTAAAATTGGTTTCATTGTATGTTGTTTCACTTAAAGTCACAATTTCTAAGAAGCTATCCTTGATATAGGTGAGGACTTACTGTATTCAGCTTATATTCAAATATTATGGCCTATTGGACAGTGTTCATTCTGACTGGTTGGCAAGTTTTCTGATTGATAAATGCCAAAGGCTATAGGAATCGCTAAATGTTTTGAATCCTGCCCCTAATTCCTCTGTTGTTAGCTTCAATGTATTTTCTGCATCGCTGACAAAAGCATTATCTACCTAAAATAAATCGTGGCTTATATCCCCCTCCTGCTTAAAATCCTACAAAGAGTTTCCATTGCTCCTAGAATAAAAGCCCAACTCCTAGCTTTCCTTTAAAAGCTCTGTATAATCTGACACCGCCAACAGGGTAAATCTCATCTCTTACTATTCTTCCCTGGTTGGCAATGCTGTAGGCACGATACCCTCCATTCTGCACACGGAGCACCCTAAGCTCCTACTCATCTTCACACAACTGTCCCTTCTGCCTGGACCATTTACCCCTTGCTGTTCACTTGGCTGGCTCCATTTCTTTCATGTTTCAGCTCAAAGGTCACCTCCTCAGGGAAGTCATCACAGCCTAAAACATCTTTACCCCAATGAGTCTTTATTTGATAATACTCTTCATTTGTTGTTTATGTGTTGTATGTCCCCTCTCTTGGAGTATATATAGTTCTATGAGGGCATGGATTTTTACTTCTGCCACACATAATTGTAGCTAGTGCTTGAAGCATAGTACATACTCAGTAAATATTAGCTGAATTGTTTAGATCAGTGATTCTCACTTGGGAGGCTATGTTTTCTAATGAAATTATTCAAGAAGTATTTCTTGAGCACCTATTTTGTGCCAGATATTTTGCTACCTGTTGTGAAACTAATATAAAAGGAAAAGTCCTTGTCCTGAAGGCTCATAGCCTGAAGTGGGAGACAGCGCTTTTCTCAGACAATTGCAACACTATGAGGGAAATGCTAACTGAGAGGTTAAGCACAGGTACTGTGGGAAGAAAGTCAAACTGCAACTGAATGGTAATGGAGTGAGGGAGCAAATTAGAGAAAGCTTTCACACGAGGTAATTCTCACAGTGTGTCTTGACACCAAGTTGAAATGGCTTTAATGGTAGAAATAGCAGCCCTTCTCTGGCAGCGAGGTGCTCCCATGACAGGAAGTTTGGCTAGGTAATATAAAGTCAAGCAGGGCTTTGTTAGACTCTCTGACCATACTGCTTAGGAGGGGCACACTCTGCTAATAAGGAGCCAGTTCTGCTAAGGATACCTGCCCTACTGTTGAGAAATCCAGGCTCAGGTAAATTTATATTCTCATGGGTTTTTTTCTTTTTACATTTGTCTTTTTCTGTTAGACTGAGAAGCTTAAGGGAGCATACAGATGATACTAGAAAATGGATAGACAGGGGGTGAAGGGAGGGATGGCAGGAAGGCAGAAAAGGAAGGAAGGGAGAGGAACCAATTGCTCAATATAGCAGTCTCTTGTTATAACGAGTTAATAAAATCGTGACTGGAATTTTCATTGTTTGGATTATTTCCTGCTATCAAGTATGTCCAGTGGTTGGCAACTTTTGCGACAATTTTAAAATCTGTGTAACATAGGGGAAATTGCCCAGATTTGTGACTTATTTGTGGTTTTCCTCGTGTAACATTTTTGATACAAACATAAAGCCTTATAAACTGGCAAACAAAGCAACAAGGCTGAATGGAGACTGGCTGACTTCAACTTTATTATTTGAGGTCAAAAAGAAATGAGGCTTGAAATAGCAGCCACCAGGTCTGAACTCACCAGGAATCAAATGAAGCAGATTTGGTATGAGCTGAACAGTTCAGTTTTGTTAGTTCTTTGTATTTTTTAAAGGCAATTTTAGAGCTGAGATTCTATAATTGCTTGATTGTTTTTAGTCTTATAATTGTTTTGAAAGCAATTATGGCCGTTTTGTCATTTCTTCTCTGGTCTAATTTCAGTCTGTCTTTGACCAACCATATTAGAAATGCATCAGTAAATATATTGATTATATGGTGGTATTTTTGCATCTATTTCAAGACTGTTATTTAGAGAAGTCTAGGAATTCTCATTTTGGCACAAGGAAATGATTAGATAGATAGATAGGTAGAAAGAATCTTACTAATGTATATAAGTAACATTTAATGCGAATTATCTTAAAAGCTGCCTTTTTCCAGTATTTTTACTATCCAATACCTCTCCCAGGAAAATGTCTACTGTTGCATCAAAGGCATCTATGGCATGATACTTTATAATGTGTGACATATACTTAAAGTTGACATGACTAACGTTCTTGTTTCCTTACACAGATATGTAGATAAAAAAATAATTATATCCATGATTGCTTGATGCCTTGCTTGCTAGTGGTATTAACTTCCTAGGCAGTTTACCAAAACTACTTAACCTCCCTCCTCTACGCCACCTTTTAGACAATATGCCTACATAAACCAATAGCTACCCACGGGTCAATTTACTTTTTCTGAGATGTGCTTTAGCTTAGATATTCTATCTCCTATTCATCTGATATGACATCATGATTCCCCACTCACACAATGTGGTTGACTGTGATTCATTGTGGCTATTCCTGTTGACCCCCCATGAAAATAATTTTTGATATTCTAAATTGCATGGGATGACTTTGGAGTCTACCTTTCAACAAATGTTATCTTCCTTTCATTCTGGAAATACTTTCTCATATAATTTGACATAAAATAAAGCAAGCTACACCCTTTTGTTCTGAAATACCCCAGGTTTCACTTGAGAAAGTATAATTGCTTTTTAACCTCTAATTTGGTAAGATATAATATGTTCAGTTTTTATCAGTCTATGGGCTGATTACTTTGCCAACATGTGGCTTTCTTGATGCCATTGGAAAAAAAATTTGCTTCTCAGTACATATGTGATTGTATGTAGCTGAGGCAGCAGAGCTCTGTATTCTCTCTCTAATCTGGACTACAATAAGCCTGGTGATTTTCCACAGCATGTAACTGTCAGTCTACTGATAGTTAATATGTGACTTATTGTACTGAGGAGTTAAATTGAAAATACTCTTTTTATATCATACCTAAGGAGAATTGGAAAGGACACACACAGCTCGCTGAAGGGGAAATGGTGCTAGCATTTCCGAGAAATGTCCTAGCACCAACACCTGGGTTTCTAATACCAGAATTGCAGTTTTGCACCTGAGTTGGAGTGATGTGGCACAGATAGCATGAGGCTATGACTACATGACCCTAAATCTAACTGCAAATGAAAATATTAGTGTTTCAGTGTTCATCAAATGGCAGACACTTTTCTACCGAAAATGGAGGATTCTGCTGCACAAACAGAGCAGTCCTGCTTTGGTTCTCATTTCTCCTTCTGTCCAAAGATATCAGGCTTGCTAAAACAAACAAACAACAACAACAGCAAAAACAGTGAATTTAAGTGCCTTGTGGATATAGCAATGCCATTTTCCCCATGTCACAAACTCTATTTCTTTTTAAAGAAATGGTGTAACTGTATTAATGGTGGTAGGTTACCTTTTTTGTACAAAGATTATTTTTAATCATCACTGGGAATGGGATTGGGTTTGTACTGTTTATCCAGGGAGGAGATGAGTTTTCCCAGAGTCGTTCATACCCTTGCACATTACCCCATGCACTGGCATAAACATTAGATGAGAGTGTGGGTATAGTTCCTATCTGTAAAACAGAACGTAGCTAAATGAGAAACACAGGATTTCAATCCAAGGTTATCTGGACTTCTGAGCCCAATCGCCACGTGTTCATGTCAGGTACTGTGGCAAGTGTCATAGCATTTCAAGATGGGAGGACACTTAGAAATTGTGAAGCTTAAAATCCTCTTAAACATTTAGCTAAAATTATGTTTGGAATGCAGAGGAGTCCAGAATAAAACCCAAGATGGAGATCTGACTAAAAAGGGAAAAATAGAGCAATGCCTTCTGATGGTTTTCAGCTTTAGGCTAATTCTGCTTTCATAAATTTAGGACATTTGCTGACTCATCCATTTCTATCATACATTAAGATTCTTCTTTGAAATATTATATATCTTTGATTTTTTTATAGTTACGTAGATAGAAGTAAAAAAAAAAATTAGAAATTCTTGTTTTAGAAGGCAAAGGATCCTCCCATATAGGTATATCTTTCCAGAGACAAGATCCTGAATAAGTGTTGCTTCTCTTAATCAGCAAAGCTAGAAATAATATCTGAGGGGTAACAATAACTCTTTTGTAACACATCATTTCATTGTAAGATCTCAGGAAACCAGATACCACTGAGGGGCATATGAAGTCTGCCACTGTTAATCATGAATCACTTTTCAAGCATCTACTTTTTTGTTGTTTTCTATCATAAATGGCTAGGAACTTTTATGGGTGGAGTAGAGAGGGAGTCTCCCTCATGTAACAAATCCTGGGAACATTAAATAAAGAGTGATAGTAAATATCTTGATGCTCATTAAACTTTTCTTGGGTTTATAGACTACAAAACTCTTTAGAGAGATTCCTACCTTGAATAATATTGTTCAGAACATGAGCCAAAATATATCTGATCAAGTTTTTTTACAAGAATGGAGATTTTCTTTTTTTTATTTTATTTTTCCGTAAGTTATTGGGATACAGGTGGTATTCGGTTACATGAGTAAGTTCTTTAGTGGAGATTTGTGAGAACCTGATGCACCCACCACCTGAGCAGTATACACTGCACCGTATCTGTTGTCTTTTATCCCTCGCCCCTCTCCCACCCTTCCCCTCAAAGTCCCCAAAGTCCATTGTATCCTTCTTAGGCCTCTGCGTCCTCATAGCTTAGCTCTCACATATCAGTGAGAACATACAGTGTTTGGTTTTCCATTCCTGAGTTACTTCACTTAGAATGATAGTCTCCGAACTCATCCAGGCCATTGCAAATGCTGTTAATTCGTTCCTTTGTATGGCTGAGTAGTATTCTATCGTGTGTATATATGTACCAAAGTTTCTTTATCCACTTGTTGATTGACGGGCATTTGGATTGGTTCCACAATTTTCCTATTGTGACTTGTGCTGCTATAAACATGCATGTGCAAGTATCTTTTTCGAATAATAACTTCTTTTCCTCTGGATAGATACCCAGTAGTGTGATTGCTGAATCAACTGGCAGTTCAACTTCCAGTTCTTTAAGGAATCTCCACGCTGTTTTCCACAGCAGCTTTACCAGTTTACATTACAAGAATGGAGATTTTCAAATAAAAATACTTTTTATCACATTTTCATAAATAGTTGGTGACTATGACAGCATCTAGGCCATGTTTCTTATGTTCTGTTTACTACAAGATAAATTATCCTGACTTTCAATAAGTATTTGAACTGAAAATTGGACTCCTGGAGGTGTTATATAACCTCTGTAAGTTTTGTTTTCCTCACTGCTAAAAGCAGATAATAATAATATCTCCATTACAACATTATTGTGACAGTTAAACAAAATAATCCCTGAGAGTGATTAGTGTATTGCTTAGCACTTAGTAAGCAATGAGAAAGTGATAGTTCTTAATTGCATTTTAGTTTCAAGCAAGGAAGAGTTTCTAACAATGATACCAACGCTTGGAAACGTTTAGACTTAGCTGTCACAATCTATGGAAATGTTGTATACATGATCCTTGGAAAATCTGGCCTAGACCAGTAGTTCCCAAATTTGGCTATATCAAAGAATATCTGAAGGCAATTTAAAGTTATAAATATCCAGGTGCTACTTCAAATCTACTCAGTCAGACTCACCGGTGCTGGGACCTGAGAAGATGAATTTTTACCCTCCTCTTCAGATGATCTGCTTCATGACTGAGAACCACTTACGTAGGTAACTTATAGAATACCATCTAACTTAGGAACTCTGCAAATGTTTGACTAAATCTAAAGAGGTAGCTTTTATATGCAATGGAGGCATGCACAGCTTTCATATTTGACAGACTTTTCCATAGCTCCAAATGTCATGTATGTATACAGGAGTGAATGATAATTGATGGTAATGAGGCAGATTGACTGAGTGCTGCAGAGTTCCTTGGAGGTTCTTTTTAGAGCTTTCTAAAGCACCACAAGTCCTGATGGCATATATCATGATGGTCTCCATGTAATTACTGATTCAGCATTTCCCAAGCTGATGCTCCCCCGTACACTGTTCTGCAAGATGTTATTAATAAGCACTTAAATGACATCTTTCTTCAAATACATTTGATGAACAGATTTCTTCAGCCTAGTACTTCTCTATGACTTCCAAAAGCCTTCAAGATGCCAATGTGCACTGTGAATTTCCAGTAGATGAAATGTAATCAGGCACATCATTTGCTATTTAGACCATGGGCTCTTTACTTGATGTCTACCTGTTGGCGTCTTTCAAGGAAAAATGCTTTACAGAACACAATTTAGAAAATGGTATGAATTCAACCATTAGGTCCCAAACACAAATTTCTTTTTATTTGTGCAAATGTATGGAGTACATGAGAATATTTTTAATGTATATAATGCATAGTGATCTAGTCAGGGTGGTTAGGGTGTCCATCTCCCAAGTACAATACACTTTTATGTGTAGTCATCTTTCTCTGTGAGATTAAAAAAAAAAAAATCACAGAATCTGGCAAGGCATGGTGGCTCACGCCTGTAATCCTAGCACTTTGGGAGGCTGAGGCCAGTGGATCATCTGAGCTCAGAAGTTGAAGACCACCCTGGGCAACATGGTGAAACCCCGTCTCTACTAAAATACAAAAAATCAGCCAGGTGTGGTGGCATGCGCCTGTAGTCCCAGCTACTCAGGAGGCTGAGGCAGGAGAATCGCTTGAACCTGGGAGGTTGCAGTGAGCCGAGATTGCACCACTGCACTCCAGCTTGGGCTACAGAGTGAGACTTCTTAAAACAAAACAAAACAAAAAAATTCACAGAATCTGAACTGGTAGTCATCTAATCTTGCAAAGTAAATATTTTTGCAGGAATGTTTCTGAGATTCTGATCCTGTGCCTGGATTTCAATATGAATCTCTTCAATTTTGTCCAGAAAATAGAGTTTCATGTAAATATATCACAACCCAAAGAACTATCACCTCACCATTTTTGCTAAATCAGATTTCTGAGACATTGGAGGGAAGGCTCTTTTTTTTGTTATTGTTAAAAAGCAATAGATAGAAACTAGGCCAGCTGGTTTTAGGAAAACAACTAACTGGTTTCTGCAATAACTTAGACTGGTGACTAACATGGTAAACCTATAAAATGATAAGCAGTCACAATAAGATAAACTCAACAAGGTTAAACCAATTCACTTCACTTTTGTAGAGAACCCAGGAGGACATACTAAAGAACATACAAGTTTGTTAGCATATTTTTCATGTTGCTGAAGAAAAGATTACATTTGTCCCCATTAATTTGGCTGTCTTGGTCTTTCCACATGACGTGGAAATATATTAACCTTAGTATATTTTTAGGTGAATAATGTCCATGTCCACTACCATAACTTTAGGCCCTCTAACTTCCCTTTGTAATTGTGGAGTAAAATGTGGTGTGATTTCATGTGCATCACTTTTGTTAGAAGTAATGGGAGTGGTGGGTTTGTATTCTGTTAAAAAATAAAATGCTCTTATTATTTACCTTAAGGTAGAATAAGTACTTCATCCTTCACTGATCATTTGGAGTTGAAATTATAAAAATAAAAAGGGCAGGGTATATTGAGCTCACTGCTTTTTAGTCGCCTTATTTGTTCAATCATCAGCTATCTATGCTTGCAAGTAACTTTCAGGCCACCAGCAAAACCCTGTCGTCTCAATAGAGAAAGGCTGCATCTTTATACATATAAGAACTTTATTTTCATTTTTTTAAGGAAGGAGATGTATGAGTAATGCTGGAAGATTCCAGTCTGTTGCCATTATGCAGGCTACTAGAATAGCTATTTAGATTCTTGACATAGAGAATAAAAACAGACCTTCCTAAAAAGTAGATAGGAAGCCAGTGTGTGACTAAAAAGTTGCTGGGTACTAAATCACTGTGCATATAGTGTGAAATTGGGCAGGATTTTTCTATTCCCACTTTAACTTCTGCAGAAAATGGTCAGTTAAGTGGGGCTAAATGGATTGTGTCTGTTCACTCCGCTTGTGAATCTATACAGGTTTGGGATCAAGCTTACCATGTATTCTCAGGTAGATCCTGCTAATAATTGAGACAGTATTTTTACTGGCATATTATTTTTAGAGCTTGACATACCTAAAAGCATATTTAAATACTTTCATTGTGTTATTCATCTTTCAAATCCTGCAGAGCCACAGTCAATAGTTGTAACAATTGTTGTTTAGGTAATGCAATGGTCAAAAACCCAAGTGTGGGTGTTTCTCTGTCCAACCTGCCAGAAGCTGATTTGGCCTGAAGCCAGGGAGTTCATGCTTCAGTTGTGCTTTGGCTCCCTCACTTGCATGTCCCTGTCTAAGAACGTGTAGTTAAATTTATAGTTGTAATTTTAAAATTTATTTTTCCAAAAAAACAGCATCGACATTGTGTACACTTCAGATGCCACAAAACCTGGATCCATCCCTTCATTTTTTTTTTTTTAATTTTCTTTGCCTCTACCATGCATTCAAGGTAATGCATCAATTTAGTTTTTCAGGCAATGGGACAAATGACAGGTTCATTGTTTCAAAAAATACCACCCATGATGTTACAGTTGGTTTTATCTTCTGAAAGATTTTTTTTCTTGGCATATTAACATGAAAATAAAGCTTCCTAAGTTCAGTTTATTCTAGGAAAGACTAGGAATCCATTCTTTTATTTATTCTTTTCTTTATTTAGTAAACTTATATTCAGTAATGAGGTTGCTGCATGGCTCTTGGCATGTACAAAGATAAAGTGATAAAGAGAAAAATAAAAGATCTTGCTCCTCAGTTGGCCTACCAACTTTACATTTGGAGTGGCCAAAGTACTTAGTGAAATTCTCAATTATAAAATAATTTTAAAATAGCTGCATATATAGTGTCTTGTGGGGTGTCACCATTTCATGTGCATTATCTCATTTGAATCACTTTACTATGCTTAAGTGCAACAAGTGTTTTAAGTTATTAAAATGGTAAGTTAGTAAGTAAAACAAGATGTCAATGAAAGTATTAAGGCACAATGGAGCTATGTTTTACAAATCTAACAGTGCTTTTGTACTCATGAATTAATTACTTGGGTATAAGTTAATCATACCCTGAAAGTCAAAACAAACAAACAAACAAAAAACCTTAATTTCCTGAGCTCTCTGCTGGAAAAAGATACTAATTTTAGATCAGATTCCACTTACTTATAACATGCTAAAAATTCAACAAACTCAAAAATTACTTCAGAGTTTCTATTCAGTGTCCAGATAGCACCCTTCTGCTTTCAGGAGTCACCTTCCTTTAATATATCTGGGAAGGAGAAAAGCCTGTATCTGTCCTGTTTCTCCCATCTCACGCTCTTCTCCCCAACTCTGACACACACACACACCCTGAGCATTTATCATTTATTTGACAAATATGTATCCGTACTATGGATCAGGCATTGTAACAAGCATTGGAAAGCCAATAGTGAGAAAACAATGCTCTGGATTAATTGAATAATTACATACATTTAATTACAAACTGTGGCAAGCACTAGGAATGAAAAGCACAAGGTATCTGGAGGAGATAATAATGGAAGAACTTGATCCTCCGCATGTAGAGGAGCATTTTCTGTGCAAGGAAGATCTAAGGTAAGATCTGAAAGATTACTTGAAAATAACCATCTCTTTCCCTTCCCCCCCAAGAAAAACAATAAGTAAATAAAAGGTTTTTAGGTGCATGAGACTTTGCTAAAATGCATTCAAGAAAAATTCAACAGCTTTAGGGATACAAATGGTTTTGGGTTACATGGATGAAATGTATAGTGGGGAAGTCTGGGCTTTTAGTGTACCCATCACCCGAATAGTGTATATCATAATCAGTAGGTAACTTTTCATCCCTCAGCCCTCTGACCCTCCGCCTTCTGACTCTCTCATGCCCATTATACCACCCTGTATGCATTTGCATACTCAGCTTAGCTCTCACTTATGAGTGAAAACATATGGTATTTGGTTTTCCATTCCTGAATTACTTTGCTTAGGATAATGGCCTCTAGCGCCATCCAAGTTGCTGCAAAAGACATTATTTTGTCTGTATTTATGGCTGAATAGTATTCCATAGTAAGTATGTATTTATATATACACCACATTTTCTTATTTTTAAAATAATTTCAACTTCTATTTTAGATTCAGGGAGTACATGAGCAGTTTGTTATGTGAGTATATTGTGTGGTGTTGAGGTTTCAGATATGAATGATCCCATTACCCAGGTAGTGAGCATAGTACCCAATAGGTCATGTTTCAACCCTTCCCCTCCTCCCACTCACCCTCTCAGTGTCTGTTATTGCCATCTTCATGTCCATGTGTATCCAATGTTTAGCTCACTTATAAGTGAGAACATGCAGTATTTGATTTTCTGTTCCTGTGCTAATTATCTTAGGATAAGGGCCTCCAGCTATACACATGTTGCTGCAAAGGATATAATTTCATTCTTTTTATGGCTGTGTAGTATTCCATGATGGGTATATACATTTTCTTTATCAAATCCACTATTGATGGGCACCTAAGTTGATTCCATGAGTTTGCTATTCTGAATAGTGCTTTGATGAATGTACACATGCAACCACATTTTCTTTATCCATTCATCAGTTGATGAGCATTAGATTGGATTCTGTGTCTTTAAAACTGAATTGTGCTGTGATAAACATATGCATGCAGGTGTCTTTTTTTATAAAATGAGTTATTTTCTTTTGGGTAGATACATACCAGTGGGATTGCTAGACTGAATGGAAGATCTTCTTTCAGTTCTTTGAGAAATCTACATATTGTTTTCCATAGAGGCTGTACTAATTTACATTCCCATCAACAGTGTGGTGCATTCCCACCAAATGCATTGCCTTTTCACTGCATTCATGCCAACATCTATTGTTTTTTACTTTTTAGTAAAAGCCATTCGGGCTGGGGTAAGGTGGTATCTCATTGTGGTTTTAATTTGTATTTGCCTGATGATTAGTGATGGTGAACATTTTTTCCTGTGTTTGTCGGCCATTTGTTTATCTTCTTTTGAGAAATGTCTGTTCATGTCATGGAAATAATTATCCTCTATATAAGATTATTTTCAAAATGTAAGTAAAAAAGCATCCCAAATGAAACCCTCTACAATTAGGAACATACCCCAATCTCTGAACTTGCTTCCCTGCCCTGTAGTCTTCCTTCTTCAAACCTCTTCCCTTCAGGGAATCTGCAAAATAGAATAACCACCAGAAATACGTTTACCAAAGTAAAAAATTATTCTACCTCCAACAACACCATAGACTAGAGTGTAAGTAAAGTGATCCTTCTACACTCCAGTTCAGGACAGCCACCCAAGCTTTGTTTGGATACCTTACACACGGTTCTCTCTAAAATCTGCCCACAACCATGAAATGTAGATAACCATTGTATATGCAGAGTCTCCTAAGAACAACACTGATTCTTGAGCTCAGTACAGTTTAAATTCAAATTCAAGAGAAAGTTTCCCTAAATGTCCTATAATCTGCATGGGAGCATCCACCAACAATAGCTTATCTTCTAGATTATGCCCAAGGCCGATAGATGCATAAGAACTGGGACCCATTTCAAAGCCGTGTCCCCCTAATGCCAGCCATCTGCTTAACTATAGAAAGAGGAGGCAAAAGGGTTACAATGATTTTTTTCCTTATTTTTTGGAGCTTGTAAAATTTTTGTTCAGGGAGTATCTTGAAATCTTTGTCGGGGGAAGGGAGGCAGTCCAAGCATCTTTTATCCTCAGGACCATAAAGTCCCCAGGAATGAATAAGAGATTGCTCTGACATATACACTGGGTCTCAGGAGAATGTCAATATTCATGTTGATGTGGTTAAAAAGTATTAGCCAAGATGAAATGAGCTTACCTCCCTCCCTTATTCAGATACCTTCAGATTGTGCCCACCTACAGGACCAAATGCTCCCACTGAGGTTTTACATGTTGTACAAGCCCTGAATAGGATTTTCCAAGTGTAAGGGGCCTTTCCCAGGCTAAGGCTTCTAAAAATGATTCTTACCATTTTACAATTCAACGCATTCATTGTTTCATTATGGAGATATAACAGGACACATACATAGACGTAAATGCCCTCGTTTCAACTGTATGGCCATTAATACCCATGCCTGTTTGCACCCAAACTACCCTGTAGAAACCTGAGTAATTGGAATCAGACCTTAAAGACAACATGATTGGCCTGCAGTCTTCTTGTTTTGTTTGCATTGACTAAGCTTTAAATGATAGTTTTTCTGTTTGAAAATTCAGGTCAAAAAGATATGGTTTATAGCTCTTCTGTTTGTTCTCTTATAGTGATTCTCACCATTTTATTCCACTTGCCAGAAACAGCCCACTTATCGAATATAGAGTAAACCTGGAAAAGAAACCTGCTAGCTCCTTCCATCAACAGACCATTCTTCTCATACTCTTTTGCTCCAAATATCAGACCATTTTTTGGTGAATACTAAGCCAGTTGATACCTTGCTATAGCATATTGCTCTCTATAAAGAGAACTGGGTCTTTATTTTCTTTCGTTTTACATTTTTGGTCAGAATTCTTCAAAGTGTGAGAAAATGGCTACACTACTTTGTGAATATTCTTGGAAAATCCTTTGATATGCCTTGCTGGGACCCTGGCAGCACTAGTAAGAATCTTGTAGCATCGTCCTACATGTTACCCCTAACCCAGAGTATCAGATGCAGAGGTATGATTGACACCACTTTTAGTTCACAGAAGCCTGTTTAACTAACTACTAATTACACAAATCTGGGACTGGAGTTCTAGATGTCACCACTTCAAAAAACATCCCTTTTCTCACCATGTTTTGTTTCTCTTAATGCCATAGAAATGATTGAATCAGAGAAAAGACTGACTTTGATTATTTTAGCTTCCACTAGTTTTCTGGCCTAACTCAGAATGACTCCATCAGTCTTTACTATAATACTGGAAACTCCTTTAGGACAACACTCTCCCCCTTTATTTGTTAGTAGCTTGTGTGTGCTCACTGCATAATAAATATCGAATATACTTAATATAAGCATCAGATGGAGAGATGGATGCAATAGATAATTTCATGTATAAAAATGAAGTATGGCTGGGCATGGTGGCTCACACTTGTAACTGTAGCACTTTGAGGGGGCTGAAGCAGAAGGATAACTTCAGCCTAGGATTTGAGACCAGTCTGGGCAACGTAGTGAGACCTCATCTGTAAAAAAATAATAATTTTTTTTTTAATTAGCTGGGCATGGTGGTACACATCCATAGTTCTAGCTACGTGGGAGGCTGAGGAAGGAGGATCACTTGGGTCCAGGTGTTTGAGGCTACAGGGAGCTATAATTGAGCCCCTGCACTGAAGCCTAGGTGACAGAAAGAGACTCCGTCTCAAAAAAAAAAAAAAAAAAAAAAAAAATAGAAGCTCAGATTTCTAAAAGTTTGTCCTATTGTGATCTTATCAGAGAAAGAAAAACACATTTCTTTTTCCTCATCAAAGGTTTGTAATCGAAACACCTGCTAAAGTAATTCAACAGATACGAAACATATTTGCTATGCTACCATGAATTTTATCTGCTTTTATGTTATCTCATTGGAAATAGGATTCTGAACCCTGATTTCCCATAATTTCTTTCACAATTGTATTAAGACTAAAATTCTATGTGATTTTAAGCCTGCACACTTATTCTCTTTCTTAAAAGCTTTTCATTTTGCCATTTGATGAATATTGGAAGTGAGTGGATTATCTGGATAAAGAGAATTAGTCGAGGTTTGCATCAGTCAAGAGAGTAAAGCCACCAGAGGCTTTCAGGGAGTGCCTTACAATATAAATAGTCCTAATCTCCTTCAAGCATTGACTTTCAAGAAAGAGAATTTTCTCAAAGTCAGTGTTTTTAATCAGCTAGATCTGCAACATGATTGAAAGTAATGCTGGGGATAACCAAAGCATGCTGTGCAGGAGAAAAAGCAGCGAGCAGTCAATGATCTGATTCATGAGGAATGTTAGAGGCTGGAGAGGAGGGGAGAATTAAGAAGTGTCTCAGATCCCCTAACTACTTCTACCTCTCAAACAGTCATCCGGAGACATCCCTGCCTGAAGTGAAAATGTACCATTTGGATGGGAGCGAGTTATTAGCTAGAGGAGGGCACCCAGTGAGATTCTGGAAATGTAGACAGTGCTTTCACGGTCCCAGTGTTTCCATTTTTCATGCCAAAAAGGATCAGTGCCAGCTACAAAACAGGTGGAATTATTCTAGCATGGCTTTGTAGACAGGAAAGAGAATGAATATGTGTTTTACCTGAGATGTTGCGGCAGCAGTAAAAGCAGAGGAGGTTACAGCAAAATGAGAAGAAAAATGGCTCTAGCCACAAATTGTTGGAGCCTGGACTCCCCATGGCAATGGCCTGGACCCCCATTTTTGCACCTTCTTTTCTCCTAGAAGAAAGAAAGAAAGTGCCTCTGAAGCAGTCATCCTTAATGAGCAGAGAAAAGGTTTTCTTGTTTTGTTTTGTATGATGCAGTGGAAATAGGAAAAAAAGTAAAGGAAGTAAATTCTTCTATAATTATTTCAGATACATTTTCTTGAGTTTTTAAAAAAATGTTTTCCTTAAGTGTCTCCACAAAAAGGAAAAGAATTTTCACTAGGAAAAAAAAGAAACATGGAGCCAAAATAATTTCAGATCTTGTGTGTAATTTGCCTTTGAAAACATTTGAGCAAAAGGCCACAGACCCTTGGGCAAAAGTGTTAGACCAGTACTCTTCTATCCAGGCCACTTTTACCGGATGTAAAATGCAATCTGATAGTTACTACTTTTGGCAGTTCCCAAAGTGTGTATTGGCCTTGCAGGAAGAAATTTGTTTAGAGTCTTAATGTGGGTTGTTTGGGGTGCTCGAAAATGGCATTCCAGTGCTACCTGGATCACAACTGACCACTTCCCAAATGAGGACTCACCCAGCATGCCCAGAGAAACCACCTAGAAAGGCGGCGATCAGAGGATTCCCACTCTGAAGACTTAGACTCACTGGATTTTATAAGGTGATCTTTGAACAGTCAGCTACGTTAAAAAATCGGAATGTACTGAGGATTAGACCAAGAGCTGAGAGAATCTATCAAAAAAAAAAAAAAAAAAGTTATTTCCGCTGGTTTGAGCACTTTTCTTCTTCTTCTTTTTTTTTTTTTTTTTCTTTATCTAATGAATTTCTATTTATCCTTTGAAACTCAGCTTCACCTCACTTTCCCTGGAAATCCTTTCTGGCTCCCCATAGTGTAGGTCAGATGTTCCTGACCTAGATAACTAGATAGCTCACTTTAACTTCTGATCTTCCCTGTTGGACTGTCAGTTCCATGAGGATGTAGATGGCATCTTTCTCTCCAGTACCCAGTGCCAATCACAGAGATCGGTAAAGCTTTTCTGTACAGGATCAGATAGTAAAGATTCATTTAGATATTGTGGGCCATACAGTCTCTGTCACAACTACTCTATTCTGTTGCACTGAAACAGACACACACAAAAGCCACAGGTAATATGAAAATGAATGATTGTGGCTACATTCTAGTAAAATCTTATTTACAAAAACAGGCATGAGCTGGATTTGTCTTGCCATCTATAGTTGCTGACTCTGGCTTAACAAAATGCCTGGCACAAAATAGTGGTTCAGAGAAGACTTTCCAAAGTACAGGCTGAGTTGATGATGGTCTGTGGGCAGGGAGATAAGAGGATATATTTGAGAGCTATTTGGTGATTTGATAATTTGGTGATTTTATTTGATGGGTGGGTAGGAAGTAGAGTAGAAATTCAAGTTTCTGACTTGAGCCTCTGGCCTTAAGGAGGAAATATTTTTGTAAAAACAGTGGGACTGGGTATGGTTAGCAAGAGTGGAGAAGAAGAGGTGAGTCACATTGGGAGCATATTGAATATGAGAAATAGGTGATATACTCTGTAACAATGGCTCTCAGACTTTGTGTGTAACAGAGTCACCAAGAGGGCTTGTTGAAAACACAGATTCCTGGGCTTCACACCCAAAGTTTCTGATTCTGAGGTGGGGCTCAACAATTTGCATATCTGTCATGCTCCCAGATGATGTTGAAGTTGCTGGTCTGGGCACTATTCTTTAAGAAAAACTGACCTAAAGACATGTGCTAGGGTTTTTATTTGGGTGTCACCAGTATTAAAAGTAAGTGAAACGGAGAGAGAACCAAGCAAAATCTTGAGAATGCCATAGTAGCAGTATACATACTACTACCCTTTAAACAAATAATGAAGTCTTTGAGACTACAGTACAATTCCTTTTCTTCTCCCCATGCCATAACATTTTCTGTGAAAGGAGCCATGAAGTCAGTCCTGTCCCCATCTAAGCCTTGACTTCTGTAGTGTCTCTTTGGAGCTCCTGGTTTGGTACCAAGCTCATTTGGTTGAGTCGCCCCAGATCTACCTCATATTGCTTTTCCTCTGTCCCCGTGACCCCTATACAAATGTCTCCCTCATCTTCAGTCTACATATCGATTTTCAAAATCTAAGCTTTCCTTCTATTGCCCCAGTATTCCTGGCACATCCCCAGACTGTCCCACTCAGACCAAGAAGGGCACCATATCTAGGCAGAATCAGAAAGAAAATAGATGTTGATATTAAACAACTCTATTTCGTTCGCAGAAAGGTGGAAAAATATTAGAAAGATATCATCCAAGAAGAATATTTCCACTACTAAAATCAGGGCCATCTCCTAGACCTCCACCCAGACTGCGCCCTTTGTGGCTCTCTTCTCCTACTCTCTGAATTATAACTGTTATGATTATTAGTGTTAGCAATTATATTGATAGCCACTATTCACTGATGCTTGCCACTAAATGCTTTGGGTACATTTTCTTATTTCATCCTCACGGCTACTGCTGAGGTAAGTCTTTGCATCTTCATTTTAGAGCAATACAGACGCTAATGAACTTATCCAAGATCAAACAGTTCATAGGCAACAGTGAGAGAAATTTCATCTCAGAGCTTACTGACACCATAGCCTCCCTTCATGACCACTCTTCAGCACACCAGATTTCCTTTCTCCTTACTGTATTCCTCAAAGAAAAATGCACAGATGCTACATTTTTAAAGACTTTGCTGCTAATCTCTACATAGATATAGATAGAGTATAACAAGTTTAGCAAGGTTTAAAAGTTGAGAAACTATTTTAAAGCTCTCAAGATCCTAATCCATAGCAGGATACAATCTTATAAATGTGGAGGTACTGTTGGAATTCTTCCCTCATGGTTTATTGCTAAGGAAGGAACTCATCAAAACTTCACCACCCCATCCCCACATCATTTTATTTATTCTTGCCTAAATGAGAGGAACAGGCTGACTACTTTATAAAAGAATAGCACTTTGCAAAGAGTGGGGGAGAGGGAAATTGGGTTCAGTTGTATGAGATGCCAGTGGTATCTCTAAGTGGAAATGCCAGTTAATTAAAAGGATAACTCTGAATAACAGAGGCATGCTAATTGTAACTATTTAGTTGCATTCCATTGCTCCCCACCCCAGACTGAGTGGAGGTGGTGCCAGAGGGCCTCAGCAGTTACACAGTGCTTGCTCTAGGAAAGCACTAGGCGAGATGATTACTGCTCACCTGGTATTTATAGTCCCCTTGCAGTTAGGCAGTCATTGGTGACTTGGTCTGGTCAATGTGCTGTAAAGAGAAGTAATTTGTATCACTCTTGGGTAAAGCATTTAAGATCTGGTAGATAACTTTCCAACTGCTTTTTTCCATTGCTTCGGTGATCATAAAAGCCAAGTGTTATAAGTGGCATAAGCCCGAGATAAAAGCAGCCTGGATCCGTGAGTCGCTACATAGAGGAGAGCCGCCCTGGAGAGTCCTTCAACCTTGGGTGGACTTTGTAAGAGTGAGAAAGAATTTGTTATATACATTTGTTTAGTAAATTTGTTACCATGGATTGTTTTTCATGGCAGCATAACACAGCCTACCTAAACTAATGCAACTGCTCTTATTAATACTAAATTTATTTCCTCTGCTGGGTCAAATGAAGGTTTCTGTTGGTTCTACAATGTATCTTCACTCCTTGTTGAAACAGATTATAGCTACATTTAAAGAAGAAAATGAAAACAAAAGGTAGGGAGAAAAATTCAAGAAATGCCATTCTGGGGAGAGAATACTTAATTCATATAGACAAATGTAAATAATACAAGTTTTACAGGAAAAACTGTAACTTAAGAACACTATGATGCTGCAGGTTAGAAATAGTATTCCATGATATGAGCCCCAAGGGTTTTAAGAAGTATTTATGACATTGTTTACTAAATGGTTTTCTGATTTCAAAGACATGAAGAAGAAGCATGGCAACATTAGAAGAAAGGAAGAAAGCAATAATAATGAAAATTTTGAGGGAGAAAAGTGGCTTGAACATTTGTCATGTGTAAAAAGTAAAAGGAAGAACATTTAAACCAGATTTTTCCATGAAATATACACAGCACAGGCTTTCAAAGAACAAATAAAGGCATGTAAGTTGGCATGGTAGTCTGAAGGAGAGTGCTTTGGAGCCATCAATCCTGAAGGTGACAGGGATATGAACAACTGTAGTTAAGTGTATATCATAAGGCCTGTGTTACCATCTCTGTAGCAAAAGACAAATGGCCTGATCACTGTAAGAAATTCAGGAGAATTTGTGGATGAAAAACTTTCCAACCAACGGGGACAAGGGCAAGTAGGCCCATATATAAACAGTTGGCAGCCTGATTCTGTCGCCTACTTCATCCCTTTTATTTCACTGTTCTCCTGTGTGTGTGTATGTGCATGTGTGTGCACGCACACAGACTCCTGCCACATTCTGATCTAAGGCAATGGATCATTCACAACTAGTAGATTCCAAGTGGTAAATAAAAGTTTCAATAGTAGAGTCAGGTAAAGGTCATAAGTCTCTTCCTACAACCACATTACAGTAAAAACAAGGCTGGTAGATGAAATTTGGTCACACATACAAACGCTTATTGGCAATAAAGTATGCAGCTTGTTCGGTACATTCTTAGTGTTTTAGCACCAGCTGTGTGACAAATTTGCTTGAAGGAAATGCAACCAATATTCTAGCAGCAGAATTTAGTGTGGCAGCAAGTATCTTCAGAATCAATGGGTGTATAATAGATTATTTCAAAGTCTGGCTTTTGGCCTCCTTCTAAAAGATATAGACCACCTGGTCTGTAGAAACTTATACTCTATTCCTACAATACTTCCATTACTCATATCCTCATGTGAATAACAAAAAATATTATTCCTAATATATCTGTTGTGCTAATCCATAAAACCTCTGATGTTAGTCAAACATAAGAATCTTAAAGATAGCTGAAGAGCATACTTTTAGAAAGTGGGCTTCAGATTAGAAGTTTTAAAATGCTAGCTATCCTTGGAGACTGTTCTCCCAATTAGGCCAACTGATCTCCCATAGAAGGTAGATTAAGTTATCACAAACACATACAGACATTATATCACACTGTATGCTGAGGTATATTGAAGGATAATAAGAGATACAACAAAACAATTCCAGTCCATGGAGGTGGATAAGGGATAGATTTCATTAAAAAATACATGGAGAAAGAACAACTATCATGCATTGAAATTTTTTAAATGAGCATTTAAACCACCAACTGCAGGGTTTGCTCAATATTTCTCAAATTCTATTGGCAAATTATACCCCTATTAAAGTTAGGTAGGAGCCTGCAGATGAGATTTTTTTTTTTTTTTTTTTTTTTGCCTATGGAATATAGGTTAACAGCAAAGACAAACACCCTTCCATCGTCTGCCTTTTGTGGGAGCTTCTCTGTAGTACGGTGGTATTTCTATGTGACCTCTAGGGTCGGATCGCCTGGCTCCAAACTCTTGTTCTTTTACTTATTAATAATAACTTTAGGCATATTTAACTATAGCTTATAATTTTAAAGTGAGGATCATAACTCTTATGGATGCTGGAAAGACTAAATAAATTAACATATGAAATATTAATATTTATAAGAATCCCTACAGCGCAAAAGGTATATGCCTATTATTATTATTGTATTGATATTATATTAATATTATTGATATTATTATTATAACCTTCATATCCAAATCCTGTGTACTTCCCTCCACTGCAGATGTGACTGAGGTGCATGGGGAGAATAGGGGCTGTTTCATAGGATTCAATATAGATTAAATGAAACTATGTACCTGAAGCCCTATAATATAGTGACCCAGTAAGTGGATAACAAAAATGATGAGTAAGGTTTCCTATGAAACTCTTGCTATGTTGTAGTTGTAGTTGCCATTTTCAACCTTTGGAAATTCTTCCAGGTGTCTCAGCCATCGACCCCCCCTTTTCTAATTATGATGTCCTAGAGAAAAGCACAATAACTCTAAGACCCTGCAGGTCTACAGAGATTCTGCATTAGGAAGTTGAATGCTTCCCTCCACTTCCCAACCCTGAATGTACCAAAAAGAGCACTGGGTGGAGTCGTGGCTAAGTGAAGACTGTGGACCTTTTCTTTAACATTAAAATAGCAGGAAGTCAGAAATATAAAAGTTCAAACCCCAAAATGGTACTGACACTTAAGCAGAACCATATCAATTTCACTTTCATTGAATGGATTTGAAAAGCTAAACTGATAATCCCCTGAACATTTTCAGTGTGTAGCTCTCTCATTCAGTATGTTTAATCCACTCTCCTAGATCATTATACAAGAGTTTTGTTTTGTGCCATGGGAAATTCTGATCTTAGTTGATGAAGTACTCAGTCACCTATAATCTTGTGAGAGCCACAAATGACGATGATTTCAATTTGTGGAGTAACCTGGAATGAAGAAGACAATATGCTGAGTCTGAGAGCTGAGGTAATTGTGTTTTTACTTCAGATCAGCAGAAAATGTTTTAAAGGGAACATCTTTTGTGCATTAGTTCCAACTGCGTTTTTTCAATTTTTATCAACTATAGTCATTAAGGAATCACTGAAGAAAAGATAAGAGAATCTGCATAGAAAAGAGAGAATCAACAATGCATAATCAGTGAAAAGCTATGGAAGAGGCATGAAAGGCTTAGCGTAGTGAAAGCAATGCTGAGTTGGCACTGAAGAGCTTTGGAGTTGAATAAGGCCACCTCTCAAGAGTTGGATGACCTTGAACTTCTCACTTCTCTCAGGGCCACTTTTTCCTCATCAGTTAAAATTTGAGAATTCAAAGAAGTTATTATTAGGATGTCTTTCATCCCTAAAATTCTGTCTGTAAAAGATGCAGAAAATTGCTACGATGTTGCATAAATAAACAGGATATGTATTATCTGAGGCTGTTGGCAATAAGAGTTCTCTTCTTTGAATGTCCTAAACGGATTTGTTTCTCTGAAATCTTCATTTTACTTTCTGTGTTGTGCACAGCATCCGTTCTCTTTTGTGGCAATAATCTTTTCCTATCTCACACTTATCACACTGGAATCCAGCCACCAGTTTGTGTGTGTCACTCGCGGCTATTATCAATTCTTGCAGTTCAGGAATCACATCAAACTCCCCTGTTTCGGAGTGCATAGGAAAGTGCTTAGCATTGAATGTGGAATGATAGAATGAACAAAGAAATGGCAAAATGACTAGGTGGATGAATGCATAGCTTAATATCAGCGAGGCAGGAAGTAAACAAAGAGACACTGAGCACCAAGTAATTCGATACAATTCATCATGAGAACTTATCTTTAAGCTCCTGTTTCATGAGGTTAGATACTGTCCAACATGGTTCTTACGGCACTCGTTTTAGCTGACAGCACTGGCATTCAGTGAAAATTACAGTGGGCTTGAGTGTCTTTAGAAATAACAGTTTTGCAAATTTGATTACCATTAAACAGCCTTTTCAAAACACCTACCTGAGTAGGAATGGAGTATATATGTTAGCCAAGACTTAATTATTCATCTCAGGAATTGGCACACTATCTGTTAGCTAAAGCCATCTTCCTGTCTACTTACCTTATTTTCTGTTTTTATAAAGCCTATGGTCTAAAAATGATTTTTACATTTTTATACGTTTGGGGAAAAATATTCAAAAGAACGATACATGAAAATTACATGAATTTTGAATTTCAGTGCCCATCAATGAAGTTTTATTGGAACACAGCCACACTCATGTGATTACTATTGTCTGAATGCTTTGATGCCACAACAGCAGAGTTGAGTAGTCACAAAAGACTGGATAGCCCACAAAGCCTAAAGTATCTACTATTTAGTCCTATACAGAAAAATTTGCCAAGCCAGGCTATATCTGATGGTCCTTTTTGATAATGGTATTATCAAAGTCAATTTATAAGCAGAAATGACTGTGTGTTTAGAAGAACTACTTCATCATTTTTATTTATTTATTAACTTTTTGAGACAGGGTCTTGCTCTATGGCCCAGGCTGGGGTGCAGTGGCCACATCTTGGCTCGCTGCAACCTCTGCCTCCCAAGGCTCCAGCGATCCTCCCACCTCAGCCTCCAGAGTAGCTGGGACTACAGGTGCACACCACCACGCCCAGCTAATTTTTTGTATTTTTTGTAGAGACAGAGTTTCATCGTGTTGCCCAAGCTGGTCTCAAACTCCTGGGCTTAAGCTATCCACCCGTCTTGGCCTCCAAAAGGGCTGGTATTACAGGCGTGAGCCACCATGCCCAGCCAAATTGCTTCACTTTTAATGGAAAGGTGAGGTACTTGCAAAAATTGGAGAAGGTTCATTGTCACCTCTTCGATTTTTTTTTTTCTTATGGAAGCAAAGGATATGCTAAAGAAGCAAAGGGTATGCTAAATTTTTTTCTTTAGATTTGTACAACATTGAAACCAAGAACTAGTGTGAGCAATTTCTTTCTTTAAAATAATACATTCTCATTTAACATATATAAGTTCATCATATATTTACTTGTTTATTCCACATTTTGTTACTTACAAAAATTTTTTCATACTAAAGCAGAGATCTGATCTTTTTAAAAAAAGACATTTGGCTTGAGACATTTATAAAGTATCATTATACTGTCTGTAAAGTTGGTGCAATGGAAAAAAAAAAAAAAAAAAAAAACAAAAACTATTTCCTAATGATATTCGGTGACTAAAGGAGTTCCCTTAATCCCTTTCTCTCAAATTGTGTCTGGAAGTAAGACATTAGAAAATAATATTAATTAGAATTTTAAAAAATACATTGGCTAACCCACCCAAATAAAAAGTTATAACTTGGAATACCAACACTGGTAAGACAAGTACAAAAGAGCTAGGAAGTTCTAAATAGGAAAATCACTACTGAAAAAGAAAATTTAATTTAAAACTGTTTGATTACTACACGCTTCCACAAATAAGAGCAAGGACAATGCAGTATCAAAGACACAGAGACCGTTAAAACTGACCAAAGACACAAATAAATCAATACCTGCTTTAGTTTTCTATTTGCAAGAAAACAAAATCACTCTGCTCAAATTACAGCGTTAATTCATTCTATTGGAAACTAGCAATTCACAAATTTTGCTTTAGTTGTTATTTTGTTTTTGTCTTCTTATTTTTTCCCGAGTGTCATGTTTCAAAATTGAGAAAAAATCTCAACCAGTTTAATTTCCTGGAAATATTAATTTGTACAGTGAAATCAGGGTCACTTATAACAATAACCTCCGTGAATGATCACATCGTAAAACAATTGTAGTCTATATATTTAAGAAAATGTTGTCATTGGTAAATGTCTTTCCACATGGGCTAAATTATCTCTGTAATGAGCCACCCTGGTGGGAAAGTGAATCTTTCAGCTCCAATTCAATGAGAAGGTGAGTTGTTATCTTTCTGATCGATGGTGATTAGGCTCTTGGAGCATATCTGGCTTACATGCTTCTGAACGCCAAATGGCTGAAGGCCACCCCTGTTTACCCCCTTGGCTGGCAGTTATCTTTGGATGACTTGGAAGAAGCAACAGTTCTAGCAGCATGATTCTGGTTCAATGGCTCAAATTGGCCATTTTCTTCTGTTTAGATCATCACCCCTACCCAGGCACTACCTGTTGGTGGCCATTGAATGGTAAATTCAAAAGAAAATAGACACATCATAATTGCCGCTTTCTTGCCCTCATAAATGGATGGCAGAAAATCCTCTTATTGGAAGAGTATTTTCTTTCTCAAAAATGAAAAGCTATTAAAAGTAATGTAGCAGCTACAACCTAGATATTTATAAAACATATGAAATAAAAACTCTGACTGTTGTCTTCAATAATTACATAAAAGACCAAGCCAATATTTACATTTAAAAGAAGATTCTATATGCTTACCAATGAAGCACTGGTTATATTCTTATCTTGACAGATGGTCCATTTTTGATCATTTATGTTAAGCACTAAGTCAAATTAATCCCAAAAATGTTGTGTGTGTTTTAAATTCCATGCAAGTATAGCCAGGAGGTATCATTATTTACCTCACATCAATAACTCAGGATAGTCAATTTTAAAAAAATATGGATTAACATTTTAAGTAATCCTAGATTTCTGGAATAATTGAAGTAAGATTTTCTATATGTATGATTAAGGAATAATTTTCTCCCACATGTTTTTTTAAAGTAAAAATATTCTCAATTACTATACATGTGGGTTAATCATATGGGTATTTGGGAATAACTCAGTGGGGTAACATGCATAAGTGACAGGCACACATCATGTCTCAAGTCTTTAGCTCCTCAAGTTGTTTGTGGATAATGACATGGTTTTTAATGCTTGAGAATTCTTTTTTTAATCAGGTGCTACAAAAGATAATAATTCTCTTATTAGTTTTCCTATTTTGTAAATGTCAGTCATGACAATCTTGAGCAAGCACTTTGGTTTTATCATCACACCCTGCTCTGCTACCTCATTAATGCATCAAGAATATCTTCAGAATCACATTCCATCCCCGTTCTTGATTTCATGCGAGCTGAGGATGCTAATCACATCTGTACAGGTGTATTTTTACAGAGCTGCCAGAAAAATCCTTCTGCTCATTCAAGAACATCATCTGTCTATAATTAATGTTCTATCTGTCTTCTTAAAAATAGGAAACTACTGCCTACCTAATATCCCGAATTTCTTCCAGCAGTGAATCCCTAAGCATCTATTAAATTAGCTCAGGTCTTTCTGAAAGATCATCTTTTATATCTATAATGAGAATTGTTTTTTTTTGTTTTGGGTTTGTTTTGTTTTGTTTTGTTTTGGTGATCATTATTGTTCCTTTGTTAAAGCTTCTGGTCTCTTGCTCTCTACTCTCTCTCTCTCGTTTTATATTGGCCAGTTGGTTCAGATTTCATATTTACATCTTGTACGTGCTGATTTTTAAACATTTTTATCTTCTTTTTTCTTTCCAAGTAACCAGGTGTAATAAAAATTAACAAAATATATCTGCTTTCACATCAAAATATCTATAGTTATATGAAATCCAATTTATGCATTGTAAATTCTTAAGCAATCAAATTTCTGTATATGATTATACACACAGTATGAATGAGAATTTGGAAATCAATGTTAATAATATAATATGAGATCAGGAACTCCTTAAAATTAGGAACTACATATTATATCACTGTGAGATTTTTATATTTAGATTCTAATACTAAGATTTTCAATACATAATTTTGAAGGTGGAAATGGACCTGCCTAGAAATATTCCTGAGACAGGAACATTCCCTTCAGAATGTGGCTACTGTTTTCTCCGGACTTTTACCTATAAAGATGCTTACATCTGTTTGTGTCATTAAATTTTTGTTTTGTTTGTTTCATTTTCTAGTATAAACAAATAAATGATAAATGTGGCTATCATCTTCTTGAACAATGTTCTGTCTACCTGATCATACCAACAGAATTGTCTTCTGGGTCATGTCATCCTGTTCCATCATAGAAGAAGTGTGGGGGTGGTGTTCCCCAAAAGACACAGTAGCGTTTGAATCAAACCCAGCTATTTACCCTACTCTGTGTCACTACAGGTACATTTTCAAAGCACTTCTCAGAAATCAGTATATCTTAGGACATCATGCTCTTTTCTATAAATTCTGATGCCAAAATGGAAGAGCTACAGGGTTGCAGGCATATTTGGGAGCAGATGGTAATACCTACTGCTGTGTCCAAATAGCCTGGTAGGCATATTTATCTGATATGTTTTTGAATTATGGTAAGAAGCCAACCATCTCTCTTTATTCACTACCCAGGAACACATGCTTTCAAGTAAAGATACCCCATTCTGTAGAGCCTGCTTGCCAGTTAAAAATAAATAAATAATCTACTTTCTGAATTTTTATATTCTTTTAATTATAATCATCACAAAAAGAGGATACTTTGTATGACTCTTTTAATGTTTTCTTTCAGAAGTATTTCTTTAAAGCACTTGTATATAAATAAGACCATTGCACATTAACATCACACACTAATTGGAACAGATTTTCCCCTGAGTTGCTTAAAATATAGACTTTTCAAATCTGCAGTGTTTCCTCACCCTTCAGTATAGCTCTCCCCAACTCTAATTAATTCACATTGCAAAAGCAATGAGTTTGATCTCAGCTGTAGATGTCACAGTGACTTATCCTTTCAATGAAGTGATAATTGGTGTCTGGTTAATTCTATTCATAGAAACCATGGGCCATAAAAAAGTAATCCTCACTTCCATTACACAGCGTGACACTTTCAGTAACACCTATGTAGTTTCCTAGTATGGAGTATTTTTATTCTTAAAAACATAATTACAATTGTAGAAATGCATCCTATAAGCAAATATCTGCTACCTGCCCGGTAGTAACTCAAGTAGATATTGTCCTCCTACTTTGCACATAGTTATATGGGCCTTGACACTGAAGAAGATGATGTTACTTGCCTCCAAAACCTGCAACACACCCAGCCAGGCATAAAAAGTATCACCTTGTAAAATAATCTCTAAAGCCTAAGACTGATACAGCCCATAGACATTTATTCAAGACAAACATGATTAGCAATACACAAGGCAGTTTTGTATGTTCCATTTTTAGTGTGTAATATTTTGACACATGTGAGAGACACATTCTCTCTGTATATATTTATAGATAATGAGACAAATAAGAAAATGAATAACCATGAACCAGGACCCAACTGAAGAACTAGAATATCACCAACATAGTTTTAATCTACGTGGATTGCTTTTTATCTTTCCCATCACCTGTTCCTAATAAATGTGTACATGGCCTGCTCTGTGTTTATTACTGTATTGTCTTTTTAAAGGTTTTATCACATTGTAAACATATGCACAATTTTATTTTTATTTTTTTAAAATTTTTATCAAAATGTCATTGTACTCACTTGCTTTTTCCAATCCATATTGTGTTTCTGAGAATTACCCATTCGATTTTATCAGACCACATTTTTTCTTTTTCACTGTCACATGAATACTCAGTAATGTGACTATACCACAATGTATGTATTGATTTCTTTATCTAGAAATATCACCGTTCTTTCCAGAATTTTACAAATATAGACAATACCACTGTGAATATGTTTGTGTAATTCTCCTGGTGAACATGTGTAAGAGTCTCTGTAGGAATAGAATTTCTGCCTTGTAATGCACACAAATGATGAATTTTACAAAATGTACCTAATTTTTCCCCAAAATGTTGTATCCATTTGTATTTTCTCCAATAGCGTGTAAGATCCACATAGTTGCCAAGAGTTTATATAAGTCAGTGGGTACATGATAAACATAATTGTAATGATTATTCTTTTCATCATTAGTAACTTTGCAGATTACATACAGACACTCAAATTGTAATAATAACAAATGTAAATAATAACTAAAAAGAAATAACAGGCCAGGCATGATGGTTCATGCCTTTAATCCCAGCACTTTGGGAGGCTGAGGCTGGTGGATCATTTGAGGTCAGGAGTTCGAGACCAGACTGGCCAACACGGTGAAACCCCATCTCTACTCAAAATTAGCCAGGTGTGGTGGTGTATGCCTGTAGTCCCAGCTACTTGGAAGGCTGAGGCAGGAGAATCACTTGAACCCAGTAGACGGAGGCTGCAGTGAGCCAACATCACACCACTGCACTTCAGCCCGGGAAACAACAACAACAGCAAAAATGATACTGAAAATAATAAATCTATTTATGGACAAAAGAATAGGAGTCAAAAATAGGAGGCAAGAGAGCACACTGGAATTTGGGGGAAAAGAAAGAAATGCAATTTTTGGAGCAAGAATCATCATTAATGTGTGTGATTTGAGGGGATACATGGTTAATGAACATTTGCTATTTTTTTATAATTACACAAAATCCATATAAATATATTTACTTTGATTATATATAAATATATTAATATTGTTAAAAAATTAAGCCACTTCTAATAAACAAAATCCCTTGACCACTGAGTTATCACATCCCAATTCCAGGTCCCTCCCTGGATCTTTTATGATGGTCAGCAAGCATGCCTGCCAGATGAGCCAAAGGGAAACATCTTTATTGTATTGGATAGTACACAAACCCAATGTTTACTCCTTAGGAAAACACCATCTCTATCTTTCAAGACTCTTCACTATACAAGCATCCTTGAAAAACAGTTCATAACAAAGACAGGGCTTCTGCTCACAAGATCTGTAGAAACATGAGATCCATAGAGAATTTTCTCCCAACAATTTCCTTCAGAGAGGATTTGCACTTGATTGCATCAAGAGCCATGGTGTCCCAGCACTTTGGGAGGCCGAAGCGGGCAGATCACGAGGTCCAGAGATTGAGACCATCCTGGCTAACACGGTGAAACCCTGTCTCTACTAAAAATACAAAAAAATTAGCCAGGCGTGGTGACGGGCACCTATATTCCCAGCTACTTGGGAGGCTGAGGAAGGAGAATGGCTTGAATCCGGGAGGCAGAGCTTGCAGTGAGCTGAGATCACACCACTGCATTCCAGCCTGGGTGACAGAGTGAGACTCCATCTCAAAAGAAAAAGAAAAAAAAAAAAAAAAAGAGCCATGGTGTGCTACTAACCTGTGGCCTCTTTAAACCCTTCCTCCAGTCCTTAGCTTAATTCATGAGTATGAGGTTTAGTCCCCCAAAACCTTTGCTTTAGGCCCCAACAAGGATCTCCTAATTATAGTGCTGATACTGCATTTGTTTTCAGGACAGGTTTTCTCAAGTCCTTCACCCGCATGCAGGGATCAAGAAAACATAATGCCCGCTATGCTTGCAAATCAGAGAGTATGCCTCTTATGCCTAGGAAACACTCACCGCTTAGATCCAGCTAACTGTTGCCCTGCGTGTATGCAAACCAAATGTTGCTTTATATTCTGATGTTTCAAGAGAAGAATGAAATCTGTATTTTTATGAGAAAACACCTAAATTTCTAATGTTGCTCTTTAGTTCAAGTTGATTAATAATATTTTCGGAAATATGAAATGCAACACAGAACTTAGGGGGTAGGGGAGATAAAAGCAGTGACTTCAACATTTGGGCGGTCCTTGGTGACCTCGCTCATCAAAGTGTACCTCAGATATCATGTTACAGTGAAGGCGTCCCTGACATACACTCCTACATGCCAATTATGGCCTCACTCACGAAGCCTCCATAGCATTATATAAACCTCATTTACTTTAGCACAACACATAATCATAATACTTTTTCGCTAATTTAATTGAAATATGTTTACTGTTCTAAAGACAATTAGACTGAAACTATTGTGATTAATCTGTATCAAACAGAAATCATCTGTATCTTCACCTGAAAAATATAATCTATATCTTATATAGTTTTCTACAAGTTAACATCTAATTGTAAAAAGAGTCATGGGACACAAAAATGTCTGATCAGTATACAAATTAATGCTTGGAAATAATTTTCAGTGCTTGAGTTTAACCAAAATGTCGCATTCCATTCGTGAGATTGACAATTGTTTCTTGGGGACTTTTGTTTGTTTGCTTTGATAAATTGTGTTGTGTATATTTAAGGTCTACAACATGATGTTATGGGATACTTATAGATAGTAAAAAGATTACTATAGTGAAGCAAATTAACATATCCAGCAACTCACAGTTATCCATTTTGTGGCAACAGTGGCTAAAATCTACTCATTTGGCATGAATCTCATGTCAAATACAATTTTATTACCTGTAGCCCTCATGTTGCACATGAAATCTCTAGACTTGGTCATCCTACATATCTGCTACTTTGCATCCTTTGACCTACATCTCCCCATTTCCTGTTGTTCTCTAGCTCTTTGTATTTGAAATGCATTTTTTTGTTCCATGTGTAGGTGGAATCATGCAATATTTTCTTCCTGAGTCTGGCTTATTTCACTTAGCCCAATATCCTCCAAGGTTATCTTTGTGATGGCAAACGGCAAGATCTCATTCTTTTGTGGGACTGAATAATATTCCATTGTATATATGTACCACAGGGGTTTTTAATCCATTTGTTCATCAATGGACAGGTTGTTTCCATATCTTGGCTATTGAGAAAAACACTGCGAGGAACATGGGAATGCAAATATCTTAACAAGGTGATGATTTATTTCCTTTGGGTATATGCTCAGAAGAGGGATTACTGAGTCATATGGTAGTTCTATTTTTCATTTATTTGGAAACCTCCAAACTGTTTTGCATAATGGTTCTACCAATCTACATTCCTACATGCAGTGTATTAAAGACTCTCCAAACCAGGTGTGGTGGCTCTTGTCTATAATTCCAACACTTTGGGTGACTGAGGCAGGAGGATTACTTGAGGCCAAGAGTTCGAGACAAGCCCCAGGAGACTTCCTAAGGCCCTGTCTGTCAACAGATATATTTTTTTAATATACTACAAATGTGTTGATTCTGTAGCTCAATCTGGAGAAAATTGACATTGAAACAACTTAAATACATTTGATTTTTGTATGTTGACTTTGTATTCTGCAACCCTAGTTCAAATAGCCTTTTTATAGATTTCTTCAGATTTTCTATGTAGACAGTCACATTGGCTGTGAATAAAGGTCATTTTAATTTTTTCTTTCTATTTATATGCCTTTTATTATCGTTGTTGTGCTATTTTTATACAAGCTAAGACTTGCAGTATGTTGGGTAGGAGTGGTGAAAACAGACATCTTGCCTTGTTCCTGATTTTAGGAAGAAAACTTTCCATTTTTAAACATTAAGTGTGAAATTAGCTGTAGGGTTTTATATATATATATATATATATAATTACCACCTATTAGCAAGCATGTTTTTTAATGCCTATCTTGCTGCAAGTTTTTACCATGAATGGATGTTGATATCAGTTGTTGGTTGATTTTTCAAATGTTGGGCTAGCCATTCTTGAGATAATCTCCATTTGGTCATGAAGTATTATCACTTTTGTCTATTTGCTAGATTTGATTTGCTATTAGTTTTTTGAGAATTTGTGCATCTGTGATCATGAAGGACACTGGTTTACAGATTTATTTTCCTGTGATGTCTTTGCCTGATTTGGGTGTCAGGGTAATGCTACCCTTGTAAAGTTTTCTCTCCTCTTCTTCTTTTTGTAATAGTTTGTGTGGAAATAGTATGTTGTTGTTGTTAAATATTTTATGAAATTTATTAGGGAAGCCATCTGGGCCTAAAGTTTTCTTTCTTTATTTTAATTTTTTATTCCAATAGTTTTTGGTGTACAGGTGGTTTTTTGTTACATGGATAAGTTCTTCCATGGTGATTTCTGAGATTTTCGTGCACCTGTCACCTGAGCAGTATACACTGTACCCATTATGTAGTGTTTGATCCCTCAGTCCCTCCCAACCTTCCCCCAACCCTGAGTCCCCGAAGTCTGTTATATCATTCTCATGCCTTTGCGTCGTCCTAGCTTAGCTCCCACTTATAAGTGGGAACATATGATATTTGGTTTTCCTTTCCTGAGTTATTTCACTTAGAATAATCATCTCCAGCTCCATCCATCCATCCAAGCTGCTGCAAAGTACACTATTTGGTTCCTTTTTATGGGTGAGTGGCAGTCGATGTCATATATATATTATTTATCCACTGATTGGTTCATGGACACTTAGGTTGGTTCCATACCTTTGCAATTGAGAGTTGTGGCTGCTATTAATATGCATGTGCATGTGTCTTTTTCACATAATGACTTTCTAACGTTTTCTTTGCTTGAAGACTTCAACTTCAAATTCAATTCATTTAATTAACATGGGACTATTCAGGTGACTATTTCCACTTGAGTGAGCCTTGGTACTTTGTTTCTTAAAAAGAATTATTCCATTTTATTTAAGTTGTTGAACTTACATATGTTAATAAAGTTGAGCTTAATATTCTCTTATTACATTTTTAATATCTTTGTTGAGGTCATGTATCCCTTTTCATTCTTGATGCTGTGCCTTTTTTTTTTCTTTCTACTTGGTCACTCTGGCTAGAAGTTTATCAATTTTATTGATCTTTTTATAGAACTGTTTTTGGTTTCATTGATTTCTGCATTGTATTTCTGTTTTTCATATTATTTATGTCCGCTCTTTTTTTCTTCCTTCTGCCTGCTATTCCTTTCTAGTTTCTTAAATAGAAGGTTAGATCATTAACTTGAGAACTTTTTTCTTTTCTAATAGAAGCGGTTAATGCTATAAATTTCCCTCTATATGCCTGTTTAGCTACATCTGCCCCCCCTCTCCAAATTTTGACAGGTTGTGTTTTTATTTTTATAAAATTAAAAATGCTTATAATTTCCCATGTGACTTGCCTTTTCACTCATGAATTACGTAGAAAGTTCTGTGTTATTTAATTTCCATATATTGGGGGATTTTCTAGATTGTTTATTACTAGTTTCTGCTTGAATATATTATAGTCAGAAAACATTATTTACATAATTTCAATTCTCTTAAATTTTGTAAGACTTGTTTTATGGCCTGGGATATGGTTTATTGTGGTGAATATTTATTGTGCATTTGAATAAACTACGTAGTCTGCCGTTATTGGATAGAGGGTTCTATCAATACCAATTAGGACAAGTTACTACTAGTGTTATTCATATTTCCTGTGTCATTACTGATTTTCAGTCTAATTGTTTTATCAATTGCTGAGCAAAGAATATTGAAGCCTCTAACTATAATTATGGATTTGCTTAATTCTCCTTTTAGTTCTATTAGTTTTTGTTTCTAGTATTTGGAAGTTCTGTTGTTATATGTACATATATTTAAGAATGTTATGTGTTCTAGGTTGATTAGCTCATTTATCACTATGCAATGTCCCTCCATATCCCTGTTCTGAAGCCTACTTTTATTTTAATACAGCCGTTTCTGCTTTTTTTGATTGGTGTTTCACTTTCTTTTGCACTGCATTGGTTTCTTTTGTACTTTTCATTTGAACCTAGCTATGTCTGTGTATTTAAAGTGGGTTTCTTGTCAATAGCATATAATAGAGTATTGGGTTTTTAAAAATAAAATCTGAAAATTTATGTATTTTAATTTGTGTGTTTAGAACATTTACATGTGATGAAGTTATTGGTATGGTTGATGTTCATAATTTTTTATTTGTCTTTCTAAATTTCTACACTATTAATCATCTTTATGTTTAGAGCACATTGCACATGACATGAACACGATAGATGTTTATTAAGTTTATATGTCTTAAATGATAGTGGTTTCAGATCCATTGTCTATTTCAGTATACCGTGGATTTGTCCTAGGGTATCTCTAATATTTTCAAGTCATAACTTTTTCATATAAGTGAATAGAATAACTATTACACTTAATTTGTAAATCACATTTTATTTATTTACTTTACGAATACACTTCCCTTGTCCATGAAGAAAAAGAGTAATATAGTAGCTGTTCCTCAATCTGTGAATATTCAATTATTTACCATTAATATGTTTACTGCATGTGACATTTATAACAATAATAATATGAGTCAGTTGAAGAAGAAATAAAAACAGCATACCTTTATAAATACCTTGGTATAGAAATCAGTACCAGGATACAGTCATGAATGAAGAATCACCTACTTAACATCTGTGTCTACTTTAGTTTCCAGTAGTATTATCTGTAGAGAACTTTGCCCTATAATAGATAATATGTTTAACATTTGAAAATGGTGCATTATTTCTAAGAAGAGAACATGAAAATGAGTTAACAGTAGCATGTTTGTAACAATAGTGAGCCTAGTGTTTTATTACCATCCAAAACATTATAAACCTTCCCCATGTCAAATAAAAGTTTAAGAGTGAGTCTTCTAAAGTGGCATGACTTTCTATCTGGAGAAGAACCCCAAAAGGTAAATTGAGAGAAAAGAAAATGCCATAGACACTTAAAAACCATTGTATAATCCTGGCAGATAGAAGGTGACATTGGTGAGATAAGAATTTTTTTTAATTAGGTTTTCAAAGGTCTTATTCCCACACTCAACACAAACCCAATTGAGTTTCAAGCATGATAGCAGTAATACCTAGATGAAACCTGAGAGTAAACAGTATCCCATTTGCCCCAACCTGAAAGTTCAGTTCTTCAATGGAGTACGGACTTTACTATATTGGCTCGTTCTATTAAGTTTTGTTTAGTTTCCTTGTGATTGGGAATTTTAACAAATATAGTACTTGTTACAGGCAGATATATGTCCAAGTCATTCTCTGTGACTGTTCACTTCTCATTCCACAAATACTTACTGTGTTAGGCACTGTCCGAAGTGCTGAATAGGCTTATTACTATGAAAAGGAGTTTTAAGAGTTGATACTGGAAATGGGGACTGTTATTAATTGCTGTAAGACAAATGTCCATACTGAAGCTACCTAGAATTCCTATAAGCCTACTGAAGTCTTGGGAAACAATTTGCAAGACTAACAATGTATTTTTTAAAGGAATAAAACTTTAGTAAGAACCAGAGTCATAAGGTGATTGGAGATTTACAGAAATGTACAGTTCCAGAAAAATACGCAGCTATTTAAAGAAATTTTTAACCTGTCATCATTGTCAATGGAATAAGATATCATTGAGATGTCATTAAGAGTTATTTCAAGAATGCAGCAACTCAGCTAAAGAGGTTGGAACTTGAAATCACTGATGTTTTGAGTAAGGACGTGGTCTTTGTTCAAGAGTCATCATTAGTTTTACCTCAGTTAGGAAGATGAAAATGTTTTTTCAGTTTGTATGAAAGTTCCAGGATGCCAAATATTATTGTTATCTGAAGCTTCTGCCCTTCATCCAAAAATAGGCTTATAAAAATTGCAATAATGGCCACTGAAGACCTGATAACACTGACATATTCACTGCTCAATCTATGGAAATACTAGAATGATTATAAATATATAATATCTAACAAGCCATTACCCATGTGGTACAATCTCAGAATGATGTTCTGATTAAAGACACACAGCTCACAATAAAAAGCAATTCAATAATCTTCAACCATCAAAAAATAATAAATCCTGTCATTTGCACCAATATAGATAGAACTGGAGGTCATTATGTTAAGTGAAATAAGCCAGGCACAGACAGACAAATATTGCATGTTCTCACTTATATGTGGGGGCTAAAAAAAATTTACCTCATAGAGGTAGAGAATAGAATGATTGTTACCAGAGGCTGAGAAGGGTATGGAAGGCCAGGGAGATGAAGAGAGGTAGGTTAATGGGTACCAACATACATTTAGATAGAAGGAATTCTAGTGTTCAATAGCACAGTAAGGTGACTGTAGTTAACAACAACATATTGTATATTTCAAAATAGCTAGAAGGGAATATTTAAAATGTCCCCAATGCAAAGAAATAAATGTTCAATGTGATGAATATCATAAATACCTGAATTTGATCATTACATATGTATGCATGTATCAAAATATCACATATACCCCATAAATATGTACAAACATTATGTATCAATAAAAAATAAAAACTGGAAAAAATTTCAAAATAAACGTATCTCTTTTCATTTTTCAAACACAGTGAAAGGAGTAAATATGGCATAGCATTACTACTTTATTTACCTTCTGCTTTCCCCATATATTATAGATGTTTCCTTATTTCTTACTTTGGAAACTTTCACAAAACTATTTTCCCCAGCCCTGACAAGCATACTGACATTACCCTTCTACCCCAACCCTTTGTGCTTACTCTGCATTATAAAATCTCAAAATCATCAGTCAGGAAAAATGGGAGAGGAGAACCTAAATAGGTAAGCAGGATTTTATTTAGAAGAAATAGAGGAAAGTTTAGGAACCTTAACAGAATAGTGATAGTTTTGCCACATGGGATCAATTTGTAGGCCCTTGCATACTATGAGTTAGTAGAGTCATAAAGAAGCTTCATGGAGCATTTATTCTAACTCATGAATGAAAAACTTTGGTCAGAAAGGTTAAATGGTCTGCCACAGATCAAATATTAATATTCATACTGAATCTGGAGAGCAACTGTCTCAGCTACATACTCATTATTTGAGCACTGTGCCCATAGCAGCAGTCAGCAAACCACAGACCTTGGACCAAATGAGGCCCACTGCCTGTTTTTGCCAATAAAGTATTATTAGAACACAACCACACTTATTTGTTTACCTATTATGTGTGACTATGGCTCATAAGGCCTAAAATGTTTATTCTCTAAACATTTACAGAGGGCCCTTTACAAAAGTAAGATAGCTGTCAACTGTGTCAAGTCCTTCAACGCAAGAATACCTTACCTACGCCACCGTACTCAACACACACACACACACACACACACACACACTTAAACACAGCCACATTAAAGCGTTTTGTTGACTTTTTTAGCAAGTCACAAATTATTTGAGAAAGACCTTCTTTTTACTAGGGGGGTAAAAATAGGAGTAATGTTGAGTGAAAAACCCTTGTGGTGCCTTCAAAATAGCTCACATTTATTTAGTGCTTATCATTGTTCTGGCACAGTCCTAGGTGTTTTACAATATTTACTCATTTAATACAGAAAGATCTATAATTATCTATTGTAACATATTGAGGAAACAGACTACAGACATCAAGTAACTTGCTAAACTATAGCTATGAATTGACAGGGTCAGGTTTCAAATCCAGACACTGACTCCAGAGCTCACAGGCATCAGTTCTTTCAGAGCCTCCACAAATACTCAGAAAACCTTTGTCTTCTGCAATCTCAGCAAGCTAGGCAAGGCTATATTTGAATATCCAGGGCTAATTTGGAGTAGTCTGTGTTAATGTTTGTAAAGTATGAAGTTCATTTCAAGCATATGTTCAACAAATATTTCGTGACCATCTACTGCAAGACAGACTTCTTTTTTTTTTTTTTTTTTTGAGACAAAGTCTCACTCTGTCGCCAAGGCTAGAGTGCAGTGGCATGATCTCGGCTCACCGCAACCCCGATCTCCTGGATTCAAGCAAATCTCATGCCTCAGCCTCCCGAGTAGCTGGGATTATAGGCGCCTGCCACCATGCCCAGCTAATTTTTATATTTTTAGTAGAGACGGGGTTTCACCATGTTGGTCAGGCTGGTCTCAAACTCCCAACCTGAGGTGATCCAACTGCCTCAGCCTCCCAAAGTGCTGGGACCACAGGTGTGAGCCACTGCACCCGGCCCAGACTTCATTTTATTAGTTCAAGATGGTCCCTTCCTTGACAGCTTTTAAAATTTAGAAGAACTTTCTTTTCTGGTAGGTTCAAGGGAAGAAAGAGGACACGAGAATCAAGAGTTTAGGGCTCTGGCCGGGTGCAGTGGCTCACGCCTGTAATCCTGGCACTTTGGGAGGCTGAGGCGAACAGATCACTTCAGGTCAGGAGTTCAAGACCAGCCTGGACAACTTGGTGAAACCCTGTGTCTACTAAAAATACAAAAATCAGCCAGGCATGGTGGTGCACACTTGTAATTCCAGCTACTAAGGAGGCTGGGGCAGGAGAATCGCTTGAACCCAGAAGGTGGTGGTTGCAGTGAGCTAACGCCACTGCACTCTAGCCTGGGCAACAGAGTGAGACTCTGTCTCAAAAAAAAAAAAAAAAAAAAAAAAAAAAAAAAAAGAAGAAAAGAAAAAGGAAAAAAAGAGTTTAGGGCTCTGGTGGAAAATAAGATTATTATGTTCTATTTGACATCAAGTGATTGTGTTGAGTGAAGAGCAGGCATATTGTGAAAATGAAAGGAATGTGGATTTTAAAGCCAGAAAATAATGACTTTGAATTTAAAATGTAACTTTGGAAAAATTACTACAAGGTCCCTGAGCCTCGACTTTCTTATTTTGGTAGTTTGGGATATTCACTTCCCTGTGTTTTCCGTAAGGTTGAGTGAGATTATATATGTGATGAACTCTAGCGCAATGTAAGTAACTTATCTGGCACTCAGAATTCTCTGTATTTTCCTTGAAAACACTTCTCTATATGTTTCTCATATTTCAATCCTGGCTCTTAGTTCTTTTTCCTCGTTGAAATGCCACCTACATTTCTTTATGGAAGAACTATCCCTCTTCGGTATGCAGGAGTATAGTGGCTGCCTTCAGGACCTTCTCGCAGTTTTCCTCATTCTTGAACTTATCGGTAAACCACTGAAAAATGGTCACACACGAGTAATAGGTATAATTTTAAGTTTATTATTTGTGATTTATCTTCTCTATTACATTCATCTGTGCACATTCTATTTCTGACTGTGAAAATACCAACTCTGCAGGGCGAAGGACCAAATCTCTGCTTTGGTAACTGGGGAAATTTGTGGATGTTTCACACATTTATAGTAATAAAATATTTTAGAGGACTCACTAAGTTTACCTTAAGTAATGTTGGAAAAACAACAGAAAAATTCAAGAGAGAAAAAAAAGCCAACTGAGAGGCAATGGAAATCAGTTTTGGGGTTTTTTTTGTGTGTGTATGTGTGTGTTTGTTTTGTGTGTGTGTATTTGCTTTTCTAGGAGCAAGAATTAGAGCTCTGACATAATTAGGAAAATTCAGCATATGTGTGTCACTCTGTATATCACTTCAGCCATGATAACTGTTTTTCATTATTTCTCTTTTCTTCTCTTTCCCATGGCATCTGTTTCTTCAGCTTTTGCTATTGTATGGTACCTACACACTATCCTTCCTTTGTATCTCTTTGTTTCAGCTTACTATGGTCAACTTTTTTGTTTCACTGGCCCAATTCCCCAGAAGTCTGTGACTCACCTAACCAGTCATCTTTGTTCACGTTTTAAAAAAGCATTTGCCCAAAGCCACACCAGATGCTGTTAACCAGCCCAAATATTATCCGCTTAAAATAGATGTCCATTGTTACTCATTTCAGCTGTGACCAAGGGAATGACATCCTGATGTACAGAATTCAGCCACCTATATTCCTAGGAACAATTTAAGCCCACTTTCCACAGCTAGAGGAAGGGATGAGGACAAGATGGTTGCGGCTAAATGATTGAAAAGGCAGCCAAGAATTGAGAATCCATTCTAGGGCTTAAAATGGTTTATAAAGGTGGTAATAATCCAATGCGGGAAACAAGCAAATCAGTATATAAAGGGTGATGTGAGACAGAAATCAGTCTTTAGGCTCCTAGCCTTCTTAAGAGGGACACCTTTTCTCTTCAATTCCCCCAGTAACTGTCCCGAAGTGTGGCACATGATAGGCTATCCATATGTTTGTTTAATATAAATGAACAGCATGGGTTCTAGATTAAACCAAACATCTCCGTATCAAAACTACAACTACTATGCTTCTCACCCTGTATTAGTCTCAATGAATTGTACCATTCAGAAAGAGGTTCAGTGTTCTATACTCACAGATTTAGAATATTTTCATAAGTCATCTTTAGTGAAAAATGTCACTACAGGTCACACTTCAATTCGATTTGGTGCCGTTCTGGAAGTGATCCTTACTTAAAAAGAAAACTTAAGTCCAAGTTATGTGAGTTCGTTAATCATTAACAGAATCACCTTGAAAATTTATTTAGTTTCCTAGATATCAGTAAATTACATGTGTAAGTTGCATATATATTCGCTTTTGTAAGGCTAGCCCAAAATGTTTTCACTGGTGGAGAAAGCAAAACCACAAACATCTGCTAAAAAGTGCGCAGCTTATGGTTGGACACAAGTAACTGACAATCCTTCCTGGGGACAATTTCAGCCTGAGCAGAACACTTCTCTAGATTCGAGAGGTTTAAATTAATATAGAGCTTGGAAAGTTCTGGTAGTATGCAATATATAAAATATTTAAAACATTTGGACTTTACATCTTATGGCAATGTGAAAGGAAAGAGATGCATTTGACCCTGTATATGCCAATGAGGCAGCAAACAGACAATTAAGCAGAAAAATCTGAAGGCCAAATGTCAAAAAAAAAAAAAAAAAAAAAAGAGCATTAACCCTGAGTTGTGACATTTTAAAAATGTCCTTGGCTCACAATGAAGTGTAAGTGCTAATGTGACCATTTATTTTTGTCTATTTATAAGAGGGGAAAAAAAGCCCTGAGTTTCTAAAGTGTTTGGAAATGGATCTTATTCTTCCTGAAAAATAACAAGGAGCTGTTATTTTCACCCTAAGGGTCAAAAATAGGAAGAAATATCCATTAGTGCCCGTCAAAGCTTACATCTGCACTATTCACGTCTTGAAGGAAGAATTTGCATGCTGTAGAATTTCCTTGGCAAAAACCAACATTTTCTCTGAGAGAGAAGGAAGTAATTATTATAAAATGTTCACGCTTAATGGTAAAAGTAGAATATTTATTCTAGGAATCCTAAATATGTGGTTATAAAATAATTAAAAGGTGATATGTTCTTGTGTCTTTCTTTTCAGTTTTGATCTTTTTATCACAATGCCATTGAAATGACAGCAAGAGAAAGTCACTTTAAGTGTTGACCAAAAAAATCACTAAATATTTATTTATCAGGCTTGTGAGCAGCCATAAAAAATTGTTTTGTAATGAACTAACTATAAAATTACAGAATCAAACATTATAATCAATATCTCCTTTTGTGCTTAACTATACAGTAGCAAAGAAAGAAGTTTTAAAGGAATCTTTTCAGGGAAAAATAATCTTACCCTGTCTGTGCTAAAAATGGTTGACTAAAGTTTTCTTCATTTTATAGTCTTAAAAATACGTGAGAGTGGCTAAGAAATATTTAAACATTAGAGAAAATAAAATGTTGGTGTTTTGATAAATGTAGAGATCTGTTTGGATGGCTGTTTTGATGAGAGATCAAAACAACAGTCCTTGAGCTATGAAGCAATCTACTCTTGCTCTTTCAAGTATCCTTCTCCAAGCACCTTGCCCACATTTTGCTATAGTGTGTGTCATTTGGAGTACATATTTACTACCATTGTTAGGGACAAAGGTCAGTACATTACCTCTGCTTAAAAATAACACTCTCAGATCCCGTTCATTTACAGTCCTTTAAATACATTGACTTTGGCTCCCAGAAATGTGTGTCAAAGGGAATTTTTTTATTATTATTGTTATACTTTAATTCTGGGATACATGTGCAAAACATGCAGGTTTGTTACATAGGTATACACATGCCCTGGTGGTTTGCTGCACCTATCAACCTGTCATCTACAATAGTTATTTCTCCTAATATTATCCCTCCCTAGACCCCCAACCCCTGACAGGCCCTGGTGTGGGTGATGTTCCCCTCCCTGTGTCCATGTGTTCTCATTGTTCAACTCCCACTTATGAGTGAGAACATGCGGTGTATGGTTTTCTGTTCCTGTATTAGTTTGCTGAGAATGATGGTTTCCAGCTTCATCCGTGTCCCTGCAAAGGACATGAACTCATCCTTTTTTATGGCTGCATAGTATTCCATGGTGTAAATGTGCCACATTTTCTTTATCCAGTCTATCATTGATGGGCATTTGGGTTGGTTCCAAGTCTTTGCTATTGTGAATAGTGCTGCAATAAACATACACGTGCATGTGTCTTTATAGTAGAATGATTTATAATCCTTTGGGTATATACCCAGAAACGGGATTGCTGGGTCAAATGGTATTTCTGGTTCTAGGTCCTTGAGGAATCGCCACGCTGTCTTCCACAATGGTTGAACTAATTTACACTCCCACCAACAGTGTAAAAGCATTCCTGTTTCTCCACATCCTCTCTAGCACCTGTTGTTTCCTGACTTTTGAATGATCACCATTCTAACTGGTGTGAGATGGTATCTCATTGTGGTTTTGATTTGCATTACTGTAATAACCAGTGATGATGAGCTTTTTTTCATATGTTTTTTTGTCACATAAATGTCTTCTTTTGAGAAGTGTCTGTTCAAATCCTTAGCCCACTTTTAATGAGGTTGTTTATTTTTTTCTTGTAAATTTTTCTCCCATTCTGTAGGTTGCCTGTTCACTCTGATGATGGTTTCTTTTGCTGTGCAAAAGCTCTGTAGTTTAATTAGATCCCATCTGTCAATTTCGGCTTTTGTTGCTATTGCTTTGATGTTTTAGTCATGAAGTCTTTGCCCATGCCTATGTCCTGAATGGTATTGCCTAGGTTTTCTTCTAGGAGATTTACAGTTTGGGATCTTACATTTAAATCTTTAATCCATCTTTAGTTAATTTTTGTATTAGGTGTAAGGAAGAGGTCCAGTTTCAGTTTTCTGCATATAGCTAGCCAGTTTTCCCAACATCAGGATTATCAAATAGGGAATCCTTTCCCCATTCTTGTTTTTCTCAAGTTTGTCAAAGCTCAGATGATTGTAGATGTGTGGTGTTATTTCTGAGGTCTGGGTTCTGTTCCATTGGTCTATATATCTGTTTTGGTACCAGTATCATGCTGTTTTGGTTACTGTAACCTTGTAGTGTAGTTTGAAGTCAGGCAGTGTGATGCCTCAGCCTTTGTTCTTTTTCCTTAGGATTTTCTTGACTATACGGGCTCTTTTTTGTTTCCATATGAAATTTAAAGTAGTTTTTTCTAATTCTGTGAAGAAAGTCAGTGGTAGCTTAATGGGAATAGCATTGAATCTATAAATTACTTTGGGCAATATGGCCATTTTCATGATATTGATTCTTCCTATCCATGAGCATGGAATGTTTTTCCATTTGTTTGTATCCTCTCTTTTTTCCTTGAGCAGTGGTTTGTAGTTCTCCTTGAAGAGGTCCTTCACATCCCTTGCAAGTTATATTCCTAGGTATTTTATTCTTTTCGTAGCAATTATGACTGGGAGTTCACTCATGATTTGGCTGTCTGTTTGTCTATTATTGGTGTGTAGGAATGCTTGTGATTTTTGCATGTTGATTTTGTATCCTGAGACTTTGCTGAAGTTGCTTGTCAGCTTAAGGAAATTTTGGACTGAGACGATGGGGTTTTCTAAATATACAATCATGTCATCTGCAAACAGAGACAATTTGATTTCCTCTTTTCTAATTGAACACTCTTTATTTCTTTCTCTTCCCTGATTTCCCTGGCCGGAACTTCCAATACCAGGTTGAATAGGAGTGCTGAGAGAGGACATCCTTGTCTTGTGTCTTAAGTTTGTCATAAATACCTCTTATTATTTTAAAATACATTCCATGAATACCTAGTTTATTGAGAGTTTTTAGCATGAAGCGGTGTTGAATTTTATTGAAGGCCTTTTCTGTATCTATTGAGACAAACATGTGATTTTTGTCATTGGTTCTGTTTGTGATGGATTATGTCTATTGATTTGCATATGTTGAACCACCCTTGCATCCCAGGGATGAAGCCAACTTTGTCGTGGATAAGCTTTTTGATGTGCTGCTGGATTCGGTTTGCCAGTATTTTATTGAGGATTTTTGCATCGATGTTCATCAGGGATATTGGCCTGAAATTTTCTTTTTTTGTTGTGTCTCTTCCAGGTTTTGGTATCAGGATGATGCTGGCCTCATAAAATGAGTTAGGGAGGAGTCCCTCTTTTTCTATTGTTTGTAATAGTTTCAGAAGGAATGGTACCAGGTCCTCTTTGTACCTCTGGTAGAATTTGGCTGTGAATCTGTCTGGTCTTGGGCTTTTTTTGGTTGATAGCCTATTAATTACTGCCTTAATTGCAGAAGTTGTTATGGTCTATTCAGGGATTTGACTGAGACCCACCTCATGTGCAAAGACACACATAGGCTCAAAATAAAGGGATGGAGGAATATTTACCAAGCAAATGGAAAGCAAAAAAAAAGCAGGAGTTGCAATCCTAGTCTCTGATAAAACAGACTTTAAACCAACAAAGATCAAAAAAGACAAAGAAGGGCGCTACGTAATGGTAAAGGGATCATTGCAACAAGAAGAGCTAACTCTCCTAAATATATATGCACCCAATACAGGGGCACCCAGATTCATAAAGCAAGTTCTTAGAGACCTACAAAGAGATTTAGACTCCCACACAATAATGGTGGGAGACTTTAACACCCCACTGTCAGTATTAAATAGATCAACTAGACAGAAAATTAACAAGGATATTCAGGACTTGTACTCAGCTCTGGAAGAAGCAGACCTAGTAGACATCTACAGAATTCTCCACCCCAAATAAACAGAATATACATTCTTCTCAGGAGCGCATCACACTTATTCTAAAATTGACCACATAATTGGAAGTAAAACACTCCTCAACAAATGCAAAAGAGTGGAAATCATGACAAACAGTCTCTGAGACCACAGTGGAATCAAATTAGAACTCAAGATTAAGAAATTCACTCAAAACCACACAACTACATGGAAACTGAACAACGTGTTCCTGAATGACTACTGGATAAATAATGAAATTAAGGCAGAAATAAATAAGTTCTTTGAAACCAATGAGAACAAAGATACAATGTACCAGAATCTCTGGGACACAGCTAAAGCAATGTTTAGAAGGAAATTTATAGCACTAAAATGCCCACAGGAGAAAGCAGGAAAGATCTAAAATCAACACCCTAACATCACAATTAAAACAAGCAGAGAAGCAAGAGCAAACAAATTCAAAAGCTAGCAGAAGACAAGAAATAACTAAGATCAGAGCAGAACTGAAGGAGATAGAGACATGAAAAACCCTTAAAAAAATCAATAAATCCAGGAGCTGTTTTTTTGAAAAGATTGACAAAATAGACCGCTAACCAGACTAGTAAAAAAGAGAGAAGAACCAAATAGACGCAATAAAAAATGATAAAGGGGATATCACCACTGATCCCACAGAAATACAAACTACCATCAGAGAATACTGTAAACACCTCTTTGCAAATAAACTAGAAATTCTAGAAGAAATGGATAAATTCCTGGACACATACACCCTCCCAAGGGAACATTTTCCTTTTAAAACAATGTAGTACACAGTTTAGAATCCCACTTCTGGTTAAGTGGGATAGAACCAGAAGAGAGATAGAGCTTTGTGATTAAGTGGGAGGCTCTGGAGTCAGACTGCAGGAGTCGCATGCTATCTCTACTGCCTATAGCTATGTAATCTTGGGAATTACCTAACCATATTTGTATATTATTTTACCAACCTCAAAAAAGAGGATAATAAGATGACAGGATATCCTTTCTAAAGTTGTGAAGGGTCTATTCAAGTAAAGTGCTTCAAACAATATGTGGCACATAGTAGTAGCAAGCTACTTTTATTATAAAATCAGTATTCACACACAGCTTTTTATCACCTTTTTGAGCACAACTGTTTTAAATTACTTTTCCATGTATTTTGAAGGATTTAAAAATCTCATTCTAGAGTGGCAACATGGTAAATTGGTAGAGAAAAAGTCTTTGAATAAAAGATATTTGGTCATCTCTTACACCATGCGTAAACTTGGATAAGTTGTATAAACTCTCTAGACATCAGCTTTCTATTTTTAACGTGGGAGACGTAAATTGAGAAATGAGTAATATAATGCATTCAGGGATCTAGTACAGTGATAGATGCTCAATAGACAATAACCATGGATTATGATTTGACTAAATTAGATTAAATCCAGAATTGTACATGATCACATAAAATACCAATAACTGAATTTAGAATGTTCAGGGCGTCATTGAACATTTAATATTGTATTGGTAGCTTCATCAAGCATACTGTGTACACTTAAATATTAAACATCAGTAGAAACTCAGGGTGCCCTTATTCCAGCAACACATCATCACCAATGTATTAATCTGGTAAACTCATGAACTGGATGAAATCCTAGCTCTCCTTAATCTACCTTTGTCATAACCACAGCATATGGGCTGAATTTTGGTGTGAGAAATCTAATACTCCCTAAAGTACATAAGTGCATACATATTGTGATCCTCTGTGTCCTGATCCCCTCCCTAAAGTGTTTCCGTCAGCTGTCAAGAGCTGCCTGCCAAAGGTTATGTCACCTCCCAGAGGAGATATGTGACCGATAACTAGCTAATTCAGGGACTCAGAGACCCCAGTCCAATTGTAAACTAGTGCAACCACTATGGAGAACAGTATGAAGTTTCCTCAAACAACTACAAATGCAACTACATATTGTCCAGCAATCCCCCTACTGAGAATCTATCCAAAGCAAAGAAGATTGAAGAGACATCTGCATGTCATGTCTACTGCAGCTCTATTCACAATAGCCAAGATACGGAATTAAAATATACAAAATGGAATATTATTCAGCCATAAAAATGAATAAAATCCTGTCATGTATGGCAACATAGATGGAACTGAAGGATATTAAGTGAAATAAGCCAGAAACACAAAGTTAAATGCTGCGTGCTCTCGCCCATATGTGGAAGCTAAAAAAAAAGTTGATCTAATATAAGTAAACAGTAGAACAGAGGATATTAGAGGCTGGGAAGGGTAGGGGAAAGGAGGAATAAGGAGAGATTTGTTAAAGGATACAAAATTACATCTAGATAGCAAGAATAAGTTCTAGTGTTCTATGGCACTGTAGGATGACCATAGTTAACAGTAATATATAGTTTCAAATAACCAGAAGGAGAATATTGAACATTACCAACACAAAGAAATGATAAATATTTGAAATGATGAATATGCTAATTACCCTGATCTGATCACTATACATCATGAGTATTGAAATATGCTAATTACCCTGATCTGATCACTATACATTATGAATATTGAAATATGCTAATTACCCTGATCTGATCACTATATATTGAGTATTGAAACTATTGTACTTCATAAATATGTACAGTTATTATTTTTCAATTACAAATAAATAAATAAAGTCCCATCCCACTGCCCCAGTTTTTTGGCACCATTCTGAAGGGTCATCCCAGCTCCGGAGCTCACTGCAGGATCGACTGGGTCCTCTGTTGTAACCATATTGCAGATAGTTTTTGCCTTTGCCATCCATACTTTCCTGCAGCTGTATCTCCTGAGAACACTCCCCAGTAAATAAACCTTCTAAACACAAATCCTTTCCCAGAGACTGCTTCTGGAGAACACAATCTAAGGCTTCCCCTAGTTTGAAAGGTTTTATAATAAAAAAGGGGAACATAAGCCAAATATGTCTTTCTTATCTATCATGGCACAGCAAGCAATGGAAAAATTCGAAGTGGAGCTGTTTTAAGAACTTGGTCAGCCCTTTGGAAGCCACAGCATGCCTCATAACAAACATATGAAAGCACACCCACATTCAACATTAATTATTTACTGCAAAATTCTGGAAAGGAATGTTGTAATTTTGCTTTTGAAATTATTTAACTATGATATAATTAATGATGGGCCATGATTTTTCAGCAGAACTCAGAAATTCTTGCAAAGTGGAAAAAATGTATCCAGCAAACTGTTTTCAAATTCAATAAAACTTTTATGAATACTAAATTTAATAATTAATGAAGTTTACATAATGTTGTGTCTTACAGACATTTAATTAAACATTTATTCATTTTGATTTTATGGGTTATTTTTTGTATTCCAAAGCCAATAAATTTGATTTCAAGGACTCAAATGTTTTATGAAGGTCTTAGAATTATCTCATAAGCCATTGAAAATGTCAAGGCCCTTGAAAATATCTGTATAGAAATCTAGCATACATTTACAAAATACAAAGCATAAACTTTTTCCTTTTTCTTATTAACTCTTATTTCTAGGCTATGGTCAGGTAGATAAATGCTCAATGGCTTCAATGTAAATAGATGTTTATTTTAGACCTCACTCAAGTTTGAGAGAAAGGAGAAAATGTACACAGAGGGACTATTTGAATGCAAAACTGACTCAGGTTAAGCTGGGGTCATTCCCTTTCACATTTCCAAGGAAATGTTCCATGTGCTTCATCTTTATCTTGTACAGGTAGGCATAGCTGTGTGTTTAACTGTGGGCCATCATATGTGACTACTCCTCCCTCCCCCAGTAAAGTGATATTTCACAAGGCTCTCCCAACCAGGGTGCATTAAGCTATAAGTATACACATTTAGTCACAAATCTTTGCATGACACTATCCGCTATTAGTTTTAGAAAACTGGCTCTTTACATCAATTTTTGTGGATCTCTATAAACATAAAAAAGGGGTAATAGATTCTGGCAGGTATATGTATTTTAATCCAGATGAGCCAACCACATTTTATATTGACTTTGTTTAATCATAAAAATCACCAAAGTTAGCAATGGAAAAGACTTACTACATTAGGAGATAGATCCATTAAGCTTATTCAAGATAATAACGTTTTCAGTCACCTGAATTCATCCCCACTCTGTTTCTATGAGCTATGGAGAAATATACACCCATGGTATTTTTTCATTAATAAGACCATCTTTGAAACCTTCAACATAGTGAAGAGACAACCCACAGAATGGAAGAAAATACTTGTAAACTGTACATCACATCTCATGAAGGATTAAAAACCAGAATATACAAGGAGCTCAACCAACTCTACAGAAGAAAAAAAAAGCTAATAATCTGATTTTAAAATGGGCAAAAAGATGTGAATAGACATTTCTCAAAAGAAGACATACAAATGGCAAACAGGTATATGAAAAGGTGCTCAACATCATTGACCATCAGAGAAATGCAAATCAAAGCTACAATAAGATCACCTTATCCCAGTTAAAATGGCTTTTATTCAAAAGACAGGCAACAGCAAATGCTACCAAGGATGTGCAGAAAAGGGAACCCTTGTACACTGTTGGTGGGAATGTAAATTAGTACAATCACTATGGAGAACAATTTGGAGTTTCCTCAAAAACTAAAAATAGAGCTACCATATGTTCCAGCAATCCCATAGCTAGGTATATAACCAAAAAAAAAGGAAATTATCATATTGGAGAGATATCTGCACTTCCATGTTTATTGCAACACTATTCACAATAGCCAAGATTTTGAGGCAACCTAATGTCCATCCTCAGATGAATGGATAAAGAAAATGTACATTCACACAGTGGAGTAGTATTCAACTATGAAAAAGAATGAGATCCTGTCATTTGCAACAACAGAGATGGAACTGAAGGACATTATATTATGTGGAATAATCCAGGCACAGAAAGACAAACATTATATGTTCTCACTTACTGTGGAAGCTAAAAATGAAAATAATTGAACTCATGGAGATAGTGAGTAGAATGATAGTTACCAGAGGCTGGGAAGGGTACTAGACAAGGGAGCAGAGGGGACAGTTAACAGGTACAAAAATAACACTTATACTAATTAAAGAGCTTCTGCACGGCAAAAGAAACTACCATCAGAGTGAACAGGCAACCTACAGAATGGGAGAAAATTTTTGCAATCTACCCATCTGACAAAGGGCTAATATCCAGAATCTACAAAGAACTCAAACAAATTTACAAGAAAAAATCAAACAACCCCATCAAAAAATGGGTGAAGTCTGGAAGACATTTATGCAGCCAACAGACACGTGAAAAAATGCTCATCATCGCTGGCCATCAGGGAAATGCAAATCAAAAGCACAATGAGATACCATCTCACACCAGTTAGAATGGCGATCACTAAAAAGTCAGGAAACAACAGGTGCTGGAGAGGATGTAGAGAGATAGGAACACTTTTACGCTGTTGGTGGGACTGTAAACTAGTTCAACCATTGTGGAAGATAGTGTGGCGATTCCTCTAGGATCTAGAACTAGAAATACCATTTGACCCAGCCATCCCATTACTGGGTATATACCCAAAGGATTATAAATCATGCTGCTATAAAGACACATAAACACGTATGTTTATTGCGGCCCTATTCACAATAGCAAAGACTTAGAACCAACTCAAATGTCCATCAATGATAGACTGGATTAAGAAAATGTGGCACATATACACCATGGAATACTATGGAGCCATAAAAAGGATGAGTTCAAGTCCTTTGTAGGGACATGGATGAAGCTGGAAACCATCATTCTCAGCAAACCATCCCAAGGACAGAAAACCAAACACCGCATGTTCTCACTCACAGGTGGGAATTGAACAATGAGAACACTTGGACACAGAGTGGGGAACATCACACACCAGGGCCTGTTGTGGGGTGGGGGAGGGGGGAGGGATAGCATTAGAAGATATACCTAATGTAAATGACGAGTTAATGGGTGCAGCACACCAACATGACACATGTATACGTGTGTAACAAACCTGCACCTTGTGCACATGTACCCTAGAACTTGAAGTATAATAAAAATAAAAATAATTAAAAATAAAAATAAATAATAGTTATGTAGAATGAATAATATCTAGTATTTGAAAGTACAATAGGGTGATTACAGTCAACAAAAATGTATACATTTAAAAATAACTAAGTATAATGGTATTGTTTGTAACAAAAATAAAGGATAAATGTTTGAGGTGATGGGATATACCCATTTACCCTGTTGTAATTATTATGCATCATATGCCTGGATCAAAATACCTCATGTACCCTAAAAATATATACCCCTCCTATGTACGCACAAAAATTAAAAATTAAAAATTTTTAAACACTGAATACCAAAAGCAAAATAATGATAATAATTTCATAGGAATGTACAATAAGCATTTGACCATTTTCCTTTTGTAGGGAATTTTTGTTTTCTTCTATTTTTGTACAATTATAATTAAAGTTGCAATAAACATTAAACAAATAAACAAGACCATCTTTGTTCTATATTGTCAGTGATCTGTGATAAGGTATGTGATGGGATAATATAGGACTTTGTTTTTTTTGCCCAAAATACCTCCCAAACTAAATTGTAATTTCTTTTCCACCGAATGAAACCTAAATTTGTTCTAAAACTGATTATTTTACATGTTATATTTTACATATATATGGTAGAAAATATTTGCAAACCGTACATCTCATGAGGGATTAATAACCAGAATATATAAGGGGCTCAAACAACTCTACAGAAAAAAAAGTAATCATCTGATTTAAAAATGGGCAAAAGAGCTGAATAGACATTGCTCAAAAGAAGACATACAAATGGCAAACAGGCATATGAAAGGTGCTCAACGTCACTGATCATCATTTATATATGTAATAAAATATTTATATATAATAAAATATGAGCCAGATTCAAAATATTTACATAGTCTTGGTCTATATTTCACTCCCAAATTCTACTAAATCTATAAAACATATGGTGCAAAGAAATTACAAGTCTCAATTTGTGATCACTTCTCAGAATTCTACAATAATCCCAATGTCAACCCTGACTGCTAAATGTTGAAAATCTGTTTCAGTGAGTGTTCCAACAAAATTTCCGTTGTATGTGAATCAATCCTAAAGCATTTTCATTATCAATGATCATTTTTACAAATTGTGTTTTACTTGTCTTGTACCCTATGCTACTCCTTATCTCTTTTCAATTATTCTTCATGTAAACTTCAGTATTTCTGCCATCAGCAAATTTATCCCATTGAAGATCAATAGAACTCAGGAAAAAGGAAGCTATATTCAGAAAAGTAACCATCATTTCACTGTCAAAATAAGTGGCTTAGTATCCTAAGAGCTATTTAAACTTCTCTCAGCTTTAGTTTTTTCATCTCTAAATAATATTTATTTGTGGGATTATTTTAAGGATAAGAAAGCAGCTTCTATTTAATGAAATCTTAGGTGTGTCAGGCATTATGCTACCCACTTGACATCTCACGTAATTCCCAATTTTCTGGAAGCTTATACTATAATTAGTCCTTATTTTACAGGTGGGGAAACTGTTGAGACCAAGATTACACAGATTAGATGCTTAATTACATTTAGTATATTGTATATGGATTATCACATATAATATAAAAATGAAGATTTTTAATGGATTTTGGAGAATTAGAACTGGCATTTAGTTCAGCTGGCCTATGTATTAGTCAGGGCTTTTCAGAAAAACAGACACAATAGGATATACATATATAGAGAGATTTAAGAAATTGATTTACATAATTGTGGGAGCTGACGAGTCCAAAGTTAATAGGGCAAGCCAAGAGGCTGGAGGTGCAGTTAAGAGTCTTGCATCTGAAGGCTAGAAACTAAGGCAGAATTTCTATGTTGCAGTCTGCAGGTAAAATTTCTTCTTTTTGGGGAAACCTCAGTCTTGGCCTTCAGCAAATTTAATGAGACCCATTCATATTATGGAGGATTATCTGCTTAACTGGTGGTAAATGTTAATTGCAACTAAAAAATAGGCTTAGAGTAATATCTACACAGGTGTTTGACCAAAGAACTGAGTACCATGATCTAGCCATATTGACACATAAAATTATTCATAACCAAATATTTGATTTTTTTAAAAAAGAAGTCCCATATTGTCCTATTTGCATACCATCTCAGATATATTATTCAAAGCCAGATCATCTGATTCGAGAGTCCACAAGCTTATGACTCTGATACATCACTAGAAAACATGTGACAATGCCTTGCACAGTGCTTGTACAAAATGAACAGTAAATAAATCTTGGTTGAATCTGAGTTCAAGTTAGATTCTGGGTAGTTTCCAAGAGGAACCTCAACCATGTTATTACTAATTAGTGTTTCCCTCAACATTCTCTCATCTTTCTTTACTCCTTTTTATTTCTCTGCATAATTTCTTCCATTGGTTTCACCATTATATTATTGAAGAGCTGTCCTGTAAGTTTTATTCTGAGCTTCCATATTTGAGATCCTCAAATCAAAAATCTCTCCCAAATATGCTGTCAGTAGAGATCTGTTCAAGATGGCAGGTAATTTTTTATATGCCTTCATACTTGTCTTATATCCTGTTTTCCATGAAATGCTCATTCAGTTTTTTAGATTAATCTATGTGTGAAATCAATATGGACAAAAAGGAATATACACAAAGCAAAATGTGACTGCATGTAACATTCTAACATAGTGTTTAAAAGTGTGGGCTAAATAACTTAACATCACTTCACTTTCGTCAAGTCCCTGCTATGTAAGATTTCCCATGTGCAAAATGACGATTATCATAGTAATACAAATCACAGGACTATAATGAAGACTCAGTGATATGATAGATACTGAATATGTAGAATAGTACGTGGCAAATAAGAGGTGCTCTGTAGATGAATAAATATTTTTGTAAAAGTATAATTAATGGGGTATAAAAAGACAGCTTATACATTTCTAGTTCACTCCTTCAGAAAAGCATCTTAATCTTGAAAGACAGTAAGCAGCCTGAAAGAAGTAGCAGAGGATGCCATCTGCTCTGCCCAGTGGTTTTTAAAACAACTTCTTACAACACTGGCTTCCAAATGACATTGTATAGTCTGGTAGCAATCTGTGACAGTGCTCTGTTTATTCCGGTCAAAGGCAAAATGGGAATATTAAGGAGTGTGTGTGTGTGTGTGTGTTTGTGTGTGTGTGTAAGCTGCCAGCTCTTTGTTCGTGAGAAAGACTCTTTTCATTCTGAGATTATAACCCTACCAAGCTTTTTGGTTTTATATTTTGGTTTTTAATTATAAAATAACTAGATAGTAGCTGGTGTTTTTTAAAATGTTGTTACGCAGTTAATTTAAAGGTTGGCAACACTACGTCTGTGGCCAAAACATTTTTTTAAATTATCCTGCTTTGCAAAATCAAACATCTGCAAAACACCACCTGAGGAAACAATCACTTCTTCGGTCTGGCAGGAGCTCTGATATGACTGTGTAGTGATGAGGAAGGGGTGTGATGTGTGAAGCAAGACTACAAAACAGCAGACCGTTTCTATGTGTTATACACAACAGGTTAAAAGCATATTTTACTCTCAAGTATGAAGGGGAAGTACTCCACTTCCAAAGCACTTTCCTTTTCTATATCATAGTAACAAATTACCACAAAATTAGCAGCTTAAAATAACACGCGCTTGTTTTCTCCCAGTTTTTATGAATCAAGAGCCCAGGTATAGCTTATCTGGGCCCTCTCTTCGAGATCTTACATGGTCATGTATTAGCAGCTGGGCTGCATTTTCATCTGTAGGTTTGAATGGGGAAAATTTTTTTTTCTGATTTCATTCAAGTTGTTGTCAGAATTAATATTGCTTTGGTCTGTGTGGATGAAAGCGCCCACCCTTTGCTGATTGGAGGCTAGGGGCTGACCTCGGGGACCAGAGGCCATCCATAGTTCCCAGGGGCTACTCACAGTTCCCTGCAACTTAGGCTTCCTCAACCTGACTGCCTGCATCACCAAGCCAGCAAGAAGACTCTCTCCTGTGTACAGTCTCTAACCTCAGAGAAGTCCTAGTTCTTTTTGTAAGGGCTTTTACCTGATTCACTCAGGCCCACCCAGGATAATTTCCCTCTTGACTAACTCAGAATCAACCTATTTGACATCTAAATTGCATATCTGCAATAGCCCTTCACCTTGGCCATATTTACTAATGAGAAGTTGTGTGCCTTGTCCATACTCAAGGGGAGGGCATTGATTACACTGGGAATGAATATAACAGTTCAGGGTAGAGGGGAAAGGGTCATGCAGGCCACTCCAGGTTTTGCGTGCCACAGAAAGAATTAAATGTGTTTTACTGGGTATTTGAAGGTAGCACTGGCAACATAGGGAGACCCTGTCTCTACAAAAAAATTAAAAGATTAGCTGGGAGTGTTGGTGCATGCCTGTGGTCTCCTAAGCTCTGCTGACACCTGAAATACAGGACTGATTCCTCAAGGACTTTGTCCATAGAAGAAACAACTAGAGAAATATTTTACAATGAAGTGTTGATTTACTTTAAACTCTGTTCTCTCACAGACACCTAGGAAAAAGCCTTTTTTTCTTTTAATTTTATAGGTTCTTTTTCTCCACTGGTGAAACAATAAGCAATAGATGATCCTCAAGCCAATATTACTCAATAGCTAGATGATTCAATCTGGCACTGCTGTAGTGAACTCATTTTTATACTGCTCCTCTTCCAGTGCTGCTAGGATTGGTTTTGTATAATACCTGAGCTTTCCATATTAAATTAAGAAGTATACATGTTTCTTTCATCTTTACATTCTAACACTGCCTTCATAAACTCAATTCACAATGGTTAAATTTAGAAGGTGCTGAGTCAGGCACTACAGTGATCACTACAAGAAACTAAATAATTGGCGTTTAATGAAAGAGTTTATAACTTTGCTGGCTTGAAGGCCTCAACACAAGGCTGGAGCCAGCAATCTAAGGTTATTGAACAGCTAAGGTAGCGTCATGATAACTCTTCTTGCTTTGAGTCTGTGCTCGCTACATTCTGTCAGGGGTGCTTTAAGTTTATAGTCCTTTTACTTTAATCCCATTTCTTAAAATTAACCACTTTTCTCTTTTCCCATACCAGCTCATTCTAATCACAAAGACCTTTAAGTCATGAATGTATGAAAGCCAGTTTTGTGTGTATGAATACTACTGTGGCTAATTTTATTTTCTTCTTTATACTTTTTTTGTATTTACTGCTCTTTTAATAAGCATTGACTTATAAATTAAGATAATTTTTCGATTTTGAAAAAATTGGGGGCTATTTTCATTTAGCAATGGTATTTAAATGTCTTAATATGTCACTAAATTAGTTCTTGTCTTGGGAATTTAAAGTTCCACCTTGAGAAACCTTTAAGTATAGCAATATTTTTAGAACTTCCCTCAGGTTTTCTCATACACTGTAGTCTTATTGAATAAAAGCAGATTCTTAACTTGTTTTTTGTTAACTGGGTGCTTTTTATTTTCCCTTGTATATATGAAATCTTACTACAGAATTGGAGACAATGAAGCTATTTGCCTATCACCCTGAAATTATTTTTAAGATGTCCAAATATTTTCCCATGAAGAAATTTTTGTAGGCCAAGAGCCATGCCTCACACCTATAATCCAAATACTTTGGGAGGTCAAGGAGGGCAGATCACAAGGTCAGGAGATCAACACCATCCTGGCCAACATGGTAAAATCCCATCTCTACTAAAAATACAAAAGTTAGCTGGGTATAGTGGTATGCGCCTGTAATCCCAGATACTAGGAAGGCTGAGGCAGGAGAATTGCTGGAACCAAGAGACAGAGATTGCAGTGAGCTGAGAGTGCGCCACTGCACTCCAGTCTGGGGACAGAGTGAGACTCCATCTCAAAAAAAAGAAAAAAGAAAAAATTTTTTAAAACATAAGTTGCAAGATAAAGATGAGAAAGACTTTAATGTGGTGTCCTAGCAATGAAGTGTTAAAAGTGACACAAAAGCAGTTATTAAAATACTAGATGTTAGGGAATGTCAGAAACTTTAAAAGAAATCCGAAGATTGCATGTGCATTGTTGGTGGAATGTAAAATGGCATAGCTTCTCAAAGAAACATAAGTTTCTTATAAAACTAAACAAGCAATTACTATGCAACCAGTAATTGCATTCATGGGCATTTATCCTGGGTTGGGGGAAACCTATGTTTACACAGAGCTGTACATAAACGTTCAAAGAAATTTTATTTCTAATAGGTAGAAACTGTAAGCAGCCCAGATGTCCACTTCAATGGGTAAATGGATAAACAAACTGTGATACACCATTTCATGGGCTAGCACTCAATAATAAAAAGGACAAAAAATCCATCAATACACTCAACAATTTGGATGAATCTTGAGAAAATTATGCTAAGTAAAAGCTAAAAGAAAAGAAAATCTAAAAAAGGTTACATATTAAATGTATTTATGTGTATGATTTTTAATGACAAAATTATAGATATGGAAAGCAGAACAGTGTTGCCAAAGATTAGGAACAGGTAGCTGGGAGAGGTGGGGAAGAGAAAACTGAATGTGGTTAAAAGGACAACATGAGGGACCCCTGAGGTAATGGAACAGTTCTGTGTCTTCATTCTAGTTTAAACACACAAAGCTACATGTGATAAAATTGCATAGAACTAAATAAACTCACACATAAACACACACACAAGTACAAATACAACTAAAAAATCTAGACAAGATCAATAGATTGTATTGATGTCAATATTCTGGTTCTGAGATTGTGTTACAGGTTTGCAAGATGTTACCACTGAGAGAAACTGGATAAAGTCTACTTGGTGTCTCTCTATGTTATTTCTTACAACCATATGCAAATCTACATTATAACAAAATAAAGAGGTTAATTTTGAAAGTTCAAAAGTTTCACAGTAAATAATCTAAGGACTAATTTAAAATGTCCTTGCAAACCTTGAAGTATAAGAATATATAGAAGATACGTACCTGCAAAGAAGAGGAGGAGAAAAGCTTGAGAGGAAGATGTACACTTGAATAGAGCTCACGATATACTCATACCTTAGAAACATGGTACACTATTATGACACACACAATGTGAAAAATAAGCAAATATTAACAAAAAAAGTCAATGACTCAGAAAGGCGTAAGCATAAATACACAAAGAATTCAAGCATAAGCATTAACGTTTTAAAAACTTAGCTATTAACTTCTATAATACACACAAAAATACAGTTGAAAATTTTTACAGTATTAAGACAAGACAGGCTTTTTTTTTTTTTTTTTTTTTGAGTCGGAGTCTCGCTCACTGTAACCTCCAACTCCCAGGTTCAAGTGATTCTCCTGCCTCAGCCTCCTGAGTAGCCAGAAGTACAGTAATGTGCCACCACGAAGGGCTAATTTTTTTTATTTTTAGTAGAGATAGGGTTTTGCCATGTTGGTCGGGTTGGTCTCCAACTCCTGATCTCAGGTGATCCGCCCACCTCAGCCTCCCAAAGTGCTGGGATTACAGGCGTGAGCCATGGCGCCCAGCCAGGACAAGTTTTAATAGGGATTAGCACATAATCCTTTTGATGAATTAAAACAACAGAAATTTATTCTCTCACAGTTCTTGAAGTTCTGGCCAGAAGAACAAAATCAGAGTCACTGGGTCAAAATTAAGGTGTCAGCTAGATCACACTGCTTCCCAAAGTTCTGCGAGAAAGCCCATACTATTTTTCTTGGATAGCTACCCCATGGTCAGGCTTATGGCTGCATCATTTCAATCTCTGCCTTTGTGGTCCTGTCTTTTCTTTTCTCTCTCTGAAATCTTCCTCTTCCTTTCCCTTACAAGTATATCTGAGATCACATTTAGGGTCCACTCAACAACCCTGAATAATCTCCCCCCATCTCAAGTTCCTTAATTTAGTCACATCTGCAAAACTTGTTGTCGTTGTTGTTGTTGTTGGCCATATGAGGTCACAGTCATAATTTCCAGGATTAAGACATGACTATCTTTTGGGAGACCATGTTTTAGCCTACTAAATAACTAAGCAATTTTATTCCAATTAATTTGAAAATTTAATTAAAAGATGGCCAAATTTTTAGAAAAACACAGACTACCAAAATGAACACAAGGAAAGATAGAAAATATGACTTGTCGTATTTCTTTTAGAGATTAAATATGTTTTTTAAAACATTCTCATGAAAAAAAAAAATGCCTGGCCAAGGTGACTTTACCCCAGTGCTTTCTTCCAAACATAAGAAGTAACACCAATCCTACACAAAATCTTCCAGGGAATTAAAAAAGGACCCATCCTAATTGATTTTACGAGAGTAGGATAACATTAATACCAAAATTTTAGTACAAATACAAAAGAAAAAAGTATTAACTTCAATCATTTTCATGAATGCAGTTGCAACAACCATAAATGAAGTATTTACAAACTGAATCCCTCTAATGATATATATGTCATCGGAGATGACAATCACATATATAACAACAGCTAAAATGTATTGAAAACTTACTTTATACTATATAACAATGTTATGTTTTACATGCATATTCTTGTATAATTTTTACCATTAACTTATGAATTAGGCACTGTATTTAAACCCATTTAGCAAATAAGACAACTGAGATTGGTGAGGCTAAATGGATTACATTTATACACTACATTAATTAATGGCATAAATAGATTCCACTAAAGAGAACTACTGGAAAAACTCTGGAAGCCTTCCAGAGACATGAATGTATCATTTCAAGGAAGAGAATGTGGCTTGGGAGGGAAAGTTTGTAGTCTAAAACTCTGATCTAAGCCATCATCATCTGACTCCTAACTAACTATACTCCTTCCATCATAGCCTGTAATCCCATAATGTATTTTCCCCCATGGTGAGAAGAATAAGTCTGTACGTTATAACCTAGATATTGTCACTTTTCTGCTGAAAACCCCTGTCAGCTTCACATTGCACTTGAATGCCTTTATGATGGTTTACAAGGTCCTACTCCCCTATCTCATCACACTACAGCCACACTGACCTCCTTGGCGTTCCTCACGCATGCTAGTACAGTCCAGCCTCCTTGCCTGTGCACTGGCTATTCAATCTGCACAGTACATGCTTCCCACTGATATTGTAGATCTCCCTCCCAATGGAACCTTATCAATTTCTACCATTGTCACTTTTCAGCAAAGTGTACCCTGATCTCTCTACTATTTCAAACATAGTCCCCCAAGCCCAAGGCACCCCTTTTCACCCTGTCCTTATTTGTTTCCATAGCACTATCACTTCCTAACGCAGTTTTTAATTAATTTGCTTAATATGTTTATTACCTATCTCTGCCTAGTAGAACTGAAAGTCCAATAGGGAAGAGATTTTTGCCAAATGTATATACTGTTATATCCCCAGCTCCTATGGGAATGCCTATTTCATGTAAATACTCAGTGGATATTTGTGATGAATTCTTCAGCCAAAAGTTCAGGCATATGAAAAATGAATCTGCATTTGAGACTGATTGTTCAGAGGACAGGAAATTCAATGGCTCCTCCATCGTTTTGTCCGTTTTTTTTAAAATTTGAAATTGGATAACATTGTATTATATCTTCATGATTGTTATCTAGATTCATAAGCTATTTGCTTATTTCAGTATTAATTTCTTCCAAATCCTATATTGAAGTTGCTTTTCTGAACAGAAATCTCTAGTTTCTTAATGAAGCATTATTACCATGATGATTTTTATCAGTCTCACCGAATGTCCATACTAACTGTGCAACTTCACAACACAGATTGCTGTCAACTGAAATCATTGGCCTAACAGTATTCAGTTCAGAGTCTCAGTCATCTTTAAAGAAAGCGATGGAAATGTATTTGATGTGGGACAGTTCTTGAATATAATGGACTTTTTTATCCCTTGATGTTGTATGCCATGTCCGTCAATGTCAGACAGAAATAGTCTGACCTTGAAATGTTTGGTCCAGGTGCCATGGATGTACTGAATCAGATCAATCGAATAGCTGATTGGATCACTATGTGACAATCAGTTCTCAAGATGATCCAAGAAAAGACATCATGGGACAATGAGTTCTCTGACTACCTAAAATATAACTATAGATTACCTTATAAAGAAATCCTGATGACCTATATATAAATTACCCAACAGACTATTCTATGATAGAGTGTTCTGAAGCAATGCAGATGACATCCATATTTTTAATTCTGCTAAACATAGTATCTTTAAAAATAGATGCACACAATAAATAGCAATAACAAACAATATACATGTTAAAACTACAGATGCTGAGAAAACATATAAAATACATTTCTTATGCTTTAAGTTTTTTAAAGCTCAGTTATATAAATTATTTTTCTACAACATGATATATAACAATTTGTATATTATGGTATATTATTAGCACAATATGAAACTGATTAAAGCACTCAGCTGATGTTTTTTGCTAAAATTTGCATCTAAGTTGAGTATATTTTAAAACCATGCCACAGTAAATAAAAGTAATACTCTAGGATTCAGCAAAGCTTTCACTGAATTAATGCCATGTCATATAAAATAGAAGACTACTCTCTTTGAATTATTGCAAAACCTCATATACGTAAGCTATGTACTTCTCTAATGACCTGGCAAAAGTGATTTAGACTTGGAAAACTTCCAGATACTTTGTATTGATCTGATTCCAGCACACCTTTTCTTTTAGTGTATCTGAGGAAAAGTCTTCCGCATCCTAGTGTTCATTAAACATCTTCCTCTTAAACATATCTAGTTGTATGCTACACTTGGCTAAATGATTTTGATATGCATTTGGTTTTTCACTCACTGTATGTTTTTGAGCCCTGCTACATGCTAGGTATTTGCTCTGGGTGCTAAGAATTCAGCAGTAAACAAGATAGCCTAAATTATATTAGAGGAGAAAATGTTTTTTAAAATGAAAATAAAATTACAGATTATAGTGAGTTGGAAGAAATGAGTAAGATTACATACAACAGTACTTAGAGACAAGCTTTGATAGGATAAGGGAAGCCTTTTCTCTTATCCTAAGTCACCTGTGAGGGCTAAATCCTAATTAATTGATGAGGGTAGGCATTTCAGTGAAGGTAGAACTTTAACTTCTAAATCATCATTCTGCTATTTACTTTCTAAAACAATTCTTTACCCTCTTAGGCATGAAGGATTACCATGAATTAAAGAATTACAGAATGTTAGTACTGGAAGCCACCTTCAAGTTTATCTACTGTTTTGTTCTATGTCATTTTAAAGATGAAATACCTAATGCCCAGAAAGTAGAGTTTTATGAAAATTTGCCAATGCTAGTCTGAAGTAGAGCCATGACGAATGTTGGGATCTCTTGACTCCCAGCTCAATGTTCATTCCTCTCACACACAATGTAGGTATCCAGGCTAGCATTCCATCGATAGGAAAACCTTAGACATTCTGCCCAGATAAGCGTTAGGCTAAGGATGACCATGTTTAGCCCCTACCCACTGTAATATTACATTTCTCATACATGGTACCTTTTCTCTGATGAATTCAAATACTTTCTGGTAAGCGATCACATTTATATTAATACTTAAAACACCCCTGTGACATAAGCGGAAGTTATTTATTTCTGAAGTTTACTAGCTGCCTGGGATGGCAAAATAGGCCACATGGTGCCTATTAAAATCAAGTCAGGAAATTCATTGTAGATAAAGGTAGAAACCAAATAATAGATATAAGCAGCCATATGATATTTACACAGTAACGTGACATTTTAAATTGTTCAGGCTGTTTTCACTATTGGCATAATTATTCACCCACTGAAACATACGTTCAATTCTTCCTGCTAAATCAGCTAAATTTTGGACCTTATTTTCTCAAGCATATAGATAGATGATAGGTAGGTAGGTAGGTAGGTAGGTAGGTAGGTAGATAGATAGATAGGTAGATAGATAGATAAACAGATAGATAGATAGAGAGAGAGAGAGATAGAACAGATAAAGATAATGCCTGTTTGTCTGTGTGGGTGGGATCCATGGGGATACAAGGAAAACTTGTGATGACTGAAAAGGAATTGAGAAACATACTCACAAATCTTGAAGAAATAATTAGTTTCTTCCATCAGTCACAAGGTATGTAAATGAATTATTAGTTGCACCAGTTATTTATGGCTAATCAGTTGTTTACTAACTAGTCGTGTCAATGCAGTGTCAACTTGTGTCTTATCAGCTGTTTCATATTTTTATATCTCTTCTGGTTATTAAAATGAAGGTCAAATTGTGCTTTGACATGTAGTTCTACTTGCTTTGTCTTATGTTTTGGTAACACTATATTTAAGACTATTTATGTGATTGGAAAACAGTATAAGTAAAATTTTATGCTGCTAAGTAAACTTGAACTTCAACTATTGGAATGTAAAATGAGGGGATGAGAGCATAAGGGATTGGGGTTAATTTTATGAGAAAGGGCATTGGATGAGGGAGAAATATTTGTAAAGATGCTTGGTTTATTAAGGTATCTTTTCATTTCTACTCCCGCAGTCAGTTCTTGGTGGCCATTATCCCACAGAGCAGTGGGGCTGGGCATGTTTTCTTTGAACTTGCCAGGGATTCTGTTTGAAGGGGATTATTTGAGTTTGACAACTGGGAGCAACCCTGTCTCTCTACAGGAGGATAGAAGAGCTGTTTATTTGACCAGCTGAGAGAAATGTACACAGACGCAAACCTGCTAGTGCCACTGGGTCCCAAGGCCCTCGGTAGGATACAGAATAACAGCTGTTTGCTACAGTGAACAGATCAGAGGATTTTCATTTAATAAATTTGTGCTCTTCTTTTATTAATATTTTTAATGGAGTCTGGCTACATGTCCTGCTGTGACCCTTTCCACTTACATTTTTAAGGGTAGTCAAACTGGCCAATAATCTAAGCCATGAGTGGACAACCTTGGGGTGTATTAGAAATATTAGAAGGCTCAGGCTATACATGGGCAAAGAGAAAAGGAGGACGGCAGCTACAGTAAGTGCTCTGAAGCTAAAGAATCATAATATATACAATAGTGTAGTTTTTACCGAGTCTTCATTGCCTTCTTTGTTGTCATTATTTTTAAGCAAGATTCTAAAATCTAAGGCTACATGTCCATAAAAGGTTATTCATTGAAACAGAAATGGGAAACTGCATTACAAATGTATTGTATTATGAATGCAAGAAATACACTGTCAACAATTCCATTCACATGCTTTGTCTGTTTTCTTTTGTGTTGCAGTATAACACATAGAAAAACACACAAAACAAATTTACAACCAAAGGAATTTTTCCAGAATGAATAGCCCACGTAACCACAATGAAAATAGCCGGTACCCTGACAGTCTCCCTTTTGTCCTCTTCCTATTAGTAACCCTGCCCCTACTCCCTAGAAGTAACCGCTGTCCTAATGGCTAACACCAAACCTTAGTTATGCTTGCTTTTGAAATGTATAGAAATGAAGTCATTTAAGTATGTATGCTTTTGTATTTGGCTTTTTTAAGCATTCTGATTGTGAGATTCCACAGTGCTGCAAGTAGCTGTTAGTCATTTGCTTTTTTTTAAAAAAAAAAAATTTATTGCTGAATGGGATTCTTTCATAGGACTATTCTGAAAAATTTGTTTTGTCTATTGTAATATTGTTAGACATTTCAGTTACACCACATACTAACGTGACACATGACACTGTTGATAATTTTGATTTTAACCATTATAGTGAGTAGGTTACGACACTCGGTGAATGCCTTTTCTCATTAATAATCAGAGAAACAGTCTCTCTGATTAAATGCCTAGTCAAATATCTTGCCCTTTTTTTTCTATTGGATTCGTTTTTTTCTAAATTATTCCTAGGATATCACTATATACTATTTGTTCATTATATATGTGAAAAATATCTTCTCTTAGTCTGTATTCTTGCCCCTTTGTCTTTCCTAGTTTCTTTCATTGAAAAGAAGTTCATATTACAACATAATTAGTATAATTTTAAATTAATCTAATTTTTTGTTTAATGTATTTTGTGACTATTGCAGAAATTTTTCTCCTGTGCCAAGATTCTAAAATTATTCTCATATTATTTTCTAAATTTGTTTTGCCTAAAACATTATGATGTAAAATTCTAGAAGTGAGTGTTTTATGATGTGAGATGAGTCAAATTTATTTATTAAGAGTTTTCATTTCCTACTGGTCTGCTGCACAGTCTTCCCATAAATCAACTCTCTATGTATGCATGGGTCTCCTACTGGCCTCTGCTGTGTTACACTGGTCAATTTTCCTATGCATAAACCAATGTCAGTTTTAGTTAATGTAGCTTTAAATTAATCCTTAATATCTGAAAAAGTGAGTCTTTCCCCGGCCCCCTTACTCTATGTCAAGAACAGTTTAGCTATTCTTAGCATTTGCAAATAAATTTTAAAGTCAACTTATCAAGTGCCAACGATACATACAAACAAACAAAAATTTACATTTTATTGGAATTGCATTAAATTTAGAAAATAACTTGCAGAGAGTTTACATCTTTACAATATTGAATCTTTCCATCGATAAATATGGGGTAACTCTCCATTTATTTAAGTATTCTGTTTCTCTTCAAAATGATATATACTTTGTGTGTAGGGGGTCCTATACATTTTTAATGTATTTATTTTGTGCATTTAAAAATGTTTGCTGTAAGTTATTTGTTATTTCATTTTCTAATATTTGTGAAAAATGTAATTTATTTTTATATATTTACCTTCTATCTAAGAACCTTGCTAAATTCATTTATTGATACTTAATCTTTGAATATACAAAATTATATATTCTTTAATAGTATATTTCTATCTTTTTGGCATCATTAATTTTTAACTTTTACTAACAAATGTGCTTAAGGACATACATTTTCTTCCAGGAATGGTTTCAGCAGCACTGGATGAGTTTTGATACATGGTATTTTTAAATTTTCTTCTGTTTCCAACTGTGTTCATTCACAGTTCTTTATGCCTGGGTTATTTTCTGTTTTTTTGTTTCTTTTTGTTATTGATTTCTATATACTGTGTCTGTATCCTTAACCTGACCTGGCCTCTGCCTTGAGGGTTCCCATTTCTTGTAACACCTTTCACTGGCCTCATGAGCCTTGAGACTTTTTCTGGTGTCATTTATTTCTTATCTGGTTTGAGCCATACTATGGGCCATTTCAATGCTGCACCCATTAGGTCCTTGTAGTTGGCTGTCTGCCAGCCCTGTGCTACCTGCAATGCATGTTTTTCCTCTTGAATAGTCCTAACGGAAAATGTATTGACTCTACTATGATTTCTAACTTCATCCGGGTCCTTAGTGCTGCCCAGCATGCTTTCTATTCTCTCCTTATATTTTTGTAATGTGGTATGACTCACAGCCTCTGTTCTAAACTTTCAATTCTACAGCCACCAAGCCTTCCTCCTTCTCTTCTCCCTAAATGTAAGACCTATCCTGTTCTACTGGGCAGACTAAGGTTCTCCAGTTTAAATTCCTTCAAATCCCCTCTTCTCCAGCTGAGATGTTTTGAGCACTCACCTAAATTCCACTATAAATGTATTATAATCCATCCTCATTATCTCTTCCTTTGCTCCGTCTTCAGAGGAAGTACATTACCTTCTTTTCCCAAAGCTAACCTTGCCGTCATAAATTACTTTATGACATGTTTTTTCACAACCCCTCTAACTTTAAGATGTTCTTTCCCTTTGCTTAAAGAAAAAACCCTTATAATATTTCTGTCACCAATATTGCTATTATACATAGAATTTATCTTCTAAGGCAGCTCTTCAGGGGATTTAGCCAGTCCAGTCCAATCCAAATTCACACAAATCAGAACCAAAACAGATTATCACTGCTCCTTTTATGCTTCATGGATCGTAACATTGCATAAGACACTGCTTTATTCCAACTTACTTATCTCAGTTGATGGGTGAAATTGTGACTCCATCATAGGCTGTGTTGCTAAAAAACCTAGTCGTAAGTACAAGCCCTAATTCCCTCTTCATATTCTGTCCTCAATATTTAAATACTTATTTATTTGGAAGACTTCTCTTTACAAACATGTTCAAGTAAATAAGTGTTTAAGGAGTCCTGTGAATTATTTTTTCCTATAATCTCATTTTAGAGTCTTTGTAAACAATAGAGAATTGAAATCTTTATAAATATCAGGAAATCCTATAACAAAAGAAGGTGTGAATAGTAAAAGCTGTTTATTTCTCCTTAATGATTGTAGCCTGTGATTATTTTTATATAATATTTATACTTCTAATTATGTCTTGTGCTAATATTATAATTATTTTCCATTCTTTGCACATACCTTGACTGATAACAGCTACTCAGAAGCATGCTTAGTGACAGTAGGAAAATGTTGGAATTAAAGATCTAAATTATGCACAAAAAGCTCATAGATAACCAAGAATTGGGAATCTCATTGACGTTTTCCACATTGTCAGCAGCTTTACTCACCCTCACACCTTTCTCATATTACTTGATAATGTCCATATATCTTATTTATGTGCATGTACTTTACTAGAAATTATTACGGTAACATGTCAGATCTACCCAACAACTTTCTCTCTGAATCCTTTTTCATTCATCATTTCAGAAAACATCCTTAAGAAATTTGATTCTTATTCTTAAGTCTAAAATTTCAGGCTTCATTTTTGTCATAGTGGAATCTAAATCCATTTTAACATATAGTTTTCAAAGTAAAATCCATTTGAACTACCCAAAAAGTTTTAATTTATGTTCATAATACATTTTACATTATGATAAAATGGAGATGGGTGGGGCTTGAGGGCATTGAATTGGATATTCTCCAAGGCCCCTTTCAGCTTAAATATACTTTGATTCTGAGAAAAAAAAAAGTATCATTGCCAAGACTGACAGTCCCTATAAAGAATAGACTGCTTTTAAGTGTGTGGCAGAGTAATCTTTTGAATGTATTTTAACTTGTTCATTGATTTACTGAGGGGAAAATAATCTTCATATATTAAAGAAGGTGATCTTCTGTTTCCTGCAATCAGATTATTATCTATAATGCCATCTATTTAATATGTTTGTATAGCTATTTAAGGTTTATGAGGAGCTTCTCATGGGCATTTAATCATCACAACCACCCTATAACAGATCCCTCCTGAGGAAAGAGAAAAAAATTAAGATGAGACTGCAAAAGCATAAATGATCTAGCAAGATTACCAAGTTCCTAACTGGTGGAGTTGGTGCACAGAGAACTTTCTGAAAAATGTTATTATTGCAGTCTCTATGTAAACATCATCCTGATGGATTCTTTTTTCTATCCCTAACATACGTACCAGAAATGTGTTCACTTTAAAATAATCTGATATAAAAATGATTTAATAAATATATTTTCCTTGCCAAATAATAGTGAAGAAAGAAATTCAGCAAAGTGTACAGGCCTACACCAAACATGGAAGACTTGGTGGTAGAGACGATTTGTGTCGTTGGATGGCTTATAAGCACAACCTTATTCAGCCTAAAATCCCAAAAAACCATTACTGCCCAGTAAGAAAGTGAAATGGTCCTTGGAAGTTTTAAACCACTCTTTTCTTATGAGATTAAAATGCTCATTGGCACAAATTTACCATCAAGGTCAATTTAATCCACATTAAGAAGAAACTGGGGAATAAACTTCGAGAATGACCATGCTAATCATTCCCTTGACCAGATGAGGAATTCAAAACTGCAAGTTAGTTGGTCAGCACTTACTTCACCCTGATAAGGTCTGTGCTATACGGGTTACTGCCGGGCTGATCTTCTAGGTCAAGCACAACTATCTCAAAATGTTTTTTATGGCTTCTTTGCTTCATTTGAGGATGCAGGTTAAGATGCTTTATGTACTTCTCCTGATGAAGCACATGATGTTTCTGATCATCCATAAATGAATTAATAGATGTTCGTCTTTTCTCACATACGCATTACTCCTTGTAGAGTTAGCTGTCCTGTAGTCAGTGCAGTGGTAGACTGAACAGATGATTTTGTCTTCTTCGTAGATTGTTCTAAATACTGAGGTCTAGAAGTCTAGAAAACAACTAATAGTCTAGAAAACAACAATAATGTTCACTTGATACTATCAAAATTAGTCTTTTTTGTGGCAAGTCTGGAACTACTCTAGTATATTCTGCCAGACATTATGAACCAAAACTGTTCACCAGACCATAAAACAAATGACATAGAGAAGTCCAGCAGAATAAACCATGTGCAGAATATCTTTGGAACGAGCTGATGAGAACTCATTGAGAATGCACAGTCTGCCAGACTAGTGTTCATAGCACATATGAACATATATAATACATATGTATTTTATATAATACATAAATACATTAAATATATTAAATATTTAATCTAGTTAAATATAAAATATATTAATAGTATGTTGCATTTGTATATTGTTAGTTATAAAATATATCTAAAATACATAAAATTTATATGAAATATTTATGTGTACATATGCACAAATTTCTCACATTTTAAAGTCACTATTGAATCAACGCAATTAACAAGTATATACTCAACTTTTACTATGTTTTGAGGCCCTGAATTGGAGCTTGAATTATTGCAACCATTTTTATTACCTAGTCTCCTGTGCCTACTCTTGTGATAGCTAATTTTATGTGTCAAGTTGGCTGGGCCATAGTGCTGGGATATTTAGTCAAACATTATTCTTGGTATTTTCATGAGGACACTTTTGGGTGAGACTGACATTACGTCTATATTTTTAACTGGCTAAGTTGTATGTGTTGACCATGTTCAACATAGTTTTTGAAGTATATGTGCATTGTGAAATGACTAAATCTAACTAATTAACATATTCATTACCTCACATGGTTATCATTTTTGTGGTGAGAACACTTTATATCCACTCTCAGTATTTTTCAAGAATGTAAAATATTGTTAACTATAGTCATCATGTTTTTTCTAATGGTGGCTCTTATAAGCAATGCTGCAATGAATACCTTTATACATGTTTTCTTGTGTATTCATATGATAGTTTGTCTAGGTTTACATATAGAAAATATTGTCACTTATTTGTATTAGCAGTTTTACTGGATATTGCCAAATTACTCTTCCATGTAGCTGCACCAGTACCTACTGTCACCAGCAATGTATGACAAGTTTCAATCCTTGCAAATATGTAACTCCTTAATTTTCAGATTTTTGTGACTGGTAGATGAGGTTGAATATCATGTTATATAGACATCCCGATCATATATCAAGACTCAGGTTGGGGATTAGCTCTCTCAGGACATTTTTGCCAGTCTTATTCTTTGTGTTCCCTTGCACAACTCTAGCAGAGAATATAAAACAGTATTTTGAAATCATTTGTTTTCTCTCCTACTTGACCTACAGGACTGTGATCTCATCAAGGGCTGGTATCTACTCTTGTTTGCCTTCGAGTTAACAGATCACACAACAATGGCAAACACACGAGTATATGATCAATAAATGTTTGTTTAAGTGAGCAAAAATATAATAGTGAATAGTTCCAAGATCAAAACAGATTTGGAGCACATTTCATGGAGATTTTTGAAGAACAGGGCACAAAAGAATGTCAGGATTGACCAACACACCCTTGGCCTTGTGTGGTCCTGGCCGTAGCACAGACTCTTTCCATGTTTTTCCAAAGAGGCTTGACCATAGCAAGTCATGAAGGTCTAGATGTAGGAAGCATCGTAAATATTACTGGTAAAAGTCATGATAATTTTATATCTACTCTTTCAATGTTTCATTTATTCAGGAAGAAACACTCACTGAATATTATCAAAGAATTTTAAGATTTCCAGAGAAGTCTCAGATATTTTGAAACAAATTTTGGCTAAAACATGAACAAGACGCAAGTGTCTCAATATATTGAATTCCTCCTTTATTCGTGACAATGAGAACTTCGTGATGGTGAGAATGTGATTTAACTATTCTGAGTCTCAATTTTGCACTATGTAAAATTGAGATGATAACAGAACTTGCCTTATGGGATTGTTGTGAGGATTACATGCAATGATGCAGGCAAATGCTTCACACAATGTCTGAGACATTTGGTGCGTGGACCAGGAGCTCAATACATGATATGGGACTTTAATTGTTACCATTGTTATTGTTGTTTGACTTTAATCTTAAAGGGAAAAAATTGTCTCCTTTCTCACTCATTACCAAATTGATCCTTAATTTAGGGGGAATCTTTTAATAGGAAAATTAACAAAAGATATTTTCTTATCTCATGTTCTTTTTGAAAATTGTCTAGTTATCCATTTAGATTTTGGCTTCAATCCATAACAAAAGATTGTACCATCAGTGCATTAGAATTGCTTTCTAAACCTAATCTGCCAAAAAACCTAGCCTGCTAATCAACATTTTCAATAACTTCCAATTTTCACTCACACTACAACCCAGGCTGATATTTTTATTTGACAACATTTATTTAAGTATATACTAATTTCCTAGAGCTATTATAAAAAGTACCACAGACTTGGTGGCTTAAAGGAACAGAAATTTAATAATTTAATATCGCACAGTTCTGGAGTCAAGAAGTCAAAAATCAAGGTGTCCACCAGGCTGTGCTCTCTGAAGCCTCTATGGTAGGATCCTTCCTAAGCTAATTTTGTATAAGTATCTTCTTTTTTCTATAGTCATTTTATTCAGGAAATTCAAAACACATCAGCTCTTCAAACCCAATGACTCAACCATGATGGGTTATTTGCATAGAGCAGACGTCATCAGTAATATCATCATCATCATCGTCGTCGTCATCATCATCATCATCATCGGCCATCATAACAACTAGCATTTTTCAGCACTCATATGACTAACAAAAGGATTCAAAATTTTTACTGATTATTTCTTAATAGCCCTATTAATATCATGTGATATTCCTAAGTGGTAGAACTAAACTTGGACTCTGAACCCTCTGTGAACAGATCCCATGACGTAATATGGGATATGTTATACTATTATGTTAAACATTACGAAGTTGCTGAGATTCAAACGTTTTGCAAACATTCAACCTAATACATGTTACTATTTTTCAGGAAACAAAAATGAATATGCTTAGGTTATACCCATATATCTAAGATATAAAGCTTATTGTTCTATAGGAAAAAATTCTGATACTGTATTTTTCCAATTGGAAATTGTCATTCACCATCTAAAACTACTTTGGAGGACATTTAGCTCATCACATGAATAAGTTAGCCAGAATGGTTCAGTAAGTAAAATTATTTGCTGTAGATAGTTAGTGGAAAGATGAGAGGCACATTCAGTTGGCTAGGATGCCCCTATTCACTTTCAATGCTACTTTATTCTGCCTAAAATATTTTATTTTGTATTGCCATGAAAAAAACAAGTGCCTCAAGTGACGTAAAATTCCTAATGGCAGCTTAGAAACTGTAAAGTTACCCATTGGGAATCAGTGACTTCTTTACAGCTTTATGCTTATGTGGACAGTATAATCCAGTGAATTGGGACATCAATAATTGCCTCTGATTGTTGAGACACTGTGTAACAGAATGGGAGAGGGAAAGTCCACGGTTCAAGTCCAGGCCTTATCATTTTCTCTTAACTGTATGACTTACCATTTCTGAACTTCACTGCCTTCTTCATTTTCCTTCATTGCACTAACATACCTTTCAGTGTTATGACCCTACAGTTTTACTCATCCATTGAACAACACTTTACCTCAAGGAACTAATGTTAAAGGAAGGATGTATGGGACACAAAGGAATGGCTTCTGATCTTATATTCAATCTACTATTAGGGTCGCAGATAAATCATTTAGCCTTACTGGATTCCAACATTCTTATTCATACGATGATATTATGAATAAATCTTTATGTTCCCCAAATTCATATATTGAAATTCCAACACCCAAGATGTTCATATTAAGAGGTGGGGGCCTTTGGGAAGTGATTAGATAATAAGGGCAGAACCCTCATAAATGGATTGTATCCTAATAAAATAGAGCCTAGTGAGCTCCCTTGCCCCTTCTGCCATGTGGGAACACAGCGAGAAGGTGCCATCTGTGAACCAGGAAGGCGGCTGTCACAACACCACACCACACTGAGTCTGTGTGGCTCCTTGATCTTAAACATCCCAGCCTCCAGAACTATGAGGAATAAATGTTTGTTGTTTAAGCCATCCAGTCTATGGTATTTTTGTTATAGCAATCCAGATGGATGAAGATAAGTAAAACAGTTGCATTAAATCCCATGCCCAGATTTCAAATTTGATGCATTTATTTTAGATTCATTATGATGTTGTTTTGTAGCAATAGAACAATGAGACTGGGAATATAGAATTTTGACCAGGCAAGATTAGAAATTTTCCCTGAACAATTTGATTTAAATGAATTTGGTATAAGCACCTTAGTCAGTGTTACAACTGGGTGAAATAAAAACCTAAAGCCTTTGCCTTTTGCTTATCTTTAAATTATGTGTGAACATGGCCTACAGAAGCTATCAAACCTTCTTTTTTAATGACCGTGTCACAATCTAACATGAACTTATTTTATACCTGCAAAAATGCTTTCTAAATGGTTTAGGCATATGAATTTCAAATGTTCTACCTCATTTTTGCAAGTTTTTCCTGAAATTGCTGTTGATTTCTGGATTTCTCTGTTAAAAAATGAAGAAAGAATGCTCCTAAATTTTGATAGCTGAATGTAACACTAAATGACACCAAGGTTGGATTTTACATTTAACTACATTTGCATTTAGATCAATGCATGTAGAGATATGCAATATTCTGTATACTTTCACCTGAATAAATAGGTTGTACTGCATAATGAAACATTTCAGGCAATGCATGTTGGCCAATTTGAAAGCATCATGTTTAATGAAATGGGCCTACTTTAAATAACCCCCTTCAGGCTTAAAAACAAAGAAAACTATTAAGCTGCATATTCATAATATTTTATTTTTTTTAGATTTTTTTAATTGACAGATGTAATTGTAAATATTTATGGTGTACATGATTTTTTTAAAATCTATAATTTCATTTATTGCTCGCTTATATTTTTAAATATGGAATATGTACAGAGAATGACTGATAGCTGGAAGACTATATAATAGCCTAGAAAAATTCCCTAGTTAGGAAGCAGAAGGCTACATTATCTGTGTTGGGAAAAAATAAAAAGTAATGCTCACAAATTAACTATATATAATTGATCTAATTTTTGTTTTAGTACATAGTTATTCATAGGGGATACTTTCCAAGACCCCAGTGGATGCCTGACACTGTGGATAGTACCAAACCCTATATGTATTGTGTTTTTTCCTATACATATATACCTAGAATTAAGCTTACCTTATATATTAGGCACAGCAAGAGATTAACCATAATAAATGATAATAAAATAGAACAATTATAAAAACCAACTATAATAAAGATAAAATGACTGCTTGAACACAAGCATTGTAATAGTGCAACAGTGAATGTAATAACCTAGACAGCTACTGACTAAGAGGTAGGTAGCATGTATAGCATGGATGCATCATGTCACAGGTAGGAAGGAGCAAGACTGCCTGAGATTTCAACACTCTACTCAGAATGATGCAATTTAAAATGTATACAATGTTTATTGCTAGATTTTTTTCATTTAATATGTTCAAACTGCTGTTGACTTCAGCTAACACAAGCCACAGTAAGTGAAACCTCAGATAAGTGGAGACTACTGCATTTTAACAGGGTAAGCTTTTTATACTTGGCATGTAGGGACAGTGAACACATTGTCTTTGATTGTTAAGAGACTGTGTAATATACTAGGAAAGGGAAAAGTCCATGGTTCAAATCCATGCCCTGTCGTTTTCTCCGTGCCTTATGGTGTAACATTTCTGAACTTCATTGCATTGCATACTTTTCAGTGTCATGACTAGTTTTATCAACTAGTTTTATCAATACATTGAACAATGCTTTAATTCAATAAAATAATGTTAAAGGGAAAAAGTATTCTAATGTATTTTGTCATTTATGCCTCTTTCCTGTGGCAGGACAATATTTGTATAGCCTTTGGAGATAAGAAAACAGAGGTTTCGTGCGGCAATAAATTGCATGGGCCATAAATTGCACAAGCACACATAGATGATAAGTAATGGAGCTAGGGCAGGAAACCATGTCTTCTGCTCCCACTTCAGTGTGACTACCTTCCCATTGCAAAGACTCACACCACACCTTGCTACCTCATAGATCAAAATGGGAAGTGACTCAGGAAGCATTAATTTCACTGTGGCTTTACAAAGTTGTTTTCAACCCAAAGATGTTGAGGACTAAGTTGTTTCTAATCTCAAAGTTGGGGTCTTTTTCATTTTGTTGAAATGGAGGTAATGTTAATGATTGGTAGTCATGATTTCTAACAATAAGATGTTGTTTTAAATTCATCCAGGGCAGGACTCACATCACTACAGGGTGCTCTTGAAATATGAATGCAGCCTCTCAGTATTATTAGGTGTTCTCCTATTACTGTGGTATAGGGCCTGCACTAACTTACTGTGGTAAGTTCCTGAGGTATAGAACTAAAACCCCACAACCTCTACACTGCTATTCAAATGCCCACTCCTCATAGTCATAACTACCTACAAATAAACATTAGAACCTTTTGCTAAAAAAAAAAAATGACTTTTTGAAAATGTGCTATTCCCCTTAGCAACCTCCACATCCCATAAGTTCAACTCTATAGTCGTGTTTTCTATATTTACTATCTATGTTAAATCTAGTGAAATGGCAAATCTGTGAACCAGAAGTGAAAGACAAATATTTATATTTATTTTGCCCTGTCTTCAGATAAAGAGGTTGGTTAACTTGAGCCACTACAAGCTGCACTTTTTGCAATTCAGTTTTTATAAAGCACCTATTCTTGGACTTTCCAACTAGGGTTCCATGAGAAAATTAAGCCTTACAGAAATGACTTGATAACGTTTTTCTCAGTTCTTCCATTCTAGAGGCACAGGATGAAACTTCCCTATTCCTTCCACTGAATGCCTTAAGGCTTAACTCTTCAATAGAGTGTTCCTTGAGAAAGTCTGCTAGAACTTAGGTTTTACAAGGAAGCGAAAGACTTAAACTGTCTTGAAGACAGTGATAATGACTAGTGTTGCTTTCCAGATCATTAGATGCTTGGTATATAGCAAGGGAAGGCAAGTGCTGGCCTGTGGGCCATGTATTTTTGTAAACAGATTTATTTTTATTTTTTTATAGGTGACTTTAAAATTTGGTTAACTTTTAATTTTCTGGGTACATACTAGATGCATATATTTATCGGGTACATGAGATGTTTTGATACAGACATGCAATGTGTAATAATCACATCATGGAAAATGGGGTATCTATACCCTCAAGCATTTATCCTTTGTGTTACAAACAATTCTATTACACTCCTTAAGTTATTTTTAAATTTACGGTTATTATTGATTATAGTCACCCTGTTGTGCTATCAAATAGCAGGTCTTATTCATTCCTTCTATTCTGTTTAAAATAGACCATCCCTACCTCCCCACCTGCCCCACTGCCACTGCCCACTACCTTTCCTGTGGTAACCATTCTTCTACTCTCTATGTTCATGACTTCAACTGTTTTGATGTTTAGGTCCCACAAATAAGTGAGAACATACGATGTTAGTCTTTCTGTGGTTCACGTATCATAATAATCTCCAGTTCCATCCAAGTTTTAACAAATGACAAGATCTCATTTGTTTTTATGGCTGAATGGTACTCCATTGTGTATATGTCTTACATTTTATTTATCCATCCACCTGGTGATGGACACTGAGGTTGCTTCTAAATCTTAGCTATTGTAAATGGTGCTACAATAAAAATGGGAGTGCAGATATCTCTTCAACACACTGATTTCCTTTCTTTTGGGTATATACCCCAACAGCAGGTTTGCTGGATCATATGTTAGCTCAATTTTTAGTTTTTTGAGGAACCTCCAAACTGTTCCCCGTAATGGTTGTACTAATTTACATTTCCACCAAAAGTGTACACGGGTTGCATTTTATTCACATCCTCACGAGCATTTGTTATTGCCTGTCTTTTGGATATCGGCCCTTCTAACTAGGGCTGAGAAGATATCGCATTGTAGTTTTAATCTGCATTTCTCTGATGATCAATGATGTCAAGCACCTTTTCTTATGCCTGTTTGCCATGTGCATGCATTTTCTGAGAAATGTCTATTCGAATATTTTGCCCATTTTTGATTGGACTGTCATATTTTTTCATATAGAGTTGTTTTAGCTCCTTATATATTCTGATTATTAATCCTTTGTCAGATTAGTAGTTTGCAAATATTTTCTCCCATTCTGTGAGGTTTCTTTTCACTGTTTTGATTGCTTCCTTTGCTTTGAGGATGATTTTTAACCTGATGTGATCCAATTTGTCCATTTTTGCTTTGGTTGCTTGGTTTGTGGGTATTCCTCAAAAATTTTTTGCCCAGACCAATGTCCTGCAGAGCTTCTCCAATGTTTTCTTTTAGTAGATTTATAGTGTGAGGTCTTAGATTTAAGTCATGATTTTCATATATGATTAGAGATATGGGTCTAGATTAATTCTTCTGCAGATGGATATCCAGTTTTCCCAGTACCATTTATTGAAGACACTGTCTTTTCCCCAGTGTATATTCTTGGCACCTTTGTCAAAAATGAGTTCATTGTAGGTTTTCAGATTTGTTTCTGGATTCTCTATTCTGTTGCATTGGTCTGTGTCTGTTTTTATGCCAGTACTACAATGGTTACTATAGCTCTGTAGTATAGTCTGAAATCAGGTAATATGTTTCCTTTAGTTTTATTCTTTTTGCTTAGGATAGCTTTGACTATTCTGGTTCCTTTGTGGTTCCAAAGAAATTTTAGGATGATTTTTCTATTTCTATAAAAAATGTCATTGGTATTTTGATAGAGATTGCATTGAATCTATAGATTGCTTTGGGTAGTGTGGGCATTTTAAGAGTATTGATTCTTCCAATCCATAAACATGGAATATTTTTTCATTGTTTGGTGTCCTCTTCAATTTCTTTCATCAGTGCTTTATAATTTTCATTGTAGAGATTTTTCACTTGTTGGTTAATTCCTAGGTATTTAATTTTATTTGTGGCTATTATAAACAGTATTTGTTTTATTTCTTTTTCAGATTGTACACTGTTGGCATAGAGAAATGCTACTGATTTTTAATGTTAATTTCATATTCTGCAACTTTACTGAGTTTATCTGTTCTAATAGCTTTTCGTAGGTTTTTCCAAATATAAGATCATACCATCTGCAAGCAAGGATAATTTGACTTTTTCCATTCCAATTTGGATGCCTTTTATGCCTTTCTCTTGTCTGATTGCTCTAGCTAAGACTTCCAGTGCTATGTTGAGTAACAGTGGTAAAATTGAGCATCCTTGTTGTGTTCCAGATCTTAGAAGAAAGGCTTTCAGTTTTCCCATTCAGTATGATACTAGCTGTGGGTATGTTGTAAATAGATATACTGATACCTATCAAAGCTCATGCTTTATGTACTGCCTATGGTTGCTTTCCCAAATACAATAACAAAATTTCCTGCATGATTACAGAAGAGATTTCATGTCTTGCAAAGCCTAAAATATTTACCATATAGTCCTTTAAAAAAAAGTTATATGACCCCTATCGTAGAGTAATGTCACCTCTTTGATTGGTTTTAATTTCTCCCTAAAAATTATCAATAAAAGGAATAGGAAGATGTTAGTCACAAAATGTGCACAAATGCTCTTCTTTTTAAACTATTTGGAGTGTAGATATGCATTGTCTTTCCAGATATATCCTGAATTAAGTCTCCAAATGAAAACTGAATTTATTCAGTTCACAATAACACCTACCAATTTTTTAAGAAAATTTTATAAAAACAATTGAACATCCTTCCCAATATAATCACCACATCTTCCACTTTAACCTATTGTTTAAATCACATGTTGTTGGATATCTTCTAAGATGGCAAGAGACTGGAGTTTTAGTTAAGTAATTATCTGTAATTTATATAAACTATGTCTTTATAAAACTTCTAACTATAACAACTAGCTTTCCTATGGAGTTGAGGCGTGAAGTGTGCATTCAAGCAATTAGAAAGACATTATCAAGTGACTCCCACCTTCTTTTGGAAGCTGAAAAATATAGATAATATAGTTTCTGACATTTTACATAAAAATAAAGCATGAGTGTTATGTTAAGATAATTATATCTTTGTCCATATTTTTCAGCTTGGAGTTTATCCTTTCTCTAGCACATAACAAACAAAACTGGATTAGTTTACAAACTGTGCAGAATCAAGGCAGCCGAGAAGTGTCTGGATAAACCGATCTCAGCAGAGTGTTCAGCAGAGGAATGATTGATGGAAGCCTAATCATTTCTTTTATGCAGGTCAAATATTCACAACCCTAAAAGTCTGCGTATCTCAAGCATTTTGCAGTTTTTACAGCTTTCTGATCATCTACTTTTTTTCCTCCTTAACATAAAATGTGTCCAGGACCCAACAGCTGGTGCTTGCTGGCTGAAGGAATGAACAGGAAGACAATGTGTTCACAGGATTATGGAACAGGCTGAGAGGAGAATTTATGCAGAGTTTTATAAGCTTAGTCAGGCAGAAAATAGATTGGGGTGCACAGACGAAATAATGTGTCATTCAAAGCTCAACTTACAGACACAGCCTTCATAACATAGAAGCAACCATGGGCTGTTCTTCCTCCTGCAACTTCAACTGTTACCTTGAAGTTTGGGTGAAATAGCAGAAACAGACAGCACTGAGGTCTTACTCTTCAGTAGGTTTTATTGTCTGCCTGTCAAAATCAAACCACAGCCCCCACCCTTCACCCACTTTACCCCCACCCTCACACATGCTCAGGACTTAGAAACTTTCAGTAATGGCCAACACTCAAGCACTGTGATAACTGAGAAGTGCTGAAGAGAAACGGTTCATCCATAAGAATGAAGAGCATCCTCTAATCAACATGACTGACCCTTGAAGTCCTTTTGAAAAAAGCTCTGATTTCCAGCAAGCTCTCTGGGCATTCATAACTTCACCTTCCTTTAATGAGCTCCCATATGTCACTTGTAATTCATCTAAGTGCTATAAAATCCCCTAGGTTGTAGAGTGTATTTCATGCTCCTTATTTGAACCATAACAGAACATGTCTAGTTAGTTGGTTGGAAATGACAATCATGTTTCTTTAACATCATTTTTTCGAATGGTTTAGCTGAGTTTCTGTCATCAAGAGCCTTAATTTGATTCATTCGTTTCTTGTTTCTGTTGATTATCTTGATTCTGTTTTATAAGCAAAATTATTGTCCTAAGTGCTTCTCAGCAAATGGCCTGACTTGTGCTGTCTTGGGTTGTGCTTCTAGACACACCATTATGACAATATATTCAAAGTAACTATTTCATTGGTTCACTCAAGGCTCAAAAATACCTGTCATTCCTTCTAAATGGTAATTAATTTCCAGAAAAATAAATGGAAAAAAAGGTAAAAGGGAAGAAGTTGGGAGAAAATGTTTAAAAGGTAATTACTGCATATTCTCCTTAAGCAGAAAATGACTCAAGTTCCCAGCATAGTCAGTTTGTATTGACTTGATAGGTCCTGATAAATTCCAAGTTAGGATGTGCTTTCTCTAAAGTGCAGCTTTTATTTAACAGTGTCATTGTTATTTAGTTAGACAGCCACCCTTTTTACACTTGCCCCTGCCATGGAAGAAACAGAAATGCCTAAACTAGTTAATGTTCACAAAATGAGCAAACAACCAACACATCTATGGTTCATGTACTGCTAGGAGGCAGTGAGGAATCTCATGTTACTGAGTTTGCTGCAAAAGTGTCCTCAGTAGGACCCGACCAAGCAGCATGTTTAAATATTTGTAGCAGATGAACATGGGCCACTCACAGCGGTCAGTCACATCTATCCGTAGCTACATGTGTATATGTGTTCTTTTTCGAAACAAACAAAGCTCAGAGAAGATAAATTCATAAAACCTTTGGTGACATGTTGAGTGTTTTCAGATGGTATTTAGCCTTAACACTTTTCCGCCATTCCTTAGCAATGCAAGTCTAAATTTTATTTTCCATCTGAATCTGTAAAAACAGAATGGAAGTTTATGTTGTCATATGAAAATAGCTTTTTCCAACTTCATTGTCTTTGTGGCAGTTTAAGGTACACAGTTATAACACTAATACATCAGACTTCCTAAGAGAAACATTAGCTCTTATTTAAATTGAATGCTGCCTTGGCATTAAAAGTCTATCACTGAAGTTTTAGTTTTTCTATTTTATTTTATTTTATTTTATTTTATTTTATTTTATTTTATTTTATTTTATTTTATTTTATTTTATTTTATTTTATTTTATTTTATTTTATTTTATTTTATTTTATTTTCGAGACAGGGTCTCACTCTGTCGCCCAGGCTGGAGTACGGTGGTGCCATCTCAGCTCATTGCAACCTCCGCCTCCCAAGTTCAAGTGATTATCCTGCTTCAGCCTCCCGAGTAGCTGGGACTACAGGACGTGCCACCACCTCCAGCTAATTTGTGAATTCTTAGTAAAGACAGGGTTTCATCATCTTGGCTAGGCTGGTCTCAAACTTCTGGCCTCATGTGATCTGCCTACCTTGGCCTCACAAAGTGCTGGGATTATAGGTGTGAGCCACTGTGCCCAGCTTAGTTATTCTACTTACTCATTTTCCTTTCATTTTCTAAGGCATTCAAAGTCAGACCATTTTTCTTTTAAAGATAGAGTGGCACCTTCTCCATGATGGTTTAGTTGAAAGTGAACTATTTATTGGCGTCTTTCCCTTAGCAGAACCGAAGGACAAAACAGAAAAAGTTATGGTGACCTTGAGGTCATCCTGATAATGAAATCCTAGAGAAATATTGAACTCTGTATTGTTTAATAACGGTGACACCTATCTACAGGTAGGTGGTATAGACTAACAAAGGTGCTCTTAAAATTCTTTAATATGGGTCGATGTAACATCAAGTATTAAAAATAACCTACAGTTAATATAAGGCAAGTTGTTAATCAAAACTTCTCAAAGAGGAGATATGTTAATTAAGTTTTCCGACAACACAGAATGATACCAGAGCTTTCCTCTGCTAGCATACAGAAGTATGTAAAATTTATGTATCTCTGTTGTGAGCCACAGACACTAGCTCACTCTAGATTGAGTAAGCAGAGAACTAATTTGTTGTAAATTTACTGGGAGTTCACAGTATCACCAAGAGAACTATAAAGAACAAGTTTTAAAATGTGCGGGAACAAATGAAGTTTGGTAGCAGACAGGATTGCCTTCAGCTTCAAACTACAAGTCCTTCATGTTAGGACACTGCTGTTACTGCCCATGAGTGTTGGATCCCCAGCTTATACCACTGCTGTTGTTGCCACCCCAGACTGGATACTGCAGCTGCCATTGCCTATGAACTGAATATTGGCATCAATAACCCCTCACTGAAAGTCCAGGAAATCGGCTGAGTCTAGGTCATGTTCCTGTGCCCTACTTACAAAGAAGGCTGGGAAACCAAGTGTCTGGCGTTTTCAACTTCTTTAGAATATGGTCAGTAGAAAATGGATTATGTCTGCCACCAGAGGTCCTAAGATACATGATTCCCTAAAAGCCTGCTAAGGAGGCTCAGATGTTGAATAGACCACAAAAAAAAAAAAAAAAAAAAAAAAAAAAGGCTAAGTGGCTAGTATTTTCTCTCAGGGCAAAACAAGTCTTAAGTGACTCTAGTTTCTCATCTGGCACCTGCCGTTTTCCCTGCCTGGCACATCTTTTCTCCTTTCTCTGGTGACATCAACCCCAATTTTGGGGGAGACCTGCATCTCTCATACTTCAAATGTGAGTCCAAGGTGACCTGCCAGTCTAACTGTTCTCCTGCCTCCTGGCACATGATCCCGGTTGGAATTGTCCTAGTCCCAATCTTGCAGCCATAGTGGTTGACCCGGAGATGTTTATTTGATCTTGCCAGGTACCCCACCCACATTTCCCCTCAGGATTTTCTTCAGTAAAACTAGTAGGGAAGCATTTTCTTTCTTCTTCATAGGGAAGCATTTTCTTTCTTCTTTAGGTATGTGGTAGTAAGAACGACACCTAGAGTTACCGAAAGCTCTGGTTCCAGACTCACAGAGACAACCAGTCGGAGAGAATAAAACCAGTGTATAAGGACACACAAAGAAGAGAGTTGTGAAAAGAGAGACGCTAATGGTGTTTCAGTTTCCAGGTCTACTCATGATAGCCAGACCATGCATAGTTCAGTTAAATGAACCAATAAACTCCCTTTCATGCTCAAGCCAGAATGAATTGGATTTCTGTCACATCATCACCCTTCTATGAAATATATCGTCCGTTTTCTGCCAAGACGAAGGAGACCTAAAGTAACTTCTTGCGTTTTAGAGACTTCTTGTTCAAATAATTCTAAGGGAAATGTAAACTTTTATTTTTCCTAGATAGCCGGTACAGTTGAGTGGGAGATTCACTGGGATTTAGGAGTCCCGGTTGTTCCTTCCAGCTCAAGCATGTCATTGAACGTTTCTAAGGTTTATATACTCCATTCGGATCATGGGTTGAGTTAGGTGGTTTTAGAGATGCCTTCCAGTGCTAACTTTCTGTGAGTAGAATTTTCCAAATAATTCCTAATTGTGAATATATTTACTCATTTGAGTTCATGCCTCCTCAGGGTGTAGTTATGTTTCCTTATTAAAGAAAGTAAAGGGTGAAACTAAGAAAAGAAATTCTTACTATACAGCCATCAAAAAGAACGAGATCATATCCTTTGAAGCAACATGGATGGAGCTGGAGGCCATTATCCTTAGCAAACTAACCCAGGAACAGAAAACCAAATACCGCATGTTCCTACTTATAAGTGGGAGCTAAATGATGAGAACACATGGACACATAGAGGGGAACAACACACACTGGGGCCTATCAGAGGGTGGAGGGTGGAAGGAAGGAGAGGATCAGGAAAAATAACTAATGGGTACTAGGTTTAATACCTGAGTGACAAAATAATCTGTACAGCAAATCCCCATGACACAAGTTTACCTATATAACAAACCTGCACCTGTACCCCTGAGCTTAAAATAAATTAAAGGAAAAGAAAGGGAAATCTTTATGAATGAGAGTTATCTTTTTTAATATTTTCATATATATTCCCCCATTTATAATTTATTTGTTAAAGTTCTATCTTATAACAATATAATACATCAGCAAATATTTTATGAAACAGTCATAGCATTTGCATAGCAGTAAATTCAGTGCCATCGAGCTACAATTTGCCGTCTTAAAGTTTTCAATGTAGTTAAGACAAGAAGTGCACTCAGGTAGAAGATTTACAAATCAAACTCAGGGCAGTGCGCAAGTCATTGTGTGAGAAGGTAGGACCAGTTCTGTTTCTAAAAGCTGGGGAATTTCTTCTTTAGCACTGAAAAAATAATAAACAAAAGCTTTTCAAAGGCTCTGAACTCCTAAAGAATGGGCCCCAGCAAACAACATTAACTGCAAATCTGCAATCTATTTTGTGTTGAAATTTGAGTTTGGCTTGAAGGGAACATTTAATTCTTTTCAGCATTTTATTTTAAACAGATATTATGACTGTGATTATGCTCATGTTATAGATAACCTTCCCTTCTATTCAGCTTTTAGAAATTCTAAAATATGTTCTTGCTACAATGATTTCAAAGTACAACATTTAAATCACTTCAAGTGCAAAACCAGTTATGAAAAAAAATTCAGGAACTGTTATTTATGAACACAGGCTGTGGTGGCACCAATTTCTCTATGCAAGAGTGTGGTTGAATATGTAAATTAGCTGGCTAAGATTCTACACTCCAATATAAATGTGCAGAATTTGTTTTAAAATTTTACACCTTTAAAATCTCTAGGATTTTCTAACTTAATTCATGTTTATTAAAGAACAACAGTACACCTTGGTGGGAGGAAAAGACCAAGGCATATGGTGTTGCTTTCTTAAGCCCATCACCAGAAGACTCTGCCAGGCAGTATATGTCGTGTGAAAATACCATAGTGTAAAAGTATCTGAATCTGAGCACCTGCTTTCAAATCCTGGCTTTGCTAACAAATTACTGTGGTCTTACCTTTTCCAAGCCTCAATTCCACATCGGTGAAAGCATAAACTTGAGTTTCATAGCCCTTGCCCCTTGCATGGCATTACTTAAGGAACATCTGTGAGCCTAGCAGAGTAGATCCTCAATAAATATTAGTTTTATTTTTGAATTGTAGCTTCCTCATCTGTAAAGTAGGAATTTTTTAATTGCTGCCAGAAAAAAAGAAAAAACGCATGGGAAGTTCCGACATTACACAGAGAAAATAGGCTGATCTCCAAACAGGCCCAGGTGACAATACTTTGGGGGTAGGCACCACAGTCAACAGGTCAGCCCACTAGCTTTGAGCTCAGACATTGTGATTGTTAGTCTACACAGAAGGTCCACCATCACTTAAAAAGATACAACTTTCAATAGATTGGCTTATTACTGTTCTGCAAGCTCTTACTTTCCCAGTACAAAATATTCACAGGAATAAACAAACAACATTGAGTCAAAATATTATTGGGTGAGCATGAAATCAAGGCAAGTTGGCTGAATTATCAGGGGTCAATAACTTCTTCTGTAAAGGGACAGATAGTAAATATTTTTGGCTTTATAGACCATGCAGTTTCTATTACAACTGTGTCTGATCAACTCTTGTAGCAGAAAGGCATAGACAGTATGTAAACAAATGGCAATGGCTGTGTTCCAAAAAAAACTTTATTGCGGCACTATTCACAATAGCAAAGAGTTGGAACCAACCTAAATGTCCAACAACAATAGACTGGATTAAGAAAATGTGGCACATATACACCATGGAATACTATGCAGCCATAAAAAACGATGAGTTCGTGTCCTTTGTAGGGACATGGATGAAACTGGAAAACATCATTCTCAGTAAACTATCGCAAGGACAAAAAACCAAACACCGCATGTTCTCACTCATAGGTGGGAATTGAACAATGAGAACTCATGGACACAGGAAGGGGAACATCACACTCCGGGGACTGTTGTGGGGTGGGGGAAGGGGGGAGGGGGGAGGGACAGCATTAGGAGATATACCTAATGCTAAATGACGAGTTAATGGGTGCAGGAAATCAACATGGCACATGGATACATATGTAACAAACTTGCACATTGTGCACATGTACCCTAAAACCTAAAGTATAATAATAAAAAAAAAATTAAAAAAAAAAACAACTTTATTTACAAAAACAGGATGGTGGGCTGGATTTGGTCCCACTGGCCTTAGTTTGTAGACCTCTGTGTTCGATGATTAGAGTCATCGAGATAACTATGTGGAGTACTCCTACCTTCACTGCAGATCTAATTTGCTGCAGAATTAGATCTGCAGGCAGATTTCATACCTGGGTTCTAAAGCTAGTGAACCCATGCCTTAAGTGGGGTAGGAATTCCTCCACTACCAATGTTTGTTTCTCAGCATCTCATATTTCCATTGCTAGCTAACTCCTTGTGATTGACAAGTTTTCTTCGTAAATACAAATAACTTCAATTATGTTCCAGGTTTGGTCTTAGCCCGGAGATCATTCTGTTTATACCTGTTTAAGGTATAGCTTTGTATAGCTATATATGTGTATAGCTTGTTGTATGAAATGTATACAGCTATGCTTAGATTCTTTTTTTGTTTCATAGCTTAACTCTCAAAACACAATCTTATTTTATTTTCTACTTTAATAATTTGGGGGAGATAGGAGTGCTCACCACCACCCTACACTATTTACAAGTAACACTCATGAAAATACAGCAAAAGCTTTTACAAAAGTAAGTGGTACTCAGTATGTAAAACAAACAAACAAAAAAAACATTCCTGGCAGGGAGAAATTTTTAAATTAAAAAAAATAGTTATCGGCTGGGCGGGGTGGCTCACGCCTGTAATCCCAACACTATGGGAGGCCAAGGTGGATGGATCATTTGAGGTCAGGAGTTCAAGACCAGCCTGGCCAACATGGTGAACTCTCATCTCTACTAAAAATACAAAAAAATTAGCTGAGTGTGGTGGTAGGCATCTGTAATCCCAGCTACTTGGGAGGTTGAGGCAGGAGAAGTGCTTGAACCTGGAGGTGGAGGTTGCAGTGAGCCGAGATCACAACACTGAATTCCAGCCTGGGCAACAAGAGGGAAACTCCATCTCAAAAAAACAAAACAAAACAAACAAAAAAAAACAAAACAAAAAAAACAGTTATCACAAACATTGAACAGATATTAAATTAGCCCCACTTAACGTGAACAATTGTATTTGTGTACATGCTCAGTTTGTGTGCATGTTTGTATACATGTTCGTGTACATGTTCAGTATTATCAGCCTCTGTTATTTCTTCTATGTGGGGGTGTTTCAAAGTACAGCGAAGGGGGGAGATTTTGCTGAAGAAAGTAAAATGAATACAACTGAGACTAAGGAAAGGCGATGGACCAGCCAACCTAGACCAAACTGTCCTGTGGTAGGTCCCAGCTGCCCAGCTGGCCTCATGCTCCTTAACGTGCTATCAAACACACATTGCCTTCTCAGTTTTTCCCCACCTGCCCACACACAACCTTTTTTTTATTTCTTATTCAGCTTACGTTGTGTGACTATTTGGAAATATATATACATCCTAGAGGATTTTGAATCCAGACATGGAAGAGAGAGTAGGAATGTAGAAAGGGGAAGGGAACAAATCTGTAGTTAGCGTCTGCTGTGGGTTTTCAATATTTTATTTATTTTATTAATTTCAGTCTTCTACCCAACTCCGTGAAGTTATTCCCATTTTATAGGTGGTGAACTCAGTTTCCAAAAAGTTAATTGGTTTTCCCAAAGTTGCATGGCTCTAATCAGATGCTAAACCACACATGCCTGCTTCCCAAGTCCCTGCTCACGTAGTCAGCCAATGCTGGCTTTCACTGTGCTCCCAGGTGCCCTGAAATAAGACCCCCCAAGAATCTGGCCCTGGTAAAAAGCCTACTTATTCCACTCTTCCTAGCTTACTTAAATGCTTAATCCTATGAAGATCTCTGTATTTCAGGTACTTTTACCTGAAGCCCTTAGTTATAGAATAAAATTGATCTCTGCTGATAAAGAATCCTCAGAGTTCAATTAGCAGTTGAGAGAGTAATTTTAGAGCACAGCTCGGAAGTTGTACCATGCAAACATGCTCTGTCCTAGAGCAAACTAGCTCTGCCATCCATTATATTTATAAAGCTTAGTACTGCTGAAAAGTTCACCCTGGAGAAGTTCATCTTAATGGCTGAAACATTAAGGTGAGGTTTGCTAACAAAACTATTGTCTCTATATCCTTTTTTCCTTCTATTTTAGTCCTTCCTCAGACTCTTTATAGGATTAAAGTGACATATAAACATACATTTTGTGAAACTTTTGACAAATCAGGTAACCTCCCTGAGCTTCAGTTTCCCTACCATAAAATGGAGGATTTGGACTAAATTATCTCTAAAATCCTTTCCAACTCCCACATTCTGGATTTGTTTTAGCCTGAGATACACATTGTTAGGCTCGGTAGTTTGGCCTAGATTTAATTCCAGATTCCTGATATTAATGGGTTTCTCAAATTGACATACCATTGTGTAGATGACATCTTATTTTTAACCCAGTACCCAACCTTGCAGATTGCACTGTGGAAGCATACGTTTTTGTGCATTTGTGTTCAAACCAATTTAACTTTCATTTTTAAGGAGAGTTGGAAGCATCCCAGTTCATTGAACTATGAGAAAATACAGAATGACGAAAGTTGTTGATGTTGGATGTGTTCTGTTGCTTTGTTCCTGTCAAAACTTGAGCAGGCTCAACCAAGAGGCATGCTGAGATCTCATTAACAGGGTGGGATATGTATGTATCAGGGGAGAGAGGTAAGAAATGGGGACAAACAGGAGAGGAGGAAGGGAAGCTGTTAAACATAATCTTAGTATTAGTGATATAAAGATAAATAATACATTTTAGAATTTTCACCTAGCATCTTTGTCTAAGCTATTCTCCCTCTCTGCCATAGAGCTCCTTTATAACTCATACTCAGTTTCCTCTATTAACATCTAACATTAAGATGGTACATTTAATTACAGTACAATTAATAAACTACTATTGACACCTTATTATTAACTAAAGCCATATTCTATTCAGATTTTCTTAATTTTTACTTAATGCCCTTTTGCTATTCCAGAATCCCATCTAGGATTTACATTATATTTAATACCATGTATCCTTAAGTTGCTGTTAGGTATGACAATTAAGACCCTATATTTTTAACAGTCACTTCCTTTTTGTCTCAGTATCTTCACTTGCTTATTTTATTTTATTTATGTAAGATGTCTTAAATTCTTCCTCTACTTAGAAGAGCATTAATTATGGCCGGGCGCGGTGGCTCATGCCTGTAATCCCAGCACTTTGGGAGGCCGAGGCGGGCGGATCACAAGATCAGGAGACCGAGACCATCCTGGCCAACCTGGTGCAACCCCGTCTCTACTAAAGATACAAAAAAAATTAGCCGGGCATGGTGGCGGGCGCCTGTGGTCCCAGCTACTCGGAGAGGCTGAGGCAGGAGAATGGCGTGAACCCGGGAGGCGGAGCTTGCAGTGAGCCGAGATTACGCCATCCCCCCCCAGCCAGGGAGAAAGACCAAGACTCCGTCTAAAAAAAAAAAAAAAAAAAAAGAGCATTCATTATTTACTCTTTTGTTTAGGAAATGTTCTGGGAATCCCTAGTTTCCATACAAACTGCCAAGTTGTTTTTTTTTTAATTTTCTGAAAATTTGCAAATGAGGAGGGTAATACTAGCCAGAGACCAATAAGAATTTATGATTATTGAATCAAGACTTTCCTTGGATGGCAAAAGGAGAATAATCTTTATTAGTGAGTCAGTCAGTTGAAACTCTTAAATCTTACACGCTTGAAAAATAACCTAGTGAAGTTTCAAAAGAGGTAGGCACATTAGTTGAATGCTTATAGGTACACAAATAAATAGTTAAGAATGATTAAGCACATTAGTAGTTAAAAACATTAGCACTTCAACTACCAGCATTAGTCTTCAATATCTTTCTATATGTTTCAATATGTTTCTCCCAACCCAGAAATTCTCTCCACAAATGCAGTAGAAAAAGAAATATCTTCATTGTTGAATAAGCATTAAACCAGACTGCCATGTGCGTTACAGCCACTCCACTAAGAAAGTGCATAGAAAGAAAAAAAAATCTCACCCTTTTATATAGCCAAGCAAATATCCCCGATTACACACATATTTTCAAGATAAACAATAACTAGTACTCAAGTAAGAGGACTTGACAGCACCACTGGGCATAAAGTCCATCCTAACTTCACCTGGTAACTGAGGTGACCATCTATGTTAGTTAACTGGCTGTATAAAGAGGAGAGAGGAAGCGGGGGAAAAACACCTTATGACAGGAGAGAGGTTTATAACTTGGAGCATGGAGCGAGCTGATGTTAGGCTCCTGCCTTCCCGTGGAAACTTGTAGGATGGGGGCACCTTCCTCTTTGATATTTACATTTCAAAGAGATGACTCTCAGGTCTTTGAGAAAGACAGTCCTCGTTAATAAAGCTAACAAAAGGCTTATTTGCTGTCTAAAAAGATACATTTCAAAAAGACAGAGAAGGTACTTTATATACAGGTTTTCTACACTACACGTTCTGACAAAAAGGGCGGAAAGGAAAATAGCTCTTATTTTAAGCAGGAGGAATTTAGCCTCCTGTTTTTCATTCCTTTACATCCTTACACTAGGCAAAGATTTCTTTTTTCATTCATGCAAAAGTGTTCACTGAGCAGAGGACCACAGACCATGTGCCAGACTCTATGCTAGACACTATGAATACAAATATTTAGTGAGATGCAAAAAATCCAATCCCACACTCCAAAAGCTCACCATCTAGGAATCCAGACTCTATGAGCCACAATATCACCGTAGTTCTCTTACAGGTCCCCAGAAGTCCCTCCTGCAAAGAGATGAGAAATCTGAATAACTCAAAGATTTCAGACTGCACCAGGCACTGAAAGTTCTTGGTTGGTTCAGAGAAAGGCACCATATGAATATTCCTGCATGTTGAAGTTATTTTCCACTACTAATAAGTAGCATTCACGGAGGGGTGTTCCTGTCCCATGCACTGCATTGCTGAGTCTCACAACAACCCCGTGAGGTAGGTGTTATTTCTATCCCCATTTTATGGATGAGTCTGGGCAGATGGATAACTCGCCTCTAGACACAGAGCTAGTAAATGGGGAGCTGTGATGTGAACCCGGGTTAATCTGACTCCACAGTCTGACTACACTGCCGCCACTACCTATGAATTTAGATTAGGAAAAAAAGGCCATCACCACTGGCTGAGCTCTTTATCTTATAGAATTATGTACAAGGTCAGTAAAAAAAGACTACCTCAAATAAGAATAATTCCCCATGTTTACAATGCACTTAACCGTCTTCAAATCAGTTGTTTTGCCTAGTTTTGTTTGATGTTCACAACAACCTTGGGAGACACATAGGGCAGGTGTTTTAAACCCAGGTTAGGCATTGAAAACCTCAGACTCACAATTTAAATAATTTGTCCAACATCAAACAGCTAGTGAGCGGAAGAGTTGGGACTCCATTCCAGAGCTCATAACAACTGTGGTTACTTGTGGCATGAAATTGGAAAATCCCAACCTGGAGACAGATACACTGTATATGAATTCCTAACAGAGCTCTAGAGATTCCAGGATTCACCTGTATTTTACCGCTCTGTCCCAGAAGAAAAGCCAGAGTAAATGTCAGTTCTGCCAAATCTTGTGCACTGTGCAATACTCACTTAAGTATGCCTTTGTTTTCCTTCATGTGACTTGTAAATAAAATTCCATTTCCTTGATATTCCCCTCTGGCTAAAGAGTAATGTTTAAGCCTTTCAAGTTTATTTCTACTGTGCTTCCTGGAGAATTCTGTATACTACTTACCCCAAAATGGGCCTTGTTCTGCAGTTTTTATTCAGGTAAAACTAATGGAGTTTCCCCCAGAGTGAGGAATGTGTAATCAATCGTATTGTTTGATTTCAATGGGTTATTATGGGTGGGAGAATTGTTATACCAGAGGCAATTTAGAAAATCAGGTACAATTGATTCAAGTCAGTTTATATACTGCAGTCCCAACAGCAAAAAGTCATGGTGTTTTATGCCTGAGATAGTGTAATCATTAAATGAGACCACCTGGGCAACTTACTAAACCCAAGAAAGAATAAAAGAACAGAGATAGAGAGAGACAGAAAGAGAAGGGGAGGGGAGAGCAGGAGAGAGGTTGGTTTAAACACAGGCACATTCAGAATTTCAGCCAATCAAAGAAGGGAAAAATAATTTTCCAAGTATCTATCTCTAGTATTTTCCAAAAGATATTCACAATCAGAATTATCTAATGATGAATCCTTTTATAGAGTCTCATGTGACTGGCCTTGCATTTAATATTTGTATGTACTGCTGTTGGGTGTTCTTCTGACAAAGCTGGAAAAATTCCCCTTTCTGAGATTTGGGAATGACTGGAAAGCTCTGAGTGGAGCAGCAGAAATTGGGATTCTAGTCTGAACCCAGCCATTAACTTTCCTTATGTCTTGGGCAAGTCAGCTAATTCTTAGGCCTATATTTCCTCCGCTTTATGAGACTTTGGATCGTATCTTTTCCAAAGCCTTCTCCAGCAATAAAGTTTGGTGTTTCTAACTCTGTCACACATTCTTGGAAAAGGGATGCACTGTGGGAAAACACTGATATGATGACTGCCAAACTGTGTGTCATGTCTATGGACTATACCCAGTGAGCCAAATGAAAAAAGAAGGTCAAGGGAGAACAGAGGGAAAGAGTACAGCTGCCCATCCCAGCATACAAATGCATCTGCATTAGGAAAGGATAAGTACATGCACGAGCGCTACAGATGGCGGGTGATTAGTACCATCTTTGCAGTGAAAGATAATGTAGCCCACATTTCAATAATACGAAGTGTATCTGCTGGTCTGAGAGTCCCTTACAGAGAGGTTTCCCTAGTGCACATGGGGAAGGGACAGGAAGGCAGGCTGGAAGGGAAGACACCAAGATATTTGTACAAACCAGCTAGGTTTGTAGATATTGTCTCAGTATCTTCACTGCAACTCTAAGAAGTCATTAATATAAGCTCTATTTGCAGGAACTTGAACTTGGAAAGATTAAGCAATTTAGCCAAGGAAAAAATAAAACAAAACCCTGGTAAGGGCCAGAGCTGGGATGCAAACCTTGTCTGAACTACACAAGTGCTTCCCAACACAGCACATTGAGTATGCAGAAAATGTCACATCCTTTTAATCATACTTCTTTTTTCTAGCACCAATTTCTCACCCCTATTTATGCATCTTTTCAGAGCATGACCCAAAGGTACAGAACATTGCCCGCAGTCCTTGGGGGCAGGGGAGGGAGAGGCATTAATTTTTGTCTCCATTTCCTTCCCTCATAATTATTTTTGCTTCATGACTGCCCATTTCATCCATTTCAGCTTATTAAAAACAAGGCCTCTCTGTTTTTGTATAATACTCTTTATATTGTTGGAAGTGAAATATCTTTAACGGTTCATAGGCAGGCTGGTGTCTGTGCTGAGAGCTGTGTCAGCATGAAGACAGCAATGCCACACCATGAAAAGCAATTGCAGTTTTGAGAAGCTGCAGCTATTTGCAATCCTCGTTTCAAAAAGATCACTTTCAGAATGTGGCGTTGGGTGGAAATGGATGCAGTCATCATTTTTAGGGGCTTTGTTCAGCTGTAGCAGCTGGGAACTCTCTTTTCTCATCTCCTACAACCCACAGACCCTCACGCAAAACAGGAGGTAAAAATGCCGTTGTCCTTAAAATAAAACTCGGCTGTGTGGCTACATATTTTAAGAAATTTTTTATGGAAAAAAAGCTTTTGATAATGAAAAAAAGATTACAGGAGTTCAAATAAAACCTAACCAGACATGAAAAATATGTGTTTATCCTTAATAAATATAAAAGAATCAAAATCTGTAGGTAAGACCAATAGGTAGTCTTCCATTTAGTAAAATGCCCCATTTTTTTTACTGTCCAATTCTACCATCCTTCTGACCTTGCTCAAATACCAGCACCTCCAGTAAGCCTTGTCTCATTTATTCTATGAGGCATTTTTTTGTTCTTTCACCTAAGTCCTAATATGTTTTCATCTGAGTACTTTTGTCAGGTGTCTCTTTCCTGTTTGTACTCTGATTATTTGTGCATGAATTTTGTCTTCACTACAGGCTCCTTCAAGAAGAAATTCACACTTTCATTAATTTATATATACAACGTTCCGGTCACTGATGGACCACTTATATAATGGTGGTCCCTTAAGATTATAGTAGAGCTGAAAATTTTCTATCTCCTAATGATGTCATAGTCACCATAATGTCATAGTGCAACACATTCCCTTCTCTATGGTTATACATGTTTAGATACACAAATATCATTCTATTACAATCGACTACAGTATTCAATACAGTAACATGCTATACACGTTGTGACCTAGGAGCTATAGGCTATACCGCATAGCCTAGTTGTGTAGTAGGCTACACTATCTAGGTTTGAATAAGCACACTCTATGATGTTCACACAACAACAGAATTGCCCAACAATGCGTTTCTCAGAATCAATCCCTGTCATTAAGCGACACATGACTATAGTCATTAAACAAATGTGATTTGACAGTCTACTAGGTGCCAAGGACCTTTCAGGCATTAATAATATAAATACTAGTAAGTATCCCCCGTGGTTTATTTCCTGGCTCTGCCTCAAAGAACCGTCAACAAGTCACCACATGAAATCTTACTGTCACCCTTGAATTCCACATTCAATTCTACCAAGATGGTCATCGAGTCTCTATCATCAGTTTAACAATTCCCCCCCATTTCCATGTCCGTTTTACCAATCTTAAGTACCTTCACTCCTGGATGTCCCACCATTATATCAGACTCAACCATCTACCTGTTCCTTGCATTCTTCATTCCACTGAGAGATGAATCATCCTCAGAACTCCACCACTACATATGAATAAGAACCACATGAATGAATCTAAGATCCTCCAGGATCTTAGATTTAAGTATGGAAAATAGACATGTAAACATGTATATAAATTGCAATCTAGAGTACGCAGGATACATATTGGATTCATTTTTATAAACTTTTAAGTATCTTAGCACCTTGTTGAATTCATAAACGTGGATTCCACTCTTAAACAACAATAAAGGTCCTACAGAAAAACAATGGATAAAACCTGGTGGAGAAATAAAAAACCAATGATGACATATGGATTCTTGGGAGAACCGTGACTCTTGACAGTCCAGATCAATTATTCCTGCTAACCTTAGCCCTAAATCTTTCTTTATTGGCTCTGTTTCCTTTATGCATGGTATATTTTAAGCAGTAAGGGCAATCCTAGAGAGGCAGCCAGACGGAGTACAAAAACATAGCTTTCAATTTAGGAGACTTGGTATGTACAAAAAAAAGATAATATCAGTCTGTCTGTGGTAAGTGTTGATTGAGGATGCAGATATTAAATGCTACAGTGAACAATAAGTCTGACCTTCTTCAGAAGAAAGTTTGATAGGCATACTTACTAGTGAATGAGAAAAGAACAAAGATATCTGTAAAAAAAAAAAAAAAAAAAAAAAAAAAAAAGCCCAAGTGTGGCCCATGTGATCCAAAGGAGGCAGTAAGACAAATCATGGAACATCTGCTGTTTCTGAGATTTCATGGTTGAGGGTTGCATTCCTGCCAGGTAGTTTATTGATGCTAAATAATAAAATGCCATCTACATCCTTTCATACATTTCCTGTTAGCTAGTTCTTTCTCATTGGCATTTTTTCTTCCTTAGGCTCCGTCATCCTACACTGTTCTCTTCCCATTTTCTTGACTGATCAATTTATCTTTGTAGATCATCCATTTTCAACCATCAAATGTCAGTATTTCCCATGGTTCAGTTCCTGGCTCTGCATCAAAGAACTGCCATTGAGTCACCACCTGAAATCGTACTGTCACCCTTGAATTCCACATTCAATTCACCAAGGTGGTCATCAAATGTCTTTCATCAGTTTAACCATTCCCCTGATTTCCACATCCATTTTACCAAAGTCTTAAGTATATTTTCTCCTGGATGTCCCACCATTATATCAGACTCAGCCATCTGCCTGTTCCTTACATTCTTCATTCCACTGAGAGATGAATCATCCTCAGAACTCCACCACTACCGTACGTTCCAGGACTTACAACTCTCTCCTCACCAAAGAGGTTTTCCCATCAAATTCCATCACCATTCTCCTTGCCTCCTCAGTTTACAGTCTCAGGCATATTTGATGCCTCCCTCTTCCTGTCTCCATGCCTAGTCACTGGAGTTAATTATTCTGAAAGTCTTCTTTGTAATGTCTCTGGCACTAGGAACAATTTAAAATAATATTTTGTTGAGTGCAAGTAGCTAGGCACACAAAAAAAGTGTACATTGCTACTCAATTTTTCTCATTGCCACCTGCTTTATCCAGCCCTTGTCACCTCATGTGTGGTGCCTTGAGTAGGTTATCATTTTTTAAATTGCTCATCTCTAGCCCCTCCTAACCAGTCAGCACTTTTTAGTCTGATTCCTTTTCTTAAAAATACATATTTAATAATCTCAACCTTCCAACAGTTACTCAATAGCTTGACCGTGTCCAATAGAAATATAATGCAAGTCACAAATATGAACTGTGTATATAATTCAAATTTTCTAGTAGTCATATTATAAAATGTAACAATAAATATGTGAAATTAGTGTTAATAATGTTATTATATTTACCCAGTATAGCCAAAATATTCTCATTTTAATAGATAATAATGACTAATATTAATGAGATATTTCATATTATTTTTCATACTGAATCTTCACAATTACACATCTCAATTCTTACTAGCCACAGTTGAAGTGCCCTATAGCCATATGTGACTAGTGGCTACCATATTGGACAATGCAGCTCTACAAAATACTCTGTGCCCCCCATTTCATTCCTTGCTTATGCTTCTACTTTTTTTTTTTAATCTGTTCTCCTTCCAACGTAATTAAATACTAATAATATGTAAGGCTCTCTCACTTAAATTCTAACTCTCCTGGGCAAACTTCCCCAATCATCACAAGACTGTGATTTCATCTCATGAGACGCATTAGCTGTACCACTCAGCTGGCATTTCCCATGTGCTACTTTCTGTAATTAATGCATGAGAACTGCACCCTAGCCAGATTGCCAATATCTTGAAGACTGATTCTTCTCTCTGTACCTCATATCACTTAGTATAATGTCTTTCATAGAGAAGACACAGTAAATATTTGTTGATGGAGTGATGAGAAAATGGAGTTACTGTAGCATAAATAAATAGACTTTATTAATCAAGTCTTATATAATTTATCAATTACGGTGATACCACACTATACTGTCACGAATTTAATTGTTAGTTTAGGTTTCTGGGTTTTAGTAAAGATTTATTTTCCAAAAGGTAATACATTCCTGTTTTAGAAGGATAAATGAAATATCAGAAATATAAAAGTAACACAAACTAAAGAGAAAGTCAAGTAACCTGCTATAATTTTAGTTTTGCAATTTATATATGGAGTGGTGAGAATATTGATAGCTGAAATGTAGTGAATATGATGAGCATAATAGTATTATGGAAGACATAATTTAGTGAGCTTCAACAAATATTGTCTGAATTTCTTATCAGTATGGAAGAATTCTCGGAAACATATTTAGAAGATTTAATAAAAGAATGTGTTGGAAAAAGTGATTTGATAAGGGATAACTAACATCAATTTGTGATAGGGAGGTTTTGTGCAATTACTCTGTGGATGTGTTGAAAGGCTGTGGCAAATGCTTTGTCAGGGAATGTTAAATGCAATGGTGGGGTATATGTTTACTTACACAAGGAGCCCTTGATGAGATTTCACACAAAGAGTTACAGATTAAAGAAATGAGTCCTGGTGTAGAGGGTAAAAAAACTAAATGTGGCTAATATGTTTTTCATCACAGGATTTTTTTTATGTTACCGCCACTTTATATGACAAGAACTGTTAGTAGACCAAATGGCAGTTAGTTTGAAGGGCATGATTCAATAACATAAAAATTTAGGATAAGTTTGACAAAGCAGATCTTATGTAAAATGTAAAATAAATGAAATCTGTACTTAGAGATAACAAACTTCACCATCACTAAACACCCTATTCTCCCTTTAAGCCTGAGCATTCCCCATTACAACCCATAACACCTCAATGATATGTGATAGGACTTTTCAAATGTACTCTGATTTTATTAAGACCTCTTGGTAGATAGCTCTTGAAGATTTTTATGATACAAATATGCAGTACAATAACTGGAATTAGGGAAATTCATTTGGTTGAAAGCCCCACATCAACACTTAATATTATACTATACTCTTCCTGTTAATAATATTGATGCTAAAATCCAAAATTTGTATTTACAAGAGTAATTTAGAAAAAGAAAGATTCTTAAACTCGATCAGTATTTTTAAAAACTTCCATATCACTACAAACGAATTTACAGTGTTTGTATAGTGTACATGTGCATTTTCCATGTAACAGCTATTGTCAAATGGATAAAAGCTGAACATGCAGATATATACATTGTATATCTATCTATTCTTTTTAAAATTAAGGTTATTGCTAATTTAAATGCAGGCAGAGAGCCTTGTGGGGGAACAAATTCTTTCTTGGTATATCCTTACATTTGGCAAATCCACCTGGAAAAGCAGAGAGGGAAGGTAGTAAATGAGCTGGACAAAATTCAGAATGTAGGCCAGATGTCATGCAAGAAAGCTGAAGTACAATCTGAAATAGTAATGGGTGGAACACCAGACATAGCAGGTGCCAGAGCCAAGGATAGAGAGGGAAGTATCCAGTGAAGGAGAAAAACCGTAAGTGGGAGAAAGAAATCAGTACTCAAGCAGAAGGCTCAAACAGACAAAAGTAGGTTTCAGAGATGAAGCTCTGGCTGGGGAGATTCCTTCCTGGAATGTGAATTGAAACTTGCTTTCTTTGGCTGATAAGGCTAAAATGTCAGAGTAGGAGAGTCCAGCTTAGAGAAAAGAAGTTTGGAGAATGGGGTAGGTAGAGAATGAGAAAGCTACAAAGGTGTCTGTTAATCATAGTTCTTATGAAAATAAAGCATTTTGAATTTCAGAGATCTAATTCCTACAGAAAGCTATTGAATCTTGTAAATGCTTCTTCAGCACTAATGTCGACACAGAAAACTGGCAAATACCTTTAAAAAGAAATAGAAACAAAAAAATCAGGAGCAGGAATGAACTTCCGGCTTAAAAGATGAAAAAACATTACTATTATAGGCAGCAACAAAACATACAGAAAATAAAACTGAACAAACCCTGGACAGGAAACCAGACTCCATGACTACCTTGCTGTGTCACATTTAGACAAAGAAAAACACAGTTTCTTAAACTGTCTAATGGATAATAAGCTTGATCTTTATTGTCTCCCTCATTGTTATCATGGTAGCTCTCTGTTAGCTTACTATGGTCAACTTACCATGACTTACAAAGCCTTACATAATCTAACATCTGGCCTACACCTCCTCTCTTACCTGTCTTAAACCAGGCTTTTCATGGCTCAACATACTCTAGCCGCATTGGACACATTTGTGTTCTTCAAGCACTAAAGCTGGTCCCTGTGCCAGAGCCTTTACATTTATTGCTTTTTCTAGAGGTCTTTACCCCTTCCTCGTGGCATGGCTGTTCTTTCTTTTGTTAAGATCTCAGCTCAAATTATCAGCTATCTATAAGGCCTTCCTGACTATCCTCTGTAGCATTACCCAATGCCGCCCATTCACTACCACAATACCCTGTTTTATTTTTTTCATGGCACTTAGTTCTCATTGAAATTATCCACCCATCCAACTGTCTGTCTTTTTCTTTTTCTTTCTTTCTCCTTTCTTTCTTTCTTTCTTTCTTTCTTTCTTTCTTTTTCTTTCTTTCTTTCTTTTTCTTTCTTTCTTTTTCTTTTCTTTTCTTTGTAATTTATTACCTGTTACCCATTAGCATAAAATGTTTATCTGAGCAGACTATAATTTCTAGTGTCTAGAAAAGAACTCCTGGTAGATGCTCAGATATATGTGGTGAACAAATAAATGATGAGGTAAATATTAAGTGCTAAATATCCATTACATTTTTTCTAATCACAGCAGTTATGAAAGATAAGTATTATTTTCTTTTTTATATCTATTTTACTGAAAAGGAGACTTTTTTGAGAGACTGACTTGCCCAACATCATCTGACTACTAATATGTCCTCAAAGCTCATGCTTTTTTCCGTTACAGTATCTTTGTTACCTGCGACCAAATTATTGTGAGTGTTACCTGAGATATTGAACAGATTATAAAGCATTATAATAAAGAGATTTTATTTCAGTTCTTTTCATTGTTGGTGTGGCATACTTCTTCGCTAACCACTAGTGAATATTAGCTAGTTTACAATCTTTGAAGCTCCGTGGGTTTTCTAGTCTTTTATCAGGGAATAAGAATGTCTAAGTCAAAGTCTAGAGGAGTATACACAGGAATACACATCTGCTCATGAATTCCCTTAAGATTACATTCACAATTTTGCTACTGAGCTCAAAGAAGTAACATTCTATACAATGACATCAACATTAAGACAAAGCATTGGGCAGCTTATCAGAACATAGGAAAACCTTCCACAAAGATGGTACTGCAGACTGGCTCTTGTCTTAATCTTAGCCATACCGGTAAAGCCTCCCTCTTTAGAAAAAATGTCAAGAAAAACTTAGTCACACCATCTTGCTCTTTCAGGGTAATAAAGGAAAAATAAAGTCATAAAATAATAAAGCAATGAAAAATGTTTGCACATTTTCAAGGGAAAGAAAAAGTAGAAGGCTTATAGTGAATAAAAATATATCTATGTAAACAATCCAAAATATATCTATGTAAACAATAGTGAATAAAATATATAGTGAATAAAAATATATCTATGTAAACGATCCAAAAAATTTACAGGGGACTAAACAACAATAAACTGAATGCAACAGGGATTCAAATTGGAATGAAAATTGGATAATAAAAATGAAGCATAAAACTTTACTTAAATTTATTCATCTATTTAAAATCACTTTTGCATCTAGTTGAAGTAAAAAGCTGTTAAACTTTCTCTTGGGTTTTAGGGTGAATCTTGGCATATGTTAATTCTGAAAATGTTAAAGTCATCATTGGTCTTTTTAATCAAATCTTTATGTTCATAATCAATATCCTTAATATATAAAAAGTTATTACAAGTAATTATAGAAGACATATGCTCTAATAAATAAGTAGGCAAAAATACGTGAAGAAGCATTTCAGAAACTAATAAATACAAATAAAAAAATAAACTTTTCAACAGAACTGGTAACCAAAGAAACACATATTAAAACAATAAAAGATATAATTTTATTTAGCAAATTGGCAAAAATTTTAAAATGATAATATCTACTATTAGCTTCGGTGTGGAAAAGTTGGAACTCTCCTATCTTGCTTGTAGGAGTGATAAATGTTATTACCTTTATGGAGTATAATTTGGCAATAGATATTATAATTTTTGTAATTTAATATGCAGGCTTGACTGCATCCAGCAATTCATCCTAAGGAATTAATCATGATTCATGCAAATATATAGCCTGAAGGATGTTTATCACGAGGCTGTTTATACAGAAAAAAAAAAAAAAAGAACCAACAATAGTCATTTTGACAGGTCTAACAAATTATGTTTCATCCATAAAATTGAAATTTAAAATAACTATGCACTACCTAAACAAATTGTAGGAAAACATTCACATCATTTAAAAATACTCATGGAAGAGTAAGTAAAAAAGAGAACATAGCACTATCAATGAAACTACAAAATATATATTAATGCATAGAAAAGAGACTAGGTAGCTGTATGCCCAAAAGCCAAGAGCAGTTGTCTCTCAGTGATAGGATTTTGAATGACTTTCATTTTCGTCTTTTTTTCTTCAATGTATTTGGAAATTTCAACGGTGATTATGTTAAATTATTTTTATAAAAATAAAAATTTGTATTATTTTTATAAAAAGGTATAAAATGATGATTAATGATTTAATCTTAACCGAAGGTGAGATAATGAGAAAGCTGTGCAATATCACAGGAAATAGAGAAAAGAAGAAAAGAAAGTAAATTGTAAGATTAAATAGCAACTAAAATAATCATGTCCTTTGTAGCAACGTGGATGGAGATGGAGGCCGTAATCCTAAGCAAACTAACTCACGAACAGGAAACCAAATCCCTCATTTTCTCACTTATAAGTGGAGCTAAATATTGAGCACACATGGACATAAACATGGGAGTAATAGACACTGTGGAGTATTAGACGGGGGAGGGAGAGCGGGGGGCGTGAGTTGAAAAGCTACCTAGTGGGTACTATACTCACTAGCTGGGTGCAATATACCCATGTAACAAACCTGCACATTGACCACTTGTATCTAAAATAAAAGTTGAAATTTAAGATTAAATAAAAGCAACTAAGTGTAAATAGAAGAATGGAAATGGAAAAATCATATTTCAGAATTGTGTTTCAGTCCAAGTAATCCACCAAGAGCAGATCCTAGGCCTTTTGTGTTTATCATGTGTGCCAAAAATTCACATTCAGCAAAGCGTACAAAGTAAAAAGAAAGAAAAACGAAATGCACATTTCTTTAATCCATATATGAAGAGTTGATATTTATTTCTGGGCCTTAGTAACAACTTGGAAAATTCGAAATGAAATTAAATGCAGTACACAAATTCAGTTCACTGAATATTTCTTTTGAGTAATATCAAGTGCCACATTTAGCTATGATGTCTCACTTACTGTTGTGATGGTGTTATTTGTGCAGTCTATAGTACTTTACACTGTACAAAGCATTTGTATGCACTTTATCTCACTTATTCCTACCAAAACCCTGTGAAGTTATTTGCATAAGTTCCATTTTACAAATGAAGAAACAAAAATCTGGGATGTTGACTTCCAAACATCCCCTAATGTTCAAAGCCAAGGGAAACTAACAAAACCAAAAGTACAGTGGATTATTCTCAGGCTGAGCATTACCTTGAAAAATACCAGTCATGCCAGCCATGAAATTTCTACATTTTATTTTACTTCTATAATAATACACTATAATTCCAATACTGTTTGCTCTGTTTCTGTGGTTGATCTCTACGAACATGTAAAAGCAACTATTTTTGAGTATTCCAATATAGATTTTGCAGCTACTTTCAGCAAATCGTATTGCAGTTTCTTCATATTCTATGCACATGTTGCAAAGAAAAAGTGTTCAAGTTCTGCAAATTATGTTGACTTCTTTGAAAATCTAAGCAAAGCTCTATACAGTCATGCATTACTTAACAACAACAATACGTTCTGAGGAATGCATCCTTAGGCGATTTTGTCATTGTGCAAACATCACAGAACATACTTACAGAAACCTAGATGATGGCTCAGCCTACTACAAACTTACGTTATGTGGTATAGCCTATTGTTCTTAGGCCACAAACCTGTACAGAATGTTACTGTGCTGGATATTGTAAGCAACTCTAACACAATGGCCAGTGTATATGTATCTAAATATAACTAAACAAGGAAAAGTTACAATAAAAATATGGTACAAAAGATAAAAAATAATACACCTGCATAGGACGCTTACAATGAATGGAGCTTTCAGGACGGGAAGTTGCTCTAGGTGAATCAACGAGTGAGCAGTAAGTAACATGAAGGACAAGGACAAGACTGCACACTACTATAGACTTTATAAACACTGCACACTAAGGCTACGGTAAATGCATTTTAAAACATTTTCTTTCTTCAATAATCAACCTTAGCTTACTCTAAGCTAACATATTCTTTTACATTATTTTTATTTTTATTTTACTTTAAGTTCTGGGATACATGTGCAGAATGTGCAGGTTTGTTACATAGGTATACATGTGCCATGATGGTTTGCTGCACCTATCAACCAGTCATCTCGGTTTTAAGCCCCGCATGCATTAGCTATTTGTCCTAATATTCTCCCTCCCCTTGCCCCCCACCCCGCTACATGTCCCGGTGTGTGATGTTCCTCTCCCTGTGTCCATGTGTTCTCATTGTAAGCTAAGATTTTTTACTTTATAAACTTTTTAAAACTTTTTGACTCTTTTGTAATAACACTTAGCTTAAAGCACACATTGTACAGCTGTACAAAAATATTTCTTTATATTCTCATTCTATACATTTTTTCTTTTTACATTTTTTGTGTACTTAAAACTGTTTTTTACTAAAAATTAAGACACAAACACACACATTAGTCTAGGCCTACGCATGGTAAGAATCATCAGTAACACTCTCTTCCAAACCTACATCTTGTCCCACCAGAAGATCTTCAGGGGCAATAACACAAATGAAGCTGTCATGTCCCACGACAACAATGCCTTTTTTTGGAATACCACCTGAGAAAATTCTGTAGTTAACATTTTTTTAAGTAGAAAGAGTACACTCTAAAATAATGATATGAAGTATAGCATAGTATGGTAAATCCATAAACCAGTAACATAGTCATTGATTATCAAGTATTAATACCATTGATCATTTATTATCAAGCATTAATGCCATTACTTTTAATGGCAAAAACTGCAATTACATTTGCACCAATCAAATATGATGTACACATAATTGTACGTGCTATGAGTAATGCACTGTGCTATAACATTACAACAGCTACCACATCACTAGGCGATAAGAATTTTTCAGCTCCATTATAAGCTTACGAGACCACTGTCATATATGCAGTCCGTTGCTGACTGATAATGTTATGCAGCACACAACTGTACTTCATTTCTAATTTGATTTTTAAAGTGTTTATGTAACAAAAGATATGTTTATTTAAGAGATGTACTTTAGGTGAAGTGATTTAAAATACCTCTTAAATAATTAGACATCCAGAGACCTTTGAGGATAATTTAAAGGTTAAATTGGCAGCACATAAGGTTAATTGCTAAAATATTATATTTTCGTGTCCTGCCTACATTGTGAACATTCAAACATAAGCATTAGAGAGTAGTCTCTAAAGCAAAAGAAACTACCATCAGAGTGAACAGGCAACCTACAAAATGGGAGAAAATTTTCACAACCTACTCATCTGACAAAGGGCTAATATCCAGAATCTACAACGAACTCAGACAAATTTACAAGAAAGAAACAAACAACCCCATCAAAAAGTGGGCGAAGGACATGAACAGACACTTCTCAAAAGAAGACATTTATGCAGCCAAAAAACACATGCAAAAATGCTCATCATCACTGGCCATCAGAGAAATGCAAATCAAAACCGCAATAAGATACCATCTCACACCAGTTGGAATGGCCATCATTAAAAAAGTCAGGAAACAACAGATGCTGGAGAGGATGTGGAGAAATAGGAACACTTTTACACTGTTGGTGGGACTGTAAACTAGTTCAATCATTGTGGAAGTCAGTGTGGCGATTCCTCAGGGATCTAGAACTAGAAATACCGTTTGACCCAGCCATCCCATTACTGGGTATATACCCAAAGGACTATAAATCATGCTGCTCTAAAGACACATGCACACGTATGTTTATTGTGGCACTAGTCACAATAGCAAAGACTTGGAACCAACCCAAATGTCCAACAACGATAGACTGGATTAAGAAAATATGGCACATATACACCATGGAATACTATGCAGCCATAAAAAATGATGAGTTCATGTCCTTTGTAGGGACATGGATGAAACTGGAAACCATCATTCTCAGCAAACTATCGCAAGGACAAAAAACCAAACACCGCATGTTCTCACTCATAGGTGGGAATTGAACAATGAGAACACATGGACACTGGAAGGGGAACATCACACTCCGGGGACTATTGTGGGGTAGGGGGAGGGGAGAGGGATAGCATTAGGAGATACACCTAATGCTAAATGATGAGTTAATGGGTGCAGCACACCAACATGGCACATGGATACATATGTAACAAACCTGCACATTGTGCACATGTACCCTAAAACTTAAAGTACAATAATAAAATAAATTAAAAATAAAAATTGAGAAGATCTGAATGTAAAAAAAAAAAAAAGAAAGTAGTCTCTAAAAAAACATAAGAAATAATTAAAATTAGCTTCTGGCCCCTAGAACTGCTTTTCACTCTCATTCTGGTTATTTAGAGGATATACACATCCACGTAGATACCTCATCTAGCACCTTGACTCTGGATGCTTTTATCTATTCTCATTCAATGACCTTTGCTTCCACTTCACGACAACCACTCAGTCTCTTAGATATATGCTGGCAATTCTCAAAATTAGTTGTGTAACTCAGACTTATCCTCTGGCTTCTAGAAACACTTACCCAACTTAACATTTCCATTTGATTGTCTCACAAGCATTTCAAATATAATATATACCAAATGGAATTCTTGCATTCCACTTAAATCTTATTATATTCTCAGTCTTTATCATCTCAGAAAATGGCAGCACATGCACCCAGTTGTTCAAGCCGGAAACCTGGCCATCATTCTTGGTTCCTTATTTTGTCTTACCTTCACATTCACTGCCTCAACCAGCCTTTTCTTTGTGCCTTCTAACTATATCATGAATCAATCCAGCATCTTTTATGTCAACTGTCTATGGTGGTCCAAGCCTTCTTACATAATTTCACCTCCATTTCCAATCACTGTCTCCTCAATCTAGTCATCACACAGCAAACAGATAATCTTTTAAAACAAAAATCGCAAGAGTACCAACTCTCATTAATTTATTGAATGGTTTATCCATGCATTTCGTTAAATATATATTTCACATCCTTCCACTTTTTAGAGCTTTATTAAGGTATAATTATCATATAATATACTGCATGCATTAAAGCATACCATTTGATGAGTTTGGACACATTTATATGCCTTTAAAGTCTTGAGCACAATCAAGGTAGCAATAATATCCATCAGCTCCAAAAGTTTATTTATGGCCCTTTTAATACCTCCATCTTCTCTTCTCCTTCCATGTCTGCAGAGCACCACTGATCAGCTTTATATAACTCAAGATCAGTTGTTATTTTCTAGGAATTTACACAAATGAATTAACGTCTCCACTTGCCTCAGCTAATCACATAGAGTCCAGGTTAATTTCTTCATTTCCACTCTTCCAAAAAGAAGAATAAGTGAACAAGTTTAATGAAAATCACTGAGAAAATGCCAACATAGGTGCCCAGTTTTTAGAGTTACTTATAAATTATAAAACTCCTGAAACACTACAACACTTTCATGGATTTGTATCTTTCTCAACCTTGATAAAAAATTGTATTAATAATAAACTTCCAGGTTGTTGTTGTTGTTGTTGTTGTTGTTGTTGGAGTGTCACTCTGTCACACAGGATGGAGTGCAGTGGCACAGCCTTGGCTCACCGCAACCTCCACCTCCTGGGTTCAGGTGATTCTCCTGCCTCAGCCTCCTGAGTAGCTGGGATTACAGGTGCACATGACCACGCCTGGCTAATTATTTGTATTTTGAGTAGAGATGGGTTTCACCTTGTTGGCCAGGCTGGTGTCGAATTCCTGACCTTAAGTGATCTGCCCGCCTTGGCCTCCCCAAGTCCTGGGATCACAGGCGTGAGCCACTGCACCCAGCCAAACTTCCAGGTATATAATTAAAAGTTTAGTAAGCCCTCAGCCTAATTTTAAAATTCAGACTTTTTTCTTTCTTTCTTTCTTCCTTTCTTTTTCTTTCTTTCTTTCTTTTTTTCTTTCTTTGTTTCTTCCTTTCTTTCTTTCTTTCTCTTCTTTCTTTCTTTCTTTCTTTCTTTCTTTCTTTCTTTCTTTCTTTCTTTCTTTCTTTCGTCTGTCTGTCTTTCTTTCTTTCTTTCCTGATAACATTATTATCATAGTCTAGTAGATTCTGTCTTTCTATAATAAAAATCCTGTGATGTTGTTCAAAGAAACTCGATGGGTTTTCTGTGTGTTTACCAAGGAATTAAAATCTTAACAAAGGTTTTCAACACAAGAAATACTCCCTTTTGTAAGAATTCTTCACAGGTTTTTCTAGCACAAGTTTGTTTTTGTTGAATGATACTTGATGGTTCTATGTGTTATTTCTTTTCTACTACATATAATTTTGATTAGGGAATACATTTAATATTTTAAAACTATCATTTCTTTTTCCAGAATAATCATAACATGTTTTGCTTTTTGTTGCTTTAAAAGGAACATTTTAAGTTGCTTTTTTACAACAATAAGTGCGAAAGGAAATGCCAAAATACAAACAATTTCACTTCTTGTTGGAATTTGACATTTCCACTAGCTAAGTAATATAAACATGCATCACCTAAATGAGCAGTATTTTAATAGCATCGTTTTCACATTTTAATTGTTGTCACATTTCTTCTTTGTTTAGGGAGACGTCTGGTGAACACCCGTGGGATCTAAAGAACAAGTAAGATTTAAAGCCTACTGGGTTGTGTGCCTGGCTTTCAAATTTTATTTATTTTATTGCTTAATAGTGTTTCTTTACTACCGTGGGTTGTAGCTTCTTAAAATTGTTAGAAATTTTATTATGGAGTATAAGGAATAAAAGTGAACTTTCAACACTTTCAACTTATTTGGAGTCTTAAAAAATATACATAAATTTTCTGTATGTAGTAGGCAGACACAAAAATACTGTCTTTGTGGATATAGATGGAGTGAAATTTCAAGTCCTAAATAATGGGTATATTTTTATGTGGAAGAGCAAATACACATCTATAGACTGAATTTTTGCACAATGATTTTTATAAGATATACTGTTTTCTTTAATAATTGTCTTAGTGTGACCTCTAGCCTATCAATGGAGTAGGTCAGTGAGCAGTGAGTAGTTGATTCATTTCCCCAAACTCCACCTCGTGTGGATCCATGATTCTGTTAACACCACAGAGTATGAACAATACAACCACCACCCAATATTGGAATGAGATGTGTTGGGATGGTTATGAGAGAATCTTCAGTTAATGGAGTGAGAAAGAGAAAGTGTGAAGTGCAGTCAAAAGGAAAGCAAATAAGTAAGGGAAGAGCTGAAAATAACAAAGAAGAAAGAAGACAGATCTTCAAGAAATAAACAAATAGAGTAAACAGATAGATTACATATACTTGCACTTCATTGTAAATATTTGGAAGAAAGAAAAGAGAGGTGGAACAAATAAAAAGTAGTAAGTAGAGACTGGAAACTAATATAGAGACACGATATTCAATAAATAGTGCTTAAGAGAAAGGGAAAGAAAAGAGTGGTAAAAGTAGAAGAAAGTTCCATTTTAAATTTTTGCTTTTTCACTTATTTGACAATTTACGTAATTTAAGCTACAACTTGAATGGTTTATAAATGGAAGCCGTGAATATTTTTATCTATTTCCTTGAAAAAGAAAAAAATTCTAGTCATCATGCAATTATTCGATGTTTCTAAGAATCTTGTTTTGTGCTCAATTTAAGCCATGTTTAAATGAAGAAAATGTTTCTTGATTTATTTCAAGTTTCCTTACTGGTGTTCTAAACTTTCTATGTTGATGAAATCACTTGATTCTAAAAAACTGAAAATTGTGCATTTAAGGAGGTGAAATAAATCATTAAAATGTGTTTATACTCTGCTGAAAGCATATGTTAAACAATTCAAATTTACTGTTAGAATGGTTCAAATTACTCCGGCATTCAAAGACACAAAGCCCTGGAATTACCCTGTAGTTATCCTGTAATTGCTATTTGCTGGCAAAGGAAAGGTTAACAGTGGTGCTGATCTCAACTGTAATACACAGATTTACCAAGGAACCTGTAGAATTGAGTTTGTCTATCCAAAGAATGAATCACAAAAATTCAGCAAGATGACCTTTCTTTTCATTGGCATAAAGATAAAAAAAAGTAAAAATTCCTTTTTAGCAGCACTTGGAAAAGTACGGTTCTTCGTTTACGGTTGTTGCTGTTGTTCATTGGTTTGGGTGGCTATTATGTATTAATCAATTATCATCACAACAAAGGGACTTTGTTGGATGATAATCTTACTAATAGTCGCAGTGTCTTGGAGAAAATTATTTGGTTATTTATGATTCATTATCTATAATACACATCACTACTAGGCCACCATACATTGTTTTTTATAACCATAGAGTAGAGCTCTGTGGGGGCAAAAGAGAAAACGCCCATTGACTCTAAATTCAAAATACTGAGTAAAATCCCAGCACCACCATTAAGAGCCACTTTATCTTCCTGCTCCTCGATGTTTTCCTGTTTAATATGAGCATACTGCCTAGTGACAGGATTGCTATGGTATTTGAGCAAGTTGTCAATCCGAAAGTACTTTGAACTTGGTCAACATTGCTGGATGACGTAACTGGGGAGTCTTGGGTTCTAGCTGCCTGCAAGTTGAGCCACCCAAATGACTTTGCAAAGATTGCTACAGGTGTTTGTACTTGTGATTCAACATTATCTTTTTGTAAGTCATTTAGGGGGTAGGTCAAACAACCACTTAAGAAGCTTTAGGCATCAGCCTCATTGCTCTGAATCTGGAGTGTAGCCTCATAAGAATATCCTGCTGTGGGTGCCTTACATTCCTCTAATGGAATAAAACTAGGACCATCTCCCCCATTTTAACCAGTACTAGGCTGGTTTGTTTTACATATATTCTCGCATATAAATCTCAAATCAATCATGTAAGGAATATCTGTTTGTCCCCATTTTTAGATGATTGTCATAAAGGCTTAGTAATATGACTGAGGTAACACAAAGAGAAAAGAGAAAGAACTGGAATTGGAACCCAGAACTTGTTCGACAGCCCGTGTATATTACAAATGTATTTTACTGCCTTCCTCAGTGAAATGTAGTATTTTTAGTGCAACTATTTGGGGGAAAATTATCACAGTAATTTTATCCATACTGGTGTGGAGAAAACGTCTAATACAAAAGACTAATGTTTAAGGGAGAGGAAAAGGAATTTCGCTTCCCAAGGCGGGTGACCACCTGCTGAAAGGGGATGCAGTAAGGCAGTCTCAGAGTTGTGCCTTGGACAAGCTCTGTGGGAAAGCATTAGGGAGCATTTTTTTTTTTTTTTTTTAATCCTATAACTCTTTCCTCCTTTGGCAGTTAACAGCAAATTCCTCAAGTCCTGATGCCTGTGCTTTAAGGCCCCATTCTTCTGCATTCCTATGATCATTTAGCAGAGAGAAGACCCAACTCTACTTTCTTTCTACTTATTGGCATTCCTCACCTCCATTACAACAACTAAGTTTGTGCCCCCGATTTTCTGTTTATGGTCGAAAATTGGTTATTGATCTACATATACTTGCTGAAGTCAGGGAAGATGGTAATTATTATATCCAAATGTACACTGAACAGTCCTTTTCAGGCTCCATTCTCTTCATCTTCTTTAAGAAAAAGTAAGTTATTAGAAAGAACTGAAAATAAATTCTTTTGTTACAGCAAAGGGGTCCTGATCCAGACCCTACCCGAGAGAGGGTTGTTGCATCTCATGCAGGAAAGAATTCAGGGCAAGTCCATAGAGGAAAGTGAAAACAAGTTTATTAGGAAAGTGAAGAAATAAAAGAATGGCTACTCCATAGACACAGCAGCCCCGAGGGCAGCTGGTTGCCCATTTTTATGGTTATTTCTTGATGATATGCTAAACAAGGAGTGGATTATTCACGCCTCCCCTTTTTAGACAATGTACGGTAACTTCCTGACATTGCCAGGGCATTTGTAAGCTGTCACGGCGCTGGTGGGAGTGTAGCAGTGAGGATGACCAGAGGTCACTCTTGTGGCCATCTTGGTTTTGGTGGGTTTCGGCCAGCTCCTTTACTGTAAACTATTTTATCAGCAACGTCTTTATGATCTGTATCTTGTGTCGACCTCCTATCTCATCCTGTGAGTTAGAATGCCTTAACCCTCTGAGAATACAGCCCAGTAGGTGTCAGCATCGTTTTACCAACCCCCATTCAAGATGGAGTTGCTGTGGTTTAAATGCCTCTGACACGTTCATGATTGATTGATTGTTTAATTTTTTTAAAAGCTATCTAGTTAATTTAGTTAAAATAAACCTGGCTTATTCTTTTTTTACACAAATTGATTTTAAAAAGTTAAAATATGTTTTTAAATCCATAAGTAATTCTTACTCTACTCATTTATACTCACATATACTCACATGTACACAGACATACCTACACACACACTTATAAATACATGTATTCACAGAATATAGTAAGGTCTTTTATCCCATTTCAATGAAATAAATATTGTATTCTATATTTAGAATAAATAATGTTGAAAAAGTGATTTTGGAGAAAGGTTGAAATGACTGAGTCTTAAGTGTGTCATGTATAATCTACACCTTTCTAAACATCGTGTTTTAAGTAGTCATCTTACTTCAGAAATCAGAGGCTCAATGTGTTTAAAAATACATTTTCATCATGTTCATATACAACATAGATTTCTCCTTCCTCAGATTGTCTCCCGTGTAAACATACTGCTTGTTAAAGATGACAGTCAAGTTAACTTAATTGCTGGACAGCTGCATTGTTATTACCATAAATAAACACACGTATTTCCTCTTTGGATTATTCCTGGCAAGGAATCTCTAGACAAACACAATGCTTTGTTCTGGATTGATTGTGATCTTATTCACTCTAGGTAATCACATATGTATCGTTCATATTAACACTTTTATAAAACTGAATTTAATATGTAGAAAAGTTCAGAGGAAAAAGGTATACTCTTAGGTGACATTTTTAAGGGTGCGACTAAAAGCAAAAATGTTATTGACAAATCTTTGGAGTCTTATACAATAAAAGGAATCTGATTTACACAACCTAAGCACGTTTCTGTTCAGATTGTGAGAATGAAAGATTGTGGAGAAGTTTTATTCAAAGATATCAGCTTTGCTCATGAAACTCAAATAAATGCTTCCAGAAAAAAAAAAAAAAAAAAAAAAAACGAGGTAATAGCATGGACCAAACAGTTATTCATTTTGCCCTTTAATTCCAAAAACAGGTATTATTCCTCTCTGAGTATTACACAGAGCTTATGAGTTACTTATTATAGAAAAATGCTTGTTATCTACAGCAAGTACTGATTATGAACATCAGAAGGTATCAAGTAGACAAAAACGCAGCAGCAAAGAGTTCAAGAGTGAGGGAGCACTCAGAGTCCAGTCTTATAGTGAGACTGGTTAAACTACAAGATGCACCCAACAAAAGATCCATTTTATCTGGGAACCTCAGCTTGCACATTGATGCTTTCAGGCCAGTAGAGGCCCTTTTGTGAAAGAAAGAAATGGTTTATTAGTTGGGACTCCAAGGATTAAACCAATGTTGAGAATGGCACCTTCACCACCACTGGAAAAAACAGTGGATGCATCCCCATACCTGTTATACATAAGCATTTCCTGAGTTTTGGGTCGACTTGGCTGCTTGAATCAGGGCAGAGTTGCTTCTGTATGCAATGAAATGCCCATACACTTGGTCATTATAGTTAACTAACTGCCCTCCTATGCTGCCTGCAATGCAGCAGGGAAAGAAAGAGAAAGAGCCTTGCTGCTTTTGTCCATTGCAGCAGGAAAAAGCAAAGCAAAAGAAAACAAAGAAACACACAAAAAAATACTATTTGTTAAACATGGACTGTTACCAAACATAGAAGTAAGGTTCCTTCCATATTTGAAGTCTATTATCAGTTCTGCCTTGTGACTGATCGCTTCTTCGCTATCATCAATGATCAATGATAGGACCCAACAGTGTCAGTGCAGCATTCCGGGGCACTCCCATGGCGCATTTATTTTGCCCATCACCTTGAGAGTGGTTTTCAAGATTAATTCTAGTGTCGGTGGCCTCGTATATTAATTATTGCTTCAGAAAGGCTTCATCGGAGTTCAGTCATTCTTTTGTTAGTTTGATGTAAACCCCCAATGCCTCAGATATTGAAAAAAATAAAATAAGAACTAGCAAGAGTTTTCAAGTAGCATTGCTGCTTAAAAAACAAACAAACAAACAAGATTACCTGTGCTATCCGCATCCCCCCCTTTAACATCTTTTCTTTCTGCCCCTGTTAGTGTCATCTGTTGCGTTTATTTTTTCATTCAAAAAATTTAGACACTCAAAATTTTGCTGAAAATTTCACCTAAGACTGTGACCAACTGTCTGGTATAAATTGGATATAGATTTCTAGAGATGTAGGCCAGTAGATAGTGAATACAAAGGCAAGTCACAGATTTTCTGTTAGCATTGCTGAGTTTTGTGAAGTTTTATCTCTGCCTGATGTTACAGGATATAGTGGCAAGAATATACACCCTCATATGGCAGAAAATAGCAATTTCTTATCCTGGATGGCAGAATGGCAAAAATACATACATATGGCATCAAACTTTAATTGATAGAACTTGATAAAAAAATTTCAATACTATTCTGTAAATCTCCTTCAAAGTCTGTTTTGTTCTCACATCCACTTAAAGTAGAACAGTCATTAGACGTTGCAAATAGTTTTCCCTGTCTGCATGTGAAAGGAAAGCATCTTACCCATTTGATATTTTTAGACACTTATACCGCCTATGGAATTTGCCTACATAACTCTCTTTCATGCATGGATTTCTTGCTTCTACAGTCATCTTAAATATGGTGAATAATGCTTGGCTTATGGTCCTCACTCAGTCAATGTTTATTAACCAAGTACATATTGGGAAGGTTTGTTAGTGTTCTATGATATGTAAGAAACTCGGCAGATTAACACAAAATATATTTATTTTCTCTCACTTTAAGGTAGGAAATGTCTTAGTTGGGGCCTCTGCAAGAATGCAGTGTGTCAGCCAGGGCTTGGTTCTCATCTGGAGGCTTAACTGGTGATGGATTCACTTCCAAGTTTACTCAAGTTGTTGGCGGAATTCATTTCCTGTGGCTGTAAGACTGAGGGCTTTGGCTTTGGCTTTGGCTGTTGTCTAGAGGCTACTCTCAGCTCCAGGAGCTGCCTGAAGTTCCTTGACTATGGCTTTTTCCATAGGCCCTCTCACAACATGGTACCTTGCTTCTTTAAAGTCAGCAAGGGAAAGGGACACTTTCTATTACCAGTCTGATAGCAAGGTGGAGGCTTATATAATGATTCATAATCAAGAGAGTAAAATCCTATCATCTTTCCCAAGTTCTATTGGTTAGAAATATGTCACAGGTCCTGCCCACACTCAATGGGACAGGATTATGCAATCTGGACACCAGGAGAAAGAGACCAAAGGAAAGACCTTAGAGTCTCTTTGCCATAACAGATACCGTCAAAAGAAGCAGTGCCAGGGCCTTCCCTGGAATCCTAATTTTGAACTAGAATTGAAAATCACATTAGAGAAAGAACATCTTAGTTTGTTCTCACTAAGGAAAATGAAGAAATATTTGTTGAAAGAGCTGTAGGGTGTAGAGTTATCATTATACTAGTTTACTAAAGTACCACTGAAGTACAATGGGCATTTCCCATTGTAAGAGGTAGAATCTTCAGTGAATAGGGATGTATTCTTAGCTACTCTGGCAGGGAATAGCATGTGACCCTCTTTCTTTGCTAGTGCATTCTGAGTCTTAGGCCTTTGAATAACACAGTTTGTTCTTACTGTACACCTCACTTCTCTACTATTGTTTGGCCTATAACAACCACAGAGGTGATTATATCCTACGTAATTATATGCTGCAGTTAATATGTATTTTACCATATATTTATCCATAGGTTATCAAATAACCACTTAATTCTATGATATTTAAATGAAAAGCTCCAGGCTTACTAGTCTTCCAGGATGTGGGAATAATAGACGAATTATATATAAGCTATTTCCCCCAGAAAAGAGTGTGTTGGGATACATGAGACTGTGTAAACGAGGAGAAGCTACGGTTGATGATTCCCGAAAAGACTCCCCCGACCTTTGTATCTCCCTGGAGTTCAAAAACAAATACTATTTCTGAGCACCCCTACAGACTAGAATTGCCACTCTCTACTTAGGAGACACAATCCCTAAGGTAACCAGGATACACATATCATAGCAATTTTAACTAGGGCAATCTAAATTATGAGCATGCTACATATGAACCCTAGGCCAAAGGAAATGTTTTCTGTACCAAAATAATCAATATTAATCATTAAAATTTCAAAATAATTTTCTTTAGTCATACTTTCGTGGGGACGCCCTTGGTGGCTGTTGTGCAATAAGCGCGTAATATTTGCCTGCCGATCACTAGCCCATCTCACATGTAAAAATGATCACATGACAATCCGGTGCATGTTTTTCACCCAAGATCTTGTCAGCAACTGCTGGCACACTCGAAAAGAGTGTTTTTAATAGAGGAGAGCTTAATAAATTGACTATTTACAGAGGAATGGACAAGACGAAAGGATCAAGGATCATCCTGGGTTAACTGGAAGCTACTTCCACACTTTGGCTTGATAAGGTTATCAGAACCCAGAAAGACCTGCACTGTTGAAGAGGGCCACTCAGTAAGAACCTAACCTCAAGTGCAGAAAAGCAACTTATGAAAACCTGTGCACTGGCAGATAGAGAGCCAGGGAAATAAATAACACAACTCCTCTTTCCTTTCATCTTCTAATATTCTGCTGGTATTTCCCATTACCTGAACTAACAAGAAGCCACAAAGCAAGAGAGCTTAGTTGATGCAGTCAACAAATGTTGAACTCACCAGGCACAGAGCAGGGTATGAAAGGTGAGAATGGAATATCCTATAGCATGTCAATGTGCATCAGTAACTCAAAAAGTCTTATGGATAATGTTGTCCCATTTGTATTAAAATTCTAACTTTTGTTCATAGTCTGATTTCTATCCATTGTGTCTTACTTTCTTTTAGGCTTGGAAAATATTGGTCAAAGATATGTTGTATCTGTTACTTTCTAACATTGTTTTAGAAACTACATCAACCATCTACTGAATTTGTTCAGATTTTGGCCTCTTTTCAGAAATCTGGGACTTGTAGGAGGAATTGCTGAAATCTTGAATGATTTTCTAACCATTCACAATTGTAGTTTCCCCTAAGGCAATTCCTAAAAATTTCCATCTTTGTGAGGCTGGTCATGTTTAGGACATTTCTGTAACTCCAAGTCTCTTTAAAGGGAAGGCCCAAGAGAATTATAAGGAGCAAAAAATTACTCAGGATCCCTCCATAGAGGCACCAAGTCAACGTAAAATTCTCATAACCCCTTGAAAGCAGGCTAGTGAAAATTTGGAGAGAATTTATGAAGATTAGTATAAATTATAGCTTATTATCTAGTATTTTTGCAATCTGTCCTTATACTCTTTATATGGCCAAAGAATCCAAAAAATGCTTTATGCCTAGATGTGAGCTAGAATATTTCCAAATTGGCACATACATCACAGAATAAAATCCTCTAAGTTTTATCCACAGACACACCAATATCATCTACATCTAAATTATATTAACTCTAACACAAATCATCATTCTACTTGTTTCTTATTTCTAAGCACTCATACAAATTTTTACAGTTCTAATATTTTTTCTCCATACCAACTGGCTTCTTATCTTCATATAGTTTTCCTCCTTTCCAGTTTTAAATTAAAATAACTGCGGAAAACCCCTATGGCACACATTTACCTGTGTAACAAACCTGCACATCCTGCACATGTACCGTGGAACTTAAAATAGAATAAAAAGAGCTGCTGAAATTTGTGGAGCCTTAAGACCCTACCTTTAGGACTGTGAAAGCTCTGCAACCCAATATTTCAATTATGTTTGGGTTAAGTCTAGCCTTTCTATGACTTAGAACTAGTCAACTTTTATTAATTCTCAATTTCTCTCTCCTTAAGCATATCATATTCCTGGTAATTTTTGGTAAGATTTTGATGCTGTGTATATAAAGTGCATTGTAAATATCAAACAAAATATTGAGATAGATATTGGGGAAAAATTCCTAAATAAAATTTTAGGTGAATGAGAGAATGATTTGTACTTTTAAGGCAAGGTCTACTATTTTTATACATACGTAAGCCAGATTATATGGGTTTTGTTGTTATTGTTTGTTTTGCCTTTCAAATAGATTTCATCTGAAGCTGTTATGCCAAACACTACTTTAGTTCTTCAGTTAAGTGTATTTATATGATATCAGATTTTCCCCTTGTTGTTACAACAAGCTCAATGATACAAAATTTATCTTAAGCAAAGTTGTCTTTATGCTTTACCTGACATGCTTTCTTAATTAATATTATGGTTTTAAAGAGAGGAAAACATAAGGTTTTACAAGGATTCTCAAAAAATAGTTATAGTAACAGACTATATTTAAAATCGTATTACCAGCAAATCCCAGTAATAACTAAGGAGATGAATTAAAAATCTTTGCAAATGCCAAAATTATGTTAAATAGCAATTGGAATATTTTAACCCAGAATTCTACTGTTTGATTTCTTTACACTTCCTTTCTTGCATTAAAAACAAAGGTCAACAGCATAACAGGTACAAAGTTAACTCCATCCCTTTTTCCATAGAGTTGTCAGATTGACACACTAGAATGCGTTTTCACTAAATAATGAAGGGGAGGCCAGGCACGGTGGCTCACGCCTGTAATCCCAGCACTTTGGGAGGCCAAGGTGGGTGGATCACAAGGTCAGGAGATCGAGACCATCCTGGCTAACACAGCAAAACCCCGTCTCTACTAAAAATACAAAAAATTAGCCGGGTGTGGTGGCAGGCGCCTGTAGTCCCAGCTACTCGGGGGGCTGAGGCAGGAGAGACGCATGAACCTGGGAGGCAGAGCTTGCAGTGAGCCAAGATCGCGCCACTGGACTCCAGCCTGGGTGACAGAGCGAGACTCCGTCTCAAAAAAAAATAAAAATTAAAAAAATAATGAAGGGGAGAAGGCCTGTGTTACCTCATAGACCCTCGTGGACTGTGGCTTTCCTGGCTAGAACATAGGATAAGTAAACATCCTAAAAGTTAAAAACATGAAAAGTCTCCATCTTGTCATCTTATCTTTCTTCATCAATTTTCATATCTGTTTTTCTAAAGCAGATTTTTTTAAATTTCTGATTTTAAAATGATACTTCTTTTCTATTGTTTAAAGTGATTATACTTAACGTCCTCTCCCATGACTTTGGGTAAGAAATTTTACCCAGAGGTCAGTAACAGCACAACAGCTTCCCCAGCAAAGGTAGTCTCTCCAGTCCTTCTGTGAAAGGGATCATCTTTGCTTATATAACTGGGTCCCTTTGTTTGAATGGATAGATTTGTCTTTCTAGAACAAACACTGGAGTCCTATCTACAATTTTTATGCTGCTAGAAAGACGATTCTAAAATGCAGACTATTGAGTGTCTTATTCCTGCTTAGGGCCAAGCTTTTCAAACAGAACAAAGCTTTTTATGGACTGATTCCTTCCTGTTTGTAGCCTCCTCTCTCTACATACTTTATCCCAACTTCTATGCATCTGTGTATGTATTAGCACTATGAAATTCATCATATTGCTCCCCCAAAGTCTGTATTGTTTCATGGTACTATGACTTATATATGCATCTCATTCAGTGAATCCTGCAGCGTACTAAATAAACTTCTAATAGCTCTTACTCTACTCTATTATAATAATATGTTTATATGTCTATACTTTCTAAACCATAGAGAACAATTTGAGGGTAAGGATTGCACCTGATTCTTCTTTGGGCCAAAAAAAAAAAAAAAAAAGCCAGGTGTGATGGCACACACCTGTGGTCCCATCTACACTGGAGACTGAGTTGGGAGGATTGTTTGAGCCTAGGAAGTCAAGGCTGCAGTGAGCCATGTTTGCAACACTGCACTCCAACATGGGCAACACAGCAAAGAGCCTGTCTGAAGATAATAATAAATAAAAATAAATAAAAAATAATTCTTCTTTGGATTACCAGTGGAGTATCTAGTAGGTAGTATGCTTCCAAATAAGTGTTTTTGAATAAATTTATTGTGCCACAGATAAAGCTTGAGAGGTCTAGAAGGATCCTCTCCAATGCAGCTGCAAGAATTTATTGACACTTTATCAAGCAAAATGAATCAACCTAATAATTCTCATCACAATCACATTGGTGTATGTGAGAAAATGGGTGAACATTTGGGTCAATTGATGAGATGTGGATCTTTTTGTTTCTAGATTGATGAAAGAGATTACATCACTGTCTGGTCTTATCTCTAACTTTCAATAGTTTTGTAGGTTTCAGTAGTTTTGTAGTTGATTTCTATTTTAGTCACAGAAAGACATAGTCCCTGAATGCAAAATTGTGCTTCATTTCTGTCACAGAGGCAAGAACTACCATCTTTTTGCCAATTCAGTTATAACTTATAGTTTGCAATTGTTGGAAATACAATTAGTACCGAGAACATAAAAGCCGTATTGATTTAACATTATTATTGTAGCCAGATTATGTAAAAAGGGAACCATAACCATCTTATGCATGCCATATGCTCATTGTAGATTTGTTATATTTTCCACTTCTCAATGATAATGCTGTGCTCTCAAAGGCATAGTCCAATAGACATGTATTTTAAGTTAATTTGGTGTCCTCTTTATCCAACAACGTCCTAAATGAGAGCAGGGCAAAAACGTATGTTTACATATGTATAATGCATACTGTACACACAAAACACACATCTGTACACACAAGGACATAGGATACTTTCAGCACATTTCCCCACTGTGGGAGAATACGTAGTTTAATATATGCGATAAAATAGTTTAAAAGAAAATATATGGTGTAAATAAAATAAATGTTTTTAAATAACTATTTTAAAAGAAAACAAATAAAACTTAGGTAGCTGGGAAAAAAGAAGCTTCAACCAGAAGTTTATTCTTACATATTTTTCTTGTAAATTTTTTGGCCATTTACATATTAGTATAAATATTATTTTATATACTTTTTTCAAACAAGAAATATTAAATAACATGATTTGGTGGAAATGTTTCTTTCAGTCGGTGGAGATGAAGTCATCATTTCCTAGAAGTTCAGCTTTCATACTACCTAATTCCCAGCCCCAAACCTAATAGCATATCACCAGTAAAACCATACCATCTTTTATTCTTGAGTGTCTCATTCAAATTGAATCCCACCTTATATTACGTATGTATTAAGAAATATTTTTGTCTGGTGGAACTCTGATATTAGAAGTTAATTATAAGACCAACTTTCATATTAACACAAATCTCATGATCAACATGTGTTTAAATATAGCCTAGTCTTCAGGAAAAACATGGCATATGGAACTCAGAGTGTATCTCCACTGCCTTCAAAAACACTACTAAAATAGCAGTTAAGAAATTTTTAAAACACAATAGTACAAAGGCACATTGAACAAGAAAAGGTAAAATAGGTTCAGAGATGTCAACAAAGTTTTGGAAGATGGACAATAGATAAGTTGGCAAAGTGGCGAAATCTGAAGATCATGTGCTAACAGCTTAGATGACACTGACAAATGTGCCAATTCACCCCCACCCCTCTGAAAACCTGGAAAGGCTCAGGACTTGGATGTACCAGTATACAGAACTAAAAAAAAAAAAAAAAAAAAAAAAAAAAAGGTCTTAACACTGAAAATAGGGAGATTGTTTGAAAGTCTCTAAGATATGTTTAGGTCACCAAATCGCTTTCCATGTTCATATATAGCTATGAGACCACCTTTCCCCCATTCTTACAAGAGATTAGAGGTGTAAAACTTCAGAGAAATTGAACTAAAAATCAAGAATAGCAAAAGAAAGGAGTGCTGAAATGAGGCACTAGTAAGAAATTATGAGAAAAGGGACTCAAATCTATCTTTCCTAGACACAGACTTCCTACTTCCAGGGTACGAGAGCAAAGACTAAAATTCAAGTATTCTGCTTTGGAGAAACTTAATGGTGCTTGAGAAAATACCCACATATAATGATATATGGAGGTTCGCATTCCAAAATACAGCTATTGCATTATCCAATCACCCTATCATCCTGTCATGAAGCTCCTGAACCAACTAGCACCTCCACGGCACACATACTGACACAGGACTGCCCATAAGAGCTTCTTATAGCACAACTCAGACAGTCAAGGATGACCAGACATATAAGGAACAGTTACAAAAAAAAAACGAATGAAACAAAAAAGATACAAATCAGAGAGCAGAATTTTAAAATATTAGATTTATGAAATTACAACAGGATGTTATTTCAAAAATAGAATATGCAGAGAAAATATAAAGATCCTGCATATTTAAAATATTATAGCAGATAGACAAAATGCAAGAGGAGGGATGAAGGATAAAGTTGAAAAAACATAGAAAACAGAACAAAAAGACAAAGCGATAATAAGAAAAAATTTTTTAAATGAAAGAATTAATCCAAGATATCCAATATCTCACTAAAATGACCTATTTTAAAAAGACAGGAGAAACAGACACTTTAAAAAAATCTAAGGAATGAAAATAACACAGATATAACAAGAGAAAATCTTCCTAGAACTGAAGGACATGATTCATCAAGTTGAAAGTATTCAATGTTTTCTCAACATATGGATTTTTTAAAAGACCTCTACTGTGAAGCATGTCATGGTAAAATTACAGAATAACCAAGCTAAATATTCTAAACCCAAGGGGTGTAGATAGCAGGGAGGGCAGTGGTAATCCCAGGTCATCCACTAGGAGATGAGAATAAGAATAACATTGTAGTTCTCAAAATAACGTTGAATACCTGCATGCTATAAGAGAGAAACCTCCAAAGTTCTAGGGGAAAAAGAATTTTCAACTTAGATTCTATATTCATCCAAACTGTCTGTAAAGCATGAAGGGATAATCAGGTAATTTCAGACAGGCAAAGTATTTTTAAAATCACTTCCCATCTAATCTTTCATAAGAAACAGCTGAAAGATATGATTAAGCAACCTTTGGGGGGTGTAAACTACAATGAAAAAAAAAAAAAAAAGGATCCAAGTAACAGGAGGTCAAACACAGGGGAAGGGTAAAGGGAATTCCCAGAAAAATAACTATACATAGGTATCTAAAGCAACAGGTCCGGATTGATGTAGGAAGGTAAAGGCATGATGGTCTCTGAGAAGCGACTGGAATTGGTGGAATGTTTGCAGCTGTTTTGGAGTGATTAGCAAGAAATATTGATAGGTTTGTATTCAGTCTACTGGAGTATTTTAGAAAAAAGTAATAGGGCCAAGCACATAAAAAAAAAAAGAAAAAACTAAGTGTATTTTTAAAATTCATCAGGGACTTGTAGTGAAGGTATAGTTGTACAAAAACACATTTTTTCTCTTAGATTTTATTAATTTTAGAGGCTTTGGAGGGTAATGGAGACTACACTCTCCTTGTTCCTCTGTCACCCTTAGCCATCTTTGGGCTACCAGTTAGCACAAAGTCATCTAGTGTGGAAAACAAAATCAAGTGATTCAGAGTTGAAGGGTAGAGTGAAGAAGTCTATCAAAATTAAATTTTTATATTTTCCTAAAACAGATTACTGTATATTTCTACATATACCTCTACTCATAACCTCATCACAGTTTGAAATGAAATGTAATGTAGCTTTTCATTTTGATTTCCTTAAAATGGGTGGATGGGAGCACACACAGTCTTGTAATTTTATACTTTAAAATAACCAGGCAGTCAGAAGTTAAGATAAGCTGAACTTACTTTTTACTTGCTATAAGTAGAGAAATCATTAAATGTTACAAATAGTCCATTTTCTCTACCCTATCTTGCTATAGGTTGGGACAGAGGAAGAGTTATTACATTTACTGTCTACCTTTATCTAGCTGTATTAAATGTAAATATGACCCCCCAATATTTTAAAAAATAATTTCTTTAATGGACAAGTACTGCTTCATTAAATAGAGTTTTTTTCCATGCTATAAAAAAAAGAAAAAACATATTGAAAAATGTCTGTGGAGTCATTTGAAATCCAATTAATCTTTATCTTTGATTTCTTACTATGCCAAAGTATGAAACTTTTTCTTAAATATCAGGGAAACTGATTTATAATATCAGTAATACTTCCTAAAATTATGGTTAGACCAGCAGGCAGATGCTTACATAATATCATTTCCCAATTTCAGAGTAAAAATAACAGGTAGATTATGTGAATAAATATGGTAATTGCAGCCCAATGGGAATTGCAAATTTACAGTTCAATCTCCATTTTAACAAGAAGTCACTTACAGAGATAAAACTCTGGGGATCAGTGACTATTCAGAATAACGTTAGTCTTTAAAATTAAATTTGTAAATACCAAAGGAATGAATGATTTGTGCCTTGTCTATTCCTTAACATAAATAGACTTTCTTTTTAAAAGTATGTTTTGTTCATTCTTGAGAACAAGAAGAAGAATAAAAAGAAAAGAGGAGAATCCAAATTTATAAATTATGCATCATTATATTTGCTCTCATAGCCTAACGTAGGAGGACCTAGAATAATAGAGTCAGACTTTAATGTTGAAAATCACATTACCTCATCGGTTGGATACACCTCTAATCTTTCTTTTAACAGCTAAATTCATGTGCTTCAGACACAAAAGTGAAAGAAGTCTTCAATGAATCAGTTGCACTGTGCTTCATTCTAAACCAGACGACAGCCATCTTATGGGTTCATTGATGCATTTTGTTCTGTGAATATCAAAATTATTTAATTTATGATAAGAAAATTTAAAAAATCCAGGCTATTCGGACAGGAGCCCCAGAAGCTCTCTGGTAAAGGAAATTCTAGAGCTGTATATTTTCCAAATAATCATCACATATATGGCTTTGTTTTTCTATAGCAAGTCCTACAGGTTAGTGAAGCCAGTTAACTGGTCTAGAATAGTAGCCCAGCAACTGAACAATCAGAGTATGAGTCTGCCCTCCAGACATCCCCAATTATGATAAGAAATCTTGACGTCCTCCTCTGAAAAGAAAAAGGATCTCTCATTTAAGAAACTCATGGTTATAGCCAGTGAAGCTTGCTAAAATGCATTAGAGGATAATAAAGTGAACTTTATTAAAAGGCACCCCTGAGTGCAATTTCATCATCCTCTACAGCTGAGAGCAGCAGAATTTTAGTCTTCTTGTACTTAGGTTTTTATAGAATGCCTTTTCACCAAAAGGTTCCGGAGAGTGTAATTGCAGACCCCTTTTTAAATGATCTGTGAAAGTTGGGCGGTTCATTCAGGATGCAGATTAATTTCATACTTCCTTGATTTGCACATCAATTATTTCATGATGATGTTCTTCTCTCATGAGAATTATAAATTAATTATCATTAATAACAGTCATTATTTATTAGGCATCTCATATGTAGCATTCACCATGCTACTTCCACTTACACATGCTATTTCTTGTTTTCACAACATTCAGGCAAGGTGGTTGCCATTTTCTCTGCATTTTATTGAGGAGCAAATTGTCACTCAGATGGAGTTTTTCATTTCCTCTCTATCATACAAAATATCTAGCAATGAACTGATCAGTTAGAAAGTTGTCAATACTTGTTGTTGCCTGGCTTATTATTAAGCTCCTCTAAGCTAGTTGAGCTTGCTTCCATTTCTACCAGTGGAAACAGACTATAGCAGTAGCAAAACTATTTGGATCTTTCCCCTGAAGGTCCATTCAAAATATATGCACTAGAGGGCATAAAGAGAGCATGGCTAATGAAGGAATGGCTGGTTCCAGCAAATGATGCTATGGCCTATAATGAGTTTAACACCTGGCGGATAATTCAAATGGCACTGAAAATTAGCTCATTTTTGGCTTCCCCGTGCCCTGTGCAATTGGACAAAACTTACATTGAAAAATAAGCCCAGTTTGGAGTTTTGTTTTGTTTTGTTTGTTTTTCCTATACACACATGTTTTGAATCTGAGCTATGGCTCAGTGCTGTACACTTACTGGTTCCTCTGCTCTTGCTACACCAAAAGACATGAGTTTTATGGGCTCTAGGGGAGGTTTGATTTTCAGTCCTACCTCTGGTACGCAGGCAGTTTTGCCCTCTGCAGGCAGTTTTGCCCTTGTTCTCTTCATTTGCAGGGTGGTTATATCATCCAAACATAAATTAATTTTTCCTGGTACTTTTTCACCTTTTGAAAATGGGAATGATCCATATGGCTAAAGAATGTCAGGAAGAGAAACATTTGGGAAGAATTAAATGGGATGCAGTCATTCCGGATCTTGATCATCTTAGCCAACAAGAGCCAAGTAAAAAAAACAGCCACGGAGTGTTATGTGCCAAAAGTTTTGAATTCCAGAGAGTTTATACTATATAGGTGATTTTAAACTGACATGATTATATAGTTCCAAAAATAATTGTGTTGCGATGGTTGAAATGTAGGAAGAGAATAAGGGTATGAGGTTTTTATTTTATATGATAATTTGTTTAAAATATTTTATATATACCTTGGAGATATTTCAAATCTTTTTGTGGCATATTCTTAAAATTTAAAATGAGTTGAAATGAATGTGGATGCTTCCTAAATTATAGATTATACCACTAAAAATGATACGGAATATCAAAACATATAATAATTTGAAGAGTTCTGATTGACAAAAGCTGTTTACCTTAAATTCTTTCAAACAACAAAACTGTAGTCTATAAGGGGTTAGAGTCTGTGAGAACACAAAAAGACTTATCTAAAGGAGAAACATAAGCACAAGAATACTCAATATTGGTCTTTGCAATACAGCAAATGATTTGTAGTGAGATAAGACCTAGTCCAGAGATTGAGTTGGTTTAGGAATGCAATGGCCATAAGACTAAGAAGTAGACAATTTGTTGAAAAGACAACAAATCACATGAGGGTTGATGCATTGTCACGTTCCTATGTGTAGTGACGTTATCAGGCATTTACAGATTGCAAGTTTTCTGATTTTACTAATAGAGCTAAGTCTTTAACAGTCTTAGTAAGAAGAGAAGAGCCTTTTTCCAGCTATCACAGGCCAGTTCAAAAACACAGAATGGGCATTAAGGAGAATAGATTTGAAGCAGCAAGTAAGCAACCAACATTCTTGCTAATGATATCAAAGCCCAGCTCAGCCTGTCATTCACAATCTACTTACTGCATATTGCTAAAAAGACTTCATGCTAGAGTTGAGTTAGATGACTGTTTAACTGGCATTAAATTAGGACGTCCAAAAACACTGACATCCAGCCAACAATCACCATCATAGACCAGTCATGTCTTAGCTCACCTCTCTTGGAGTCTGTATTTCCAAAACCATAGTCAAAATGTGTCTATACTAAAGGAGAGTAGGCATTTGAGAGGGTAGAACACAAGTAGGCATATTTTAATAGTTGGGGCCAGCAGAGGGAGGCTTTGGGTCACAAAAGGACAGGCTCAGATGCGAGAGTCAGACTGCCTAGAGTATTCAGAGCGTTAGGGATTTAGATTCAGCTGTTCATGTCTTAGTTGCTCATAGAACAATAGAGGAAAAACTGAAGGAACCAGAATCCAGAACCACACTGTCTTACTAGGGTGAGGCAGTTACTTTCAACTAAGGCCAGCTGAAAGTACTGGGACAAAGTCCAGTAGAATGTTATAGAAAATAAACATTTCAGTAATAGTTAATGGTCAGGGGATCCAAACAGAGTTACCTAACATATTCTGAAAGGGGCGATGATCCAGTGGTGTGTTTGTTGATAAGTCAGCTCTCCAAACGTAAAAAGCATTTCATGATTTCTTTGGGTTAAATGCTTCTACGGTGATTGATTTCCAGCAATAGTCCCACTCACAAAATTCTTGAATATTTAACAACAGGCTATGCAAGCCAGTAAGAGCCTGGTCCAACATACCACTGAAAGTAAAATCTAAGGAGGAGACAGCACAAGGAAGCCTTGGTACATTGTGGTGACCCTTACTTGATGGGTGCAATGAGCAAGGCTCCAATCTCCTGGAAAGAGCTGGTCAAGCAAGAACAACTTCCTCAATTCCTAGAGGGATTAGGATATTAAGCAAATTTCTAAGACACAGATTTGGGTGCAAAGAAGTAGGCAGAAGCCCAGTAACCAGATTGGGGCCAAAAAGTAAGTTGTTAAGACTGGAAAAAAGAAATCTAGTTACATATAAAATATCAAGTAATATAAATTAGACATCATAAAGGGCCTTACTGTTGGTGTGGAAAATTCTATTTGTATAGGTTTATCTGAACTATAAATTCTCTACCATTATAGGCACATAATTAATTATAAAAGAAACAGGCATAACTTCTAAAAATGGCAAAAGTAATTTTATATAATAGAATAATTTTTTCACTAATAGTGGTGTATCCTTCTGTTGAATTTTGATTCTGCAAATTGGTCTTTAGTATGGGCTGCCTAATGACTTGATCATTACTTAGCTTTCTTTTAATTCTTTTCATTATGTTAATTTGTACATTGCAATTCTTAATATACTTTAGTGCCTCGTTAATATTAAGATTTACAAATGTGGTTTTTCTGAAAAATCTTGGATAAATACTTTTTTATATTGAATATTTTGTTTTTCCCTTTACTTTACCATTTCCCTGGAGATAAATATCCTATCTTCTAGATAATATATGGTATAAGATATTATGAATCAGGCTATGTTAAAAATTCTTGTAAAACAAGGAAAAAATCTTTTGTTATGATGATTAGAGAGATTTGATTAGAGTTTCAGAATGCTGTAATATAAGGGCTTGAACTCCCAACCCCCCACACACACACACCGACCCCCCCCTCAACACACACACGCACAGGGAGCTAGTGGTAGTAATCAATTATTGCATATTGGAAGCCAGGTGGGCAGAAACTAGACAGGTGCTTATTGCATGAGAACAATTCTGAAAGGAACAGGAAGAATCAAAGAAGAAAAATATGTGCCTAGTTTCTACTTTATTTAGGATGGCATGAGCTGGAAACTTGCATGGAAGAGTAGATGTTAGAAATCAAAGAGTTAAAAGTCAAAAGAGCGGGTTAGTAGGCTCCAAAAGTTGATTTGTAAGTCACTCATTTAGAACTCTGGATGTATTTTTCCTAGAGCAGCAGTGTAGCTCACAATGGTAGTCAAAAAAACCTCTCAAAGTCCTAACCTAGCTGAAATTAAATGAAGAAGCTCTGAGCCCTGAGTTCCACCAACTTCTCTTAAAGCTCTGATTTGTGAACCCGATCCAGAGCTTTAAGTATTGAACCTAAAGAAGCCTATGGTGCCATTTATCTAGAGGTGCCTGAAGGAAATGAGGCAGAAGGTGTTTACCTGAAGCAAGCTTCCTGATTGTGCAAAAATGAGCTATGTTGGGGTCCTAAATCCTAGGGCTATTTCTGTAACCTACTAGTTATGTAAACTTGTACAGGTAACTCAATCTGTCAGAGTCTTGGTTCCCTGATCCATACACGACGAAAAGTAATATTTAATTCACAAACGTGCAGATAGCTCAAAGGCTTCTGCTAAACCTTCCCCAGGCCCCAAGGGGATCTTAAGTGTAAAGATGTGGGGAAATTTTCTTGTTCGTTGCTGCAACCCCAGGACCTACAACAGTACTTCACATATAAATCCATTTCTGTTGATTATGTTAAATAAATGAATGCATGAATCAAAAGTGCTTCATTAGTAACCAGTGCCTTTTTGAATTAATTCCCCCACCTTTCTCCACAATCTGCAGAAATCTGAGAGAGTATTAGCAAAGGGTATGTCCTCTTATAGTGGAAGGCAGGATAATCATGGCTGTTCAATGGATGTGTCATTTGCTGGCTGTGCGTGCTTTGCTGTAGCTGTTTGTATGGTTAAGGTATGACTCAGGTGCAATACTGACACCTCCCTGCTACCTCTCCATTGTGAATATACTCTGGCCAAAATCCACCTGGTTATTTCTTGTGGTTTGTTTTTTGTGAGTCCGTCACCTTTATTGTTATAGAGGGTCTCTTCAGGTTAAGCTTTCTTCATAATACACCCATACTAAATTGCTCTATGTGATATTTCTGCTTGGTGAGGTTTAATTTGGTGGAATGAGAGCTGCCTGTTTTTTAGCAGTCAGATGTGCACAATAGCCATCTAAGGTATAATTCATCAATTATGCTGAAATGTTTGTTTTTAAAATGTCAGGTGTCCAGATGGTGCCATGGCAATGGGGGTCATTAAAAATGCTTAGATACACAGAGAGTCTTAATAAAGAAATGTTCTTGTTAGTGATGCAGATCCTTAGCAGAGGCCAAGTTTTTTAAAAAGGTTAATAGGTTAAAGTTTCTTAAAGTGAAGTTATAACAAGCACCTCAAGATGAACCACAATATGACTCTGCTTTTATCTGTTTCGTCATTTCCATTTCTATGTCTTCTCTCTTTACTCTTACCTGCCCATCTTCATCCAGGGATTCTCCCCTGTTGCACATTGAAAGAGCTTTGCAAAACAGAGATTTTATGTTAATAAAGTCAGAGGATGGTGCTGTTGCTATTTGGAGATTACCTAATTAAAGACCTTTATGGGTACTTGGCTGGTAGCAGGACTGCTGTTCTGAAAGGGTGTGCGTCTGGAGTGATTCAGAACACAGCTCCACATGCAGCGCCAATGGTGGAATTTAAAGCAATCAATGAAATTATCTATACTTTTAACTTTGTTAGACACATCTCTTGTACAAAACCATTATTACAGATCCTGAAGCTACACACAGAGCCTCCAGTTACCCATAAAAGCTGCATTTGGACAGAGTGTAAATTTGCCACCAGGACTCTGGCATATGGAAACTAATATGTCCGATCAGGAAATGAAACCCACTGGAATATTTACAGTGCTTCTCAGATATTTTGACCCTAGGTTAGCCAGGCTTTTAGAAAATTGTAGAGAGGATTTATTTTTCTTTATCTGTCAACACCCCATCCCCTTGTTCCACAAAGCTCAATCTACAGACTTTGGTCATCAAAATAGAAATCTACATTTCTGAAAACTAAGATTGTTTTGAGCATATTTTTCTTGTTTCTGTAGAATCCACCAGGCCTGGCTGTGGTGGAAAAACAAAGTAGCAATATCAGTTACAAAGGACTATCGAAATATTCCCAGCCATGTTAACACATCTGTAGAGGAAATAATACTGATTATTTATTTTTACAAGCATACCTCAGAGATATTACAGGTTCAGTTCCAGATCACCATAATAAAGCAATATCACAAAAGAGCAAGTCACATGAATTTTTTGGTTTCCTAGTGCATATAAAAGTTATGTTCACAGTCTATTGTAATCTATGAAGTGTTTGATAGCATTATCTTAAAAAACAATGTACATATCTTAATTAAAAATAGTTTATTGCTAAAATATGCTAACAATCATCTGAGCCTTCAGCAAGTCATAATCTTTTTGCTAGTGTAGGGTTGTTCCTCCATGCTTATGGCTGCTGACTGATCAGGCTAGGGGTTGTGGAAGGTTGGTGTGGCTGTTGCAGTTTTTTAAAACAAGACAACAGTGAAGTTTGCTTCATCAATTGCACATCAATTTACTATTCCTTTCATGAAAGATTTCTCTGTTGTGTGTGATGGTGTTTGATAGCATTATACCCACGGTAGAATATCTTTCGAAACTAGAGTCAATCTTCTTAAATCCTGCCAGTGCTTTATGAACTAACTTTGTGTAATATTATAAATCCTTTCTTTCATTTCAACAATGTTCACAGCATCTTTCCCAGGAGTAGATTCCGTCTCAAGCAACCATTTTCTTGGCTCATGCATAAAATGCAACTGCTCATCCATTAAACTTTATCATGGGATTGTAGCAATTCAGTCACATCTTCAGGCTCCACTTCTAATTCTAGTTCTCTTGCTGTTTTCACCACATCTGCAGTTACTTCCTCCACTGAAGCCTTGAACCTCTCAAAGTCATCCGTGAGGATTGGAATCAACTTCTTCCAAATTCCATTAACTTTCAAACTATTAATGTTGATATTTTGGCCTCAACCCATGAATCCCAAATGTTCTTAATGGCATGTAGACTAGTGAATACTTTCCAGAAGGTTTTAGATTTACTTTGCTCAGATCCATCAGAGGAATCACTATCCATAGCAGCTCTAGCCTTATAAAATGTGTTTATTAAATAATAAAACTTAAGTGTTGATATTACTTCCTGATCCATAGGCTAGAGAATGAATGTTGTATTAGCAGGCATGAAAACAGTGTTAATCTCCTTACATATTTCCATCAGAGCTCTTGAGTAACTACGTGCTTGTCAATGAGCAGCAATATTTTTAAAGAAATTTTTCTTTTCTAAGCAGTAGGTCTCAACAATGGGCTTAAAATATTCACAGTAAGTCATGCTGCTAAACAGATGTGCTGTCATCCAGGCTTTGTTGTTCTATTCATAGGACACAGGCAGGGTAGATTTCGCATAATTCTTAAGGGCCCTGAGATTTTTGGAATGGTAAATGAGTACTGTCTTCCACTAAAAGTCACCACCTGCATTAGTCCTTAACAAGATAACGAGCCTATCCTTTGAAGAATTGAAGCCAGGCATTGACTTCCCTCTAGCTTTGAAAGCCCTAGATGTATCTTCTTTCAACAGAAGCCTGTTTGTCTACATTGAATCTGTTGTGTAATGTAGCTACCTTCATCAATTATTTTAGCTAAATCTTCCAGCTAACATGCTGCAGGTTCTACATCAGCACTTGCTGCTTTACCTGCACTTTTATGTTTTGGAGACAGCTTCTTTTTAAAACTCATGAACCAGCCTCTGCTAGATTCCAACTTTTCTTCTCCAGCTTCCTTGCCTCTCTCAGACTTCATAGAATTAAAGAGAGTTAGGGCTGTGTTCTGGATTGGTTTTAAGGAAATGTGGCTGGTTTGATCTTCTATCCAGACTATTGAAACTTTCTCCATATCAGCAATAAGGCTGTTTGACTTTCTTATCATTTGTGTGTTCACTGGAGTAGACTTTTCATTTCCTTCAAGAATGTTTCCTTTGCATTCACAGTTTGGCTAGCTTTTTGGCACAAGAGGCCCAGCTTGCAGCTGTCTGGGTGTTTCACATTCCTTCCTAGCTTTTGATTTAAAGTGAAAGATTTTGTGACTCTTCCTTTCACTTGAACACTTCGAGGCCATTATAGGTTATTAATGGGCACAATTTCAATATTGTGTTTCAGGGAACAGGGAGGTGCAAGGAGAGGCAGAGAGATGGGAGAACGGCTGGTCGATGGAGCATTCAGAACGCACGCTCACATTTGTCAGTTAAGCTCACTGTCTCATATGAAAGTGGTTTGTGGTGCCCCACAACAACTACATAAAAAGAGTAACATCAGAGATCACTGATCACAGATTACTATAACAGATATGCTAATAATGAAAGAGTTTGAAATATTGTCAAAATTACCTAAATGTGACACAGAGACATGAAGTGAGCACATACTTTTGGGAAAATGGTGTCGATAGACTTGCTTGATGAAGGACTGCCACAAACCTTCAAATTGTAAAAGACACAATATTTGTGAAGCAGAAAAAACAAAGCACCATAATACAAGGTGCACCTGTATATTTAACTTTTATTTATAATAGTGAAAAGTTAAAAGATAGCTTAAATGTTCAAATAGAAAAAATGTTTGCTAGTCACAGTTTGTCCAAATGATAGAATATGAGGCTGCCATTGAGCTTTTTCGCAAATAAAGAAACAAGGAAAGAAATGAGACTCTAGTGCAGGAAACTGAGGAAGAATTCTTTCAGATTGTTTAAACCTATTTTTAGTCAGGTTCATTGAGGTATAAGTTACATACATAAAATCTATTCCTTTTAGCATGTAATTCTGAGTATTGACAAACACATAGAATAATGCAGCCAATATCACAATCAAGATATAGAACAATTCCATCACCCTCTGCTATGGTCCAAATGTTGTATCCCCCAAAATTCATATATTGAAATCTAATCCCAAAAGTATTAAGTAAAAGTATTAAGAGGTAGGGCCTTGGGGAGGTGATTAGGCCATGAGGCTTAGCCTGTTTGGCTAAAGGAATTACTGTCCTTATAAAAGAGGCTTGAAGGAGTTTGTTTACCCCTTCTGCCACGTGAGGACATAGCCAGAAGGTGCTGTCTGAGAGGAACAGGCCCTCACCAGACACTGAATCTGCTGGTGACTTGGTCTTGGACTTCCCATCCTTACTGTGAGCAATAAATTTCTGTTTATAAACTACCCAGTTTGAGATATTTTGTTATAGTAGCCTAAATGGAGTAAGGCGCCCCACAGACCCCTTCATTCCTCTTTGCAGTCAATGCCTTTCTCCACCTCTATCATTAGGCAACAACTGCTCTGTTTGCTGCCCCTACATTTTTCTTTTTCCAGAACGTCATATAAATGTAATCATCCGTTATGTAACCCTTGACTCTGGCTGCTTTCATTTACTGTATTGCATTTGACAACCTACCATGTTGTTGTGTGTATCAGTAGTTCATTTTTGTTTTTATTTTTTAACTGAATGATATTCCAGGTATGGATGTACCACAATTCATTTATCCATTCACCAGTTGAAGGAATTTTGGATTGTTTTCAGTTTGGAGTGATTATGAATTAAAGTTGCTGTAGTCATTTGAATATAGGTTTTTGTGAGAACCTAAGTTTTCTTCTCTCCTGGGTAAATACCTTGGAGTTTTGGGAGTGGCATTTTTAAGTTGTGTATAAAGTGTATGTTTACCTTTATAAGAAACTGCCAAACTGTTTTTCAAAATAGCATTCCTGTTTTGAATTAATATCAGCAATATTTTATGGTTCAGTCATTCCATTGTGACAATTGTAACTCCTTATGATCATTTATTAATTACTACAGATATATTGTACTAGAAGTACGGTTACTAAAAGGAAGAGACTTTGCTCTTTGAACTTTTTCTATAATGTCACATTGTGTCAGTTTGCCCCTCAGCTCATAGAAATAGCCTTTTATACTTCGTAACATGGTAAAATATAAACTAGTCTTTGTATCCTAAATAGAATTTTTAGGAACCAGTATATAACACTGTGAAACCTGAAACTTCTGTGAATTAGTTCTGCTCTGATTCTCTGGTAGGAAAGGAGAAGCCAGTGGCACTCTCTATGATAGGGGAATCTGATTTCAACTCTCTGTATGAATGTTCTGGATGTTAATTGATATGGAAATGCTCTCTTGAATAATGCCTATTCAAGAGGGTGTAGAGAGAGTTGTCAAATCCTAAAGTTCTATAAGAGCCCCGTACACCTTCATGTGTTAAACTGTAAAATAGTGACCCACTGTGGAAATTTTCAAACACCTCCATAAGAAGAGAGAATAATGAAAGTCAGCGTCCCAGCAGCGAGTTTCAATGTTATCAATATATTGCAATATTATATTCTTAATATCAACTTGGAGGATGAGAAGAATGTGATTCTTTTACAGTATATTTCAGACATCATATCACTTTACTTGTGAATAGGTCAATGTGTATTTCTAACAGATAAGGATTTTTAAACATAACATAATGCCATTATCACAACCAATAAAGTAATTATTTAATGTTACCTAATTCCTAGTACAGGTCCAAATTTCACTGTCTAAAATATCGCATTTGGTTGTTATATCTATTAAGTTTCTTCTCCTTTAAAAAAAAAAAATGCCGGTTATTTATCTAAGAAATTTGTAAATTTCCATGTAGAGCTTCTCTCATTGCATTCTTCTGGTCTTGAACAGGTTTTTCTACCCCCATGTCTCCTATGTTTCCTTTACTTGCTCCTATGTCTTTTACTTGCTTCAACTATGGAAGGAGGGCAGATTTGGGGAGATTTGAATATTACACCAATCACTGCCGTTTTTCCCCAAATGTTGCAGAATATCTGCAAAGTTCCCTTTAGTTTAATTTTGAGCAGTAGGATATAAGTAGAACAACTAAGAGTATTTTTGGTTGCATATAAGCTGAAATCCAAATTCTTTAGCATGATCCTCCACAGTTCAGCACAGGCTTGTGCTACCTTTCCAAATTTATCTCCCAATATTACCCAACACAAATTCTTCACTCTTCTTTATTCATGCTTTTTCCCTTGCCTTCCCTCATTGTGTCACTCATTACAAAAACAAACAACCCCCCCAAAACCGTAATTGTGATTGTCTTAATTTCTGCCCACCATCGTATCTATCCTGATCTTCCATTCTTGGCAAAATCCTTTCCCACTGCCCTTTACTTCTCCCTCTAAGCTTTCTAGCCACTTAATTATTTCATACTCTCAAATTTATTGCTCTGTTTCCCTCTTTTATTTGAATAATTGTCCTATTGATCTCAGTAACCTGTTAGAGTAAAAATTCATTTGATTAAAGAAACCAAATAAAAAAGACCTGTTTTCATTGACATGTACCGCTTACTAAGCATTGTGCTAGGCATTGTTGAAGGAACTATCTACAAAGAGACATGACAATTGTCATTAAAGAACTAACTAAATCACATCACAGTATGGGAAGCTGACCATGTCATTCCTTTCAAGTGCATCCCTATTTGGTGGAATTTCAGTATGAATGCAAAGTGAAATTAAGCAAGTTATTTAAAGCAATAAGTAAGTTGGTTGAGGGAGGGAGACTGAGACAGAAAGAGGGGAAGGTGTTTCTAGAACAGATATCCTTAAGTTCATTGAACTCCCTCTCCATCTAGTTCTACTCAGCATCTTTCTGAATCTTATGTATTCTTCAAAGTGTTGCTTAAATCCTACATTGTGGGTAAAAGTTTCCTGAATCCTTCCACATGTACCAATTCAGTGCTTGTTCACAAAATTATTGGGATGCAATGATGACTCTCTCCTCTAAATGTCTTGAACACTTATCAAATATTACATTTATTTCAAATGGAATTTTTATTGCCATTTGTTCATGTTTATATTGTGTCCCTCCTGCTAGGTTTTATAAATAAGCTGTTGTATAACTCTTCGGGTCCCCCAATGTGTAATAACAGGTGCTTAATAAACATTTCATAAAGAAAGAAACATTTCTTTGCTGAAAAGTCTGAGAAACTCTTCCTTCATCAGGGCTTGTGTGAATAAAGCAAAGCAATAGAATTAGTAGACTGTGTTGAATAGAACTTAACTCAAAAATTCTAAGATACATAAGATTTTCTTCCATTTAAGCTCAGCAAAAATATAATTATCTTGGTTGATTTTCCCTAAAAATTTTAGGAAAATTTTGATCCAAATATATCATTGCATTCTATTAGTCATTTGATCATATGGCTCATATTGCTCAGACTACGCATACATTATAGACAGACAAAGAAGTAGAAACAAACAAATTTTCAACAGAATGGTTAATGGAAAAAATGCTACACAAAGTAGGGAGAGCACCAGACATTATGTGTCCATTTTGTGATAATAGTAGCTACAGTTTGCTGTATACATCCTTATAAGCCAAAATTTTAATCCTTTAAATTTCCAAAACAGCAGTAAGAGGTCGGTACTATTATTAAACTCATTCTACAAATGAGGAAATAGTTAAGCAACCTGTCCTGGGGCTCACAGCTTGTAAACAGAGGACAATGGTTCTAACCTTAGAGCCAGGTTCTCTAGACCAAGGGAATGGCCCCGGCTCCATACCTGTGAGACTTTAAATAAGTCCCTATCTGTGCATAAAACATATAAGGCATAAAACATAATTATTCTTCCTCTGATTGATTTCTGAGATAAGATTATCTAACACTATTTGATCAACTGTAGCCATCTTTGGTAGTTAGTCAAGAGAATTCCAACAGCCGAGGAAGACAAAACTGTATGTCCTGCCTTCTGTAATCTTATAGAGTGTGTTATAATTTGAAAGCAAATTGCAAACCAAAATCAGCCTCACCAACAAATATTTATAGGAATACTGGCATGGAAACAGCCACATTACCTCCAAGCTTGATGAGGTCTTCAATTTCTGTCCCTTTAGGCCCTCTAACTGCTCCTTGCACTTAAGTTTCACTTAAGGCGTGGCATAATTTATTTCTAGTCAGAACCAGCTAACAAAATCCTCCGATAAATATTTAAGCAAAGGACTGGTACAAAATCCTAAATCCAGGTCAATATTTTGAAAGGTGTAGGCTCTTGAGATCACTAGATTTTTGAGCCCAGTTTGTTCAAGACTCAAAGTAGCCATATATTATTTTATAGTAATCGACATATCTTGAACCCTATCTCACCATAAAAATTCATGCCTAATATTCTTTGTGCTAAATAACCAAACCTCTAGTATTAACGAGAAGTACAATAGAATAGCCAAAGGTCTTACAGTAACATGCCCTCTAGAGTGAGAGCATCTGAGCAACCATCCTGCTGGGAATAGTCCCAATTAGAGTACTTCAAATGTTAGCTAACCCATATTCCTTGCCTCCAGTCTGCACACCAGGGTACAAATTAACTTTTAACAAAGGTTGATCAAACTCCTTATTTTAGTAGTATAATGTAAGTTATCGGCAAGATTACAAGTAAAAGTATGGAGAAACCAGTGTGAAAAAGTCTTTCCTTAGAAAGAATGGTTTCAATTTGGGGTGTTACTCTTACAGTTTGATATGTTGACACTTGACATTTTAGAATATTTCTTTCCTTCTATAGCCATTCAGGGTTAAATACTTATTTCCACCAGCAAATTTGTCTGTCATAATAGTATCATTAGACAGCAGAGTCCTTGTTTGGGCCGCCAAACAGAAGACTATTAGAGGAAGGTAAATGTGGAATATAGGATAATTTGGGCTATAAATTCACCATCCTTCTCACTCTCAAACTCTTTCTAGAACATTCTTCATTGTTTCATTCTGATCACCACAATTCTATATTACTATCGCAATTGTCTTTCATAAAAATAACTTTAGTGTTCAGTCCTAGCTAATTGCTATTTCTTTAGAAGTATTCTAACAAATTAGGCATTGAGGGACATATTTAATTTAGTATTTATTTGAATTAAGACATATACGCAGATTTCCAAATCTTAGTTATGAACTAGCAAATGTATAATTAGCTATTTAAAAATACTATTGATCTGATGGACAGGGCAAACTTGCCTTCTAATTAAAATTACCCTAAGAAGCAAATTGCACAGAACTAATGTGTTACTCAAAGCCTTTCAGTTAGAAAAAAATTAAGGAAAAAAGTTTTCCTGATGCATTTTGTGGAAACTCTAAGCCTCTATTTACCTGTGTTTTTCATCTTACTCCCACACAAATGAACTAGAAATGTGTAGATACACAAGTCCTTCATACAGGCCTGAGGGTATCTGGTGCTAAAGAAGTCCTCAATAAACATTAATAGATTAGAGTTAAGGGAAATCAAATAAGGCAAGGGATTTATTCATAAAAATATGTACTGAGCACCTTGTAGGGGGTGAAAAGAAAGTCTTACCCATTATAAGGGTCACAGCTGACATTCCTATAACAAAAGATAGGTTAACAAGAGAAAAGCACAACAAATTTATTTAATCATAGTTTTATGTGACATTGGAGCTTTCAGGATGAAGACCAAACGACCCAGGGATAACTATCAACCATTTTTTTTTTTTTGAGACAGAGTGTCACTCTGTCACCAGGCTGGAGTGCAATGGCGTGATCTCAGCTCACTGCAGCCTCCGCCTCCCAGGTTCAAGTGATTCTCCTGCCTCGGCCTCCCGAGTAGCTGGGACTACAGGCATGCACCAACATGCCTGGCTAATTTTTTTATTTTTAGTAGAGATGAGGGTTCACCATGTTGGCCAGGCTGGTCGCAAACTCCTAGCCTCAAGTGGTCCTCCCGCCTTGACCTCCCAAAGTGTTGGGACTACAGACGTGAGCCGCTGTGCCTGGCCTATCAATCCATTTTTATGCTTAGGTTCAGTGAAGTATAGACAGCCATGTAGCAATGTGCTTGGACCAAAAGAGTATAATCTTATGTCAGTAGACTGAGTTAGGAAACCCAGAAAGGCTTGTCTGTTCAGATTCTTTCTGTCCTTTCTCTGAAGCATTCCTTCCTCCTGGGTATGGGGCAGCCTCTCTCCATAATGGGAGTCTTATGACTACTATCAAACAAGGTACATCAGATAATTTCTTTTTTTTTTTTTTTTTTTTTTTTTTTTTTTTTTTCTTTTTTATTATACTTTAGGTTTTAGGGTACATGTGCACAATGTGCAGGTTTGTTACATATGTATCCATGTGCCATGTTGATTTCCTGCACCCATTAGCTCGTCATTTAGCATTAGGTATATCTCCTAATGCTGTCCCTGCCCCCCCCCACCCCCCACCCCACAACAGTACCCGGAATGTGATGTTCCCCTTCCTGTGTCCATCTCCTACACAGAAAGGCAGGGGAAGGTGAGAATAATATTTTTAGTTTTTTTTGGCTGGCTTTGGGGAAAAGGGGTTCTAGTTTCTACGACTCACCCGAGGGAAGAGGTATTCTTGTTTCTGTGACTTGCCGTGGGGCAGAATGAGAGGCCGGGGCAAGAGGGCAGGGGGGAGGGTCAGAGAGAAAGAGCTTCTGAGGCCACTTCTGAGGCTTTCACTTTGGGATTTTGTTTTCTGAGCCCCAACAACCTAATATGTGCTACCTACACGGTTGATGAGTTCAGTCCCTGCTCTCTGTGAATTACATGTTAGGTACAAGCAGATGCACATATTCTGTAAACCTATGACCTTTTTCACCAAATGGATAATATTTCACCATATTCCACGTAACTGATGCAGAATCATTTAACAATGGCTATTTCTAAGTGGGACCCTTGCTCCTTTAGTGTGTTGCAATCTCTCTTCTTTCAGTAGATCTTTAAGTCCAGAGGCCAGTTGAATTTGGACACAGATTTTCCATGTAAACTTGTACTCTTAGTGTGCATGGAAGTACTTGGAGATATTAAAGTTTTGTGGCACTGTTAAGTTTGCTTAACAAACACCTTCTTCACAAATAATGGGAAAAGACAAGTCCAAATTTATCCATGTTATCCCAAATTCTGATTAAATGAGGTCTAGATTATTATGGTTTTATTGTAGTTCATTTTCAAATAAGTTTCTTTATAGCCCTTATACAGAGAATTGTCTGAGTAAATATTGTAATTTAAAATGTAGACGTAAACTTATATTGGCAATTTTATTTCACTTTAAGATTAAATCATGATTTCTTTTTAATTTCCTTAATGTTTCTCTTTGCAAAGCTTCACAGTTTCTGGCACTGTGCCTCTTAATTCTTAGGAGCACTTAATCTATCTTTTGAGCATAAAACAAATAAAGACATATTATAAGTAAGAATCGCTTATAATTTTTTTACAGAGTGAACTTTCTATATCTTAAATATTGGTCATGCTTTTCCAAACCCTTTAAAATCATAGGGTGGGATTTCGTCACATAACTTTACAGATGAAAAAACCGAGATTCAGTGACTGTCAATGCATGAATGTATAAGGAAAATGTGGTATATACACACAATGGAATATTATTCAGCCATAAGAGAAATTAAATCTTGTCATTTTCAGCAACATTGATGGAACTGGAGGTCATTATAGTAAGTGAAATAAACGAAGCACAGTAAAACAAATATCACATATTCTCACTCATATGTGGGAGCTAAAATAGACTTAATAGAGATAGAGAATAGAATGGTGATTACTAGAGGCTGAGAAGCAAAAGTGGAAGGAGGAATGAAGAGAAATTGGTTAAGCGGTATGAAAATACAGTTAGAGGGGATCAGTTCTAGTATTCAATAGTAGAGTAGGGAAGTTAAAGTAATGTAGTGTATATTTCAAAACAAGTAGAAGAGAATTGCAATGATTCCAACATAAAGAAAAGATAAATGTTTGAGGTGATGAATATCCCTACCCTGATTTGATCATTACACATTGTGTACAGGTATCAAAAATCACATGCCCCCCAAAAATATATACAACTATCATATAGCAATAATAAAAAACTGAGATGTAGCTAGTTGAAATGCTGAGTGTGATTCAAAACAACTACTGATATTAATTATGAAATTCATCAGAATTTTATTAAAAGAACTTATGTAAACATGTGTGTAGTAAAGAATAAACTGAATCTAGCTTTCCCAATTCTGAATGCATCAATTTACGTTCATTCGTGCCAATTTTCTTCTGCATGATATCGCTAAGGACTGACATTACTTCTCTGGAACAATTCTGTGTAGAAGAAAAGATTGGTGTCTCCTTGTTTTCAAGAGAAAAGCACATTAAATTTCCAATTAAGACCACAACACAAACAAATGAAAACAAACTTCGTGTAATGAAAGAGACACAGGAGCAAAATTTAATTCTTCCCATAAAACAATGTGTTGAAGGAGGGCCTAAAAAAATTGTAATGTTAATGAAAATGGAGGGATTATACTGTTAAATCATTTCTATGTAAATTAATAGAAGAGATTTCTTTTTGGAAATAAAGCCCATCAACAGAGGAACTGCTAAAACCTGTTTTTATCTCCAGTAACATAAAATTTCAGGTCACACCAAGAAATAAAGTCATTCAATCGAGCATTTTATTATCTGACCCTAAATAATGAACACTAATCAAAGATACCATCCATAGCTTTGATTATTAAAGCCAGGATTTCTTATGGTTTTTCTTAAAGAAAAATAGCCCTAATAGATGTCACTGCAACAATTGATGGGAGTTAAAGAAACAGATTAATTGGACTCCATATTTCTTTATTTAAACATCTTAAATACAATTATGCAGGGCCAACGGTAGGTTAATCATTTTATTTAAATATTAAATGACCTGAAATTGGGTTTTTTATGCCTTTACTGAGCCAGCAATAGTCACACTTTCTTCAGTCCAAGAGGAGGGTGTGGGTAGTATCTTTGATTTTTATTTTATAATATGAACTACAACTACCTCCTTGAAATGCCTTCCTATCTTAGCTGTCATATACCTGTACTATTCTTGGGAAGCATCTACATTTCTAATCTCTCTCTCTCCCCCCGACTTCCTCCTTACCTCTCTCCCGGCCTCTCTCTCCCTTTTGCTTTCACTCCACCTCCCTCATATTTCTACCATTATTGCTCCATCTTCAGCCACCTGTTCCTCTCCACAGTACTCTTTACAAGGGTCGTTCAGCCTTATAGCTTTAACTAGTGCCTCCAAACTGAGGATTCCCGAATTAGACCTTCAGTCCTGCTTTACCTAAGATATCTTTCCTTTATGTTAGACATTTCCAATTAAATATATTTATCAGAGCCATTTAAATTTTGTTTATCTTCTTCCTTTCAACTTCTCTCTGTGGCACAATTTCAACTTCATTCAAGTTCATTTTTGAAGGCTGATGCGGTGCTACCCGTGTTAAATGACTTCCACATTCATTGTCTTATTGTATGTATCACCCCAAATCTAAACCACTAGTCCACATAAGCACACACATACATAAAGACCCACAAACGCATTCACACATTAGCACTTAATATTTCACCTGGCACATATCATGTGATCAAAAATTTTGGTGATTGGGTAAAACACACGTGAAAAAACACTTTTCTTTCTCTTCTCTCCAAATGATTACCACCACCTAATGTCTTTATGCCTGTTCTAAAACTGCAAAAAGGAATGAGGAAAGCTAAGATGGAGGTGTATTAGCATAGTAATCATTGTGTTAATGTACTGCAATGCATGCTCCTGCTGGAAATATTTGTGTTAAAAGATGCTGTTAAGAAAGCCGAAATCCTGAACCCTAAGGAGGTTCATTCTCCACCCACCACACATACCCACCCACACACTCACACATACCTTTCACCCCGGCCAATCATCTCACATCTGGTGAAACATGTCAGCAGAAACCTAATGCTACTAATGACAAATAAATATATAATAAATATCTTTCCTGTGATAGTCCTTTTAGTAAATGGGGAATACACTTCAAGCTTAGGTTATTTTGACAACATGCTAGAGGTGGGTGAATTCCAGTGATGTCTTAACCTTCTAAGAGACATGTGTTTATGGTTTATTTATTAGTGACCATCTTTGGGTTGCAAATAACAAATATAAACCAGGAAGCAAGCAATTCACAGGAAAAGAAATATTAATATGTAGTACACACATAAAAATATTCAGCCTCTTTAGTCCTCAGAGACAGACAATTGTTAAAGTAGTATGTCGCTTTCAAACATCAAATAATGATGACTGAAAAAAACTTCAATAACTGCAAGAGTGGCTTGAGATGGGCCCTCTCAAACTCTGCCACTAGAAATATTCGTTTGATATTAGCATGCAAAAACATTTAAAATGCTTACACATTTGTGTCTGGCATTTCTCAATCTAGTTATTCAGGCTAAAATGTAAGCATATAGTTTTCAAACTTTTTACAAAATTTGTGTTCTAAGATGTTCACTGCAATTATTTATGAGGGCTAAATATAGGAATGGTTCTAAGTATTAAAAATTGTCAAAACATAAGAAGGGATACTATATAACTCTATATATTTATTTTAAATTAACAAAAGTAGATTTTTATGATAAACTGTTGAATGAAAAATGAAGATACTAAACTATGAGGTATATAAAATAATAAAAATATATGACATATATATGCATATAATATATATATTTTAAAACACAAAAAATTATACCAAATGAAAACAACTGTTAACTCTTGATTTGTATTTTAATGGTTCTGTTTTCTTCTCTACATTTTTAACTCTTCTGCAATGATTCTACATCACTTCCATAAATAAAAAATAATATCTATTTAGATTGGAAATGAAGTCAAAGTGTGGATATGAACCATCAAAAAACAATAATGTTTGGATTTCTTCTGGAGAGTTCATAGACAATTGAGAAACAGATATCGGTAGCAAAATCAAAAACTGTTCTGCACCCAACCCATCCTGTAAAATCTAGTTTAAGTGTAGAGCTTGCACTGAAGATTGGGATTACTGTACACTAACCCACGCACAACTGAATTATCAAGGCCCTTCCAAGCTTTTTCCAACAGACTCAAAAGGTTAGTTTTATAATTTAAATCAACTACTGTAAAAAAGCTTTTATAGCTAATATTTGATGAACACAGTAGATTGAAAGAAATAATGGAAATGATAGAGCAAAAATGTATATTTTAGCTAATGGAAAAGAAGAAAAGTAATTTTGTTTTTCAGTGGATATTTTCATGAGAGTTTGCTTTAATTAGGTGTGCATGAACATAATGTTCTAACCAGTATCTTATTTAAAATAGGCATTCAATAACTTCATTAACCTCAGGCTATAAGTGCACAATGTATTGTTGAAAACAGGAAATTTAATCAAAGCATGTATAACTTCTCATAGCTGTTGGGTTCTGGAAACAGCAGGAAATGTATCCCAGCTTTACCGCCTAACACCTGCAGAATCTTTTTTTTTTTTTAAAGGCGTACAAATTTTATTTACATGTCCAAGGAAGGAACCACTGAGTGATTATCCCTGCGTGTATAATCTTGAGCAAATTGCTCAACCATACTGTATTTAGGATTGTTGGAAGATTAAACTATTTAAATAAGCCAGGTTCTCAGAATGAAGTGGGACCCACAGTAAATTCCACATGAATGTTACCTGTCATTGCTTTTAGCTATTACAACCTGTATTAACGGATCTATGTTGGTCGTGGTTATTCAATAATTTATTAAAGGTTAAGTATCAGAATGTGTTTTAAATAAGTTGTAGCTTCACTGCAGTATATGAGACATAAAAATTTTTATATTGAATAAAGCATCCAATCATCTAGTTCTGCCACAAAATAGTATTTATCAACAACATTTATAAATGCATACATACGCCTAGTATATTCTTGGTATGTAAGATAGTTGTTCTTCTAAAAACTTCTGAAATTCTAAACAAAATGTATTTCATATCTAAATTTTTAAAGTAAATATGCTCATATTTACTGTTAGCGTTTCTGATCGCACAAGAAATAAACTCTCTATTGCGAGATGTTTTTCTTTCAGGCCATTGAACTAGATTCTAGAAATTGAGCTTGCAAGAAAGGTTAGAATTAAATGGATCAAAAGTAAATTCTCATCCAACTTGATTCAATCATTTCCAAAGCCCAAATAAAATGAGTCCTCAGCAAATAAGATTGAAAACACAAAACCATCAAATGAGTGACTTACTGTACTCTACAGCAGAAAAAAGAATCCATGTTAAAAGAATTAAAGCGATTTTAGGTAATATGTGATTCCCACATCCAAGCTTTTGTAAAATAAATGCTTTTCAGAGGTACATTCTTATCATAGATAAATTTCCCAAGTGGCACCATAAATACAGGGCTACTACATAAAGGACCAAGACCAGGGAGAAAGAAAACAGTTAAACTCAAGGCTGCAGATGACTTCTGTGACAAGAGTGAGAGGTTAACTTGCCAACTGACTGAATTTATTTCTGGAATTAGCCTAATGTGCCTGAGAAGTCAGAAGAAAAATGGATTTTACCACTGCTTCCTTGCTTGTGCTTCTAGAAGTCTTCTCATCCCAAGGAATTTATCGTATGGTTCAGAACAGCTCATAATTTAGGTTTCAATTTCCATCAGTATGATGCTTTATCATTTTGTGTTAAACTTCAAATAACTTAATTTTTTTTATATTGATATATGTGGAGAGGAAGCATAACTATCAAAATTGGAGGTTTTTGTTATTAAAGATTCATTGTACTTATTTATTTTTTAAAAAACAATTCATTTCTGTTCTTTACCTTTCCGCTTAGGGCACGTTTTATGATCCAGGTCTCATTAAATGCCAGAAATTGTACTAAAAATTTATAAAATATTTGAAAGTAGATTGGTAAATTAAAATTTTAACCTTAATAAAAACTGTGTTTAATACATTTAATATCTCACTCAATAAAAATTACATGTCTTCGTATTGTTTTTATGATGTCACTGCAATTAGTACTTAGGCTCTTCCAATATACACATGTAGTTTTTAAATGATGTTCTATATTAAGTAGGATACACGTATACTAAATATATGTTATAGTATAGAAATTGCCACTATTTAAAAATATATTTGCAGTGTAAGAAGTTCATTTGGAATTTTAAAATATTGGTCTTTGGATCTGAGTGTGTGACTCAGATATAAAACTTACTAATAATATGAATTAATTTCTTTGAACCTCTTTTTCACTGTAAAAAAGCAATGCTAATACCTAGTTTAGATAGTTACGGTAAAGATGAGATTAAGAAAGTATATAAAATTGGCTGGGCACGGTGTCTCATGCCTGTAATCCCAGTGCTTTGGGAGGCGGAGGTGGGAGGATCTTTGAGGCCAGGAGTTTGAGCTCAGCCTTGGCAACATAATGAGACCCTGTCTCTACAAAAAGTAAAGAACAAAATAATTAGCCAGGCATGGTGGAGCACACATGCAGTCCTAGCTTCCCTGGAGGCTGAGGCAGGAGGATTGCTTGAGCCCAGAAGTTCAAGGTTGCAGTGACATGTGATTACACTCCAGCCTGGGCCAGAGAGTGGGACTTTTTCTCCAAAAAAAAAAGCGGGGGCCGGGCGCGGTGGCTCACGCTTGTAATCCCAGCACTTTGGGAGGCCGAGGCGGGCGGATCACGAGGTCAGGAGATCGAGGCCACGGTGAAATCCCATCTCTACTAAAAATACAAAAAAAAAAAATTAGCCGGGCGAGGTGGCGGGCGCCTGTAGTCCCAGCTACTTGGAGAGGCTGAGGCAGGAGAATGGCGTGAACCTGGGAGGCGGAGCTTGCAGTGAGCCGAGATTGCGCTACTGCACTCCAGCCTGGGCGACAGAGCGAGACTCCGTCTCAAAAAAAAAAAAAGGGGGGGAGGGGGAAGAAAATGTATAAAATAAATAACACATTTCCTAAACACAAAAGAGTCACTTAAGATAAAATGTATTGAACACTAACTCGAGTTGAGACTCTTGATATTACTACAGGAAAACATAAGAGGTAAGGGTGGAAAATTATAAATTGAGTATATTTTCGACTGGCATCAGAGGTTTTTTTTCCCTACTTATCTGACATTGTCATTTATTATAATTTCTAATGAAGCATTTTATTTTCATCAATATCTCTTCAGGCTAGAATAACTCAATGAAATTTTCATGATATAAAGAAGGTTGATTTCATTCACAGCCAGGTAGGTTAATTTTGGCCATTCTAATTATTGATAATCACAGTATTACTAGCATGATGAAAAGCCACTAAAATATTACATAACTCATGGTGAAAACAGACTAAAGAAAAAATGATTTATGAAAAAAAGGAAAATTGTGTCACATCGAATAGATTTCTTTCCACAGTACATTAAAGAGTAATAGAACATGGTATGATTCAATTCATTGTTAAGTGAGGTTAATTGATGATCCACTTCAACAATCTCAAATGTCATACCTAGAGTGTGTCCCTATCCAGAGATACCACATTCTCTTCTGGAAGCTACATTATTAGCCAAAAACATAATGTTTGCTGGGTAGTGATTTACATGTGAATAGTCTCAAAAAGGAGCTTCTGAATATAAGCAGTTCTGAATGTTGTAAAAATAAGGAAAATAAATAATATTTAGCTATATTTATAGTCTAAAGACATGCAGGTTGCTAAATATGAATTGATAATCTAGAAAAAGAAAATAGTGAACTTGCAGACAGGAGTGAACTAGATATGTGAGATAGAAGTATTTTAGAAACCTTTATCCCAGAAGTTATAAAAACGAATTTATAATAAGATGATGATTGTGGAGCTTTTTTATTTTTTTCTGTCCTTTCCCTTTAGGTCATATTTTCATTCTCTCTTTTTTTTTAAGTAAGATTCATACTTAGATGTCATATTTGAACACTATGGTACAAATGTGGAAGAATCCATTTACAATGATTAAAATGCTGATTTCAGTATTGAATTGCTGGGGAAGCATTCGCTTAAGATAAAAAGTTATTCTTGTCGGGAAAACAGAGAGAAGGACTTCCCTTATGAGACTTATAGAGGGAAATAAATGAAGTTTAAAATCTATAAAGTTTATGCCCTAAAAGAAGCTAATGCATGGTTTTTGGAACAAACCCAGAGCATACAATGGAAGGAAAGTTTATATAATTTCTACAATGAGCCATTGGAATACATGCATTTCAATGAAATACCATTCAATACTAAGTCAATCAGATCACATGTGTAATTTGATAATTGTGTAGTAATATTTTCTCCTTTTAACAATGTGAAATTATTAAATTCAGTGTATTAATTTCACTTGGAAATACTTCTATTTTCACTGCCATTCACTTCTTGACCTTTTTCTTACTTTTGTCCCTATTAAGTTACAAATTTTCTTACCCATACCTTAACTTTCATTTATATTAAGTCTTTTAAAAAGTGATCTACCCTTTGCTCTGGCGAGATTAAATCATCCTAGACAGTCAGCGGAAAATCAACAGAAAAGAGGTTCCAAACAACAAAAAGACAAATGATTTTTAACATTATTTTGCCATTCTATTTCTTCCTTCTAGCAGGAGAATTTTATTTTCCAAATTTGTAGAAAATTAGAAAGCCAAATAATCACATTGCCTTTTTGCATAGTATTTTGCAATTATATTATGTATAGTCACGTATCTCATTTAGTCTTCAGAAAAAATCCTATAAGGAGGAGAAAAAGAAACTGAAGTTCAGAAATGGAATTCTGTGTGCCCAGCCCAGTCTCCTTTTTTGCTCTTACATTTTTTTCTAGATTAGCTATTATTTATTGTATTAATAGAAAAAATAAGCACTGGGTTGCCACATATAGTTGCACCACTTTCACTCCACAAAGATTCCCAGCCACGTGGATGATTTGCAAATGTTTTCATGATTCTTTTCAACTTACTGAAAATCCAAATCCAGTGGCTCCATGGAACTCCCTTCAGTGTAAACACTTGACTTTACTAAACGATACCTGCTTAAAAAAAAAAAAAAAATCAGACTAAAGAACTGAATCAAATGACAACATATGTTTTGGAATAATTTCTAGCATATTAACAAGCCTTTATTTAGTGTGTAGACATCCCCTTAAATTAAAAACTTTTCCTAAATATAATTGTGATCCCACTAATAAAAGCAGTGCAATAAGTAGTACTAGCTTCTTTTTTTAATCTCTAATGCTGAGCTCTTTATTAAGTATCCAGCAGACGTGTTTTCACTGAAGAACAAAATACTTTTTATAAACTGATTTTGGTGACAAATAACCCCATTATTAGATCAGCATCCTGAAAGCACTGAGCTTTTGAAAATAAAAGAAAGATAAGAAATTCCGTTAGCAAGGTGCCGGAGACAAGTAATTCAGCATGCTGCTCAAAGATTGTGGGAGCTTTCAGCTTCAACTCCTAGGAGGCCCATGCTCATAAGGCTGAGGCTGATGTCAATGTCAGTTTTATACCCATTATCTTCATGCAAATCTAAACAATGGAATTTTGGCCTGAAAAAATGCATATGTTATCCGTTCATGGTCTCTTTTATTTCCTGTTTGGAACCACCCTTTGCCCTGCATGATTCATAAATCTATACCATAAGTCCCCAGGGATTGGCTTTGAGAAATAGCTATAAGCACAGAATTCACTTTTGGAAAGTTTAGCCTCTATCATTCAAGGTAGGGATTTGGGGATACATATATTTATGATCACATTGTTCAGCCTCTTCCTAATGGAATGCCAGAGCCATTTCTCTAATGGAAAAATTCCATTTGTTTAGGAAAACATAACTCTCAGTTTGTCCATGGGGAATTTTCTGAGATAACTTTAATATCCTTGAGAATGTTGATAAAATTTCTAGAAACCTAATGTTATTTTCCAATAGACTTTTAAAAATAAATTTTATTGTATATATTTAAGGTTTACAATACAGTATTATGGATACATATAGATAGTAAAATGTTTACTATAGTGAAGCAGATTAACATATCTATCATCTTACGTAGTTTCTGTTTTTATGACAAAAGCAGCTAAAACCTACTCATTTTTTAAATCCCTAATATAATACAATTTCATTAACTTTAGTCCACCTGTTGTAAATTAAATCTCTAAATTTTTTCATCTACATATCTGCTACATTGTATCCCACAATCTCCTCATTTCCTCGCCCCCACCCCCACTGATGGTAAACATGGTTTCATTCTCTATCTCTGTGTATTTGACTTCTTTTTTTAAAAAAATTCACATATGTGAGATCATGCAATATTTTTATTTATGTGTCTGGCTTATTTCAATTAATGCAATGTCCTTTAGGTCCATCCAAGTTATACCAAATGGCAGGATTTCCTTCTTTTTTTGAGGCTGAATAATATTCCTGTGTGTGTGTGTGTTTGTGTGTGTGTGTGTGTGTGTGTGTAGACACACCACATTTTCTCTATCCATTTGCTCATCTACAGACATTTAGGTTGTTTCCATACTTTGGCTACTACGAATATTACTGCAGTGAACACGAGAGCGCAGATATCTTCCAAAGTGGTGATTTCATCTTCTTTGGGTATATATCCAAAAGAGGAATTGCTGTAATTTGTTTAGGAAGGTTCATACTTTTTTCCGTAATGGCTGTACCAATCTCTATTCCCATGAACAGTGTACTAATGTTCCTTTTTCTCCAGTCACCAACATTTGTTATCTCTTGTCTTATTGATAAAAGCCATCCTCATGGTTGTAATGTGATATCTGATACTGGTTTTAATTTGCATTTCCCTGATAATTAGTGATGTTGAGCACCTTTTCATATAGTTGTTGGCTGGTTTTATGTCTCCTTTGGAGAAATGTCTGTTCAAGTCCTTTGCCCATTTTTTTTTTCTCATTTTAATTCAGTGTTCTCTTTTTTATTATTATTATTATACTTTAGGTTTTAGGGTACATGTGCACAATGTGCAGTTTTGTTACATATGTATCCATGTGCCATGTTGGTGTGCTGTACCCATTAACTCGTCATTTAGCATTAGGTATATCTCCTAATGCTGTCCCTCCCCCCTCTTTGCCCATTTTTAAGTGGAGTTATTTGTTTTTATTCTATTGCATTGTAAGAGTTCTTTATAACTTTTGGATAGTAGTCCGTTATCAGGTATGTGGTTTCAAAATACTTTTTTCCAGTCCATAGGTTACCTTTTCATTTGTTGATTATTTTCTTTGCTATGAAGAAACTTCTGAGTTTGATATAGTTTCATTTATTTTTGCTTTTGTAGCCTGAGCCTTTGGTGTGATATCCAAAAAAAAAATCATTGCCAAGCCCAATGTCCAATACACTTTTATATCATATTATTATCTGTTAGGTTTATTCTTCAGTTTTTTAGGAATACTTCAGAGAACCTCTGAATATTTCATAATAATTTTGTTAGCTATAAATGCTTTTAAGAATTATCTAAAATTATCTAAATTTGAAAAATAATCTTTTGAATTTAAACAACTTCAGGCTTGCCTGGTGTGTGCCTGTACATAAGGAACTGAACTGCTTTTAACCTTTAAAAAGAAACATACAAGAAATGAATTACAAGTCTGGCTTTGTTGCCAAAGTTGAGATTTTTCAACTTCACGAGACTCTTTAAAGTAACCATGACTGTAAACATTAGAAAAAGAATAAAGATGGCAGCCTCATTGGATTCAAATGAATGTTGTTCAAAGTCAACTCTAAATAACTACGTGTGCATTGTCTTGCAAAGTGTTAGACAGTTCAGGCATCGTTAGCAGTAAAGTGAAGCAGGTAAGATATAGTAGCTTTTGCTTCTCTAAAATCAGGTCCTTTTCATTTTCTGAGCCTCACTTAGCAGCATTACTTAAGACTCCATGTGGCAACTACTATTTCCTCCATTGTTCCTTGTATCTCTCTCTCCAAAGCAGTATTGCCATCTAAGGCTATGTAGGTTATACTTGTGCCTGGCACAAGCCAAGGTGGACAGGTGGGGTGGTGTGGAGTAAGTTTCAGCTCCAGCTTATGCTGCATCCACGAAACCCTTACCCTGATTCAAGGCTGTGTGCACTTGGTCATTTCACCAGCTAACGCTGATAGGTCTGGGTCTGCCTAAAGAGGACGCCTTTCTCAATTTTACATAGAGGCACCCTAATAATGCTGACTCCATGTACCTAAATCTCCCTCATAGTTTCCCAATAGTTCATTCCGTGGATATTTATTGAGAGCCCAATATGTGAAAACTACCAGGCTAAGCTTTACAAAGTACAACGGTGGTTACTTAGTGCAGAGCATTTGTACTCTAGCAGAATTGAGAAGGGACTTACACAGTAACAACCATAATGCCAGCAGAAAGTAAGCTGGCGATGAAGAATGTTGTGCATGCATCAGCTAAGGCTTTGCTACCCTTTGAGACTGAGACAAATCCAGCTTAGGCGTCTTATTCCACATTGTGTGAGAATGGCAAGGACCTCCCTTCCCCAAAATTTAAGTTAATTACTGAAGGCTTATGGATTCAAATTCACTCTGGCTTCCAGTTCCTGCTTCCTTGGAATTTCATCTCCTACTTGTCTCATCTCCTAGAATGCTTTTCTTCTTTCTTCTCCCTGCCAACATTTTGCTTGGATTACTTTAAATCTAAACAAAATGAAACACCCCAAGGCATTTATGCGTGTAAAAGACAGCAGTATAAACAATTTAAAATTGAATATTAGATATTTGTAACTAAGAGTATTTTACTGGCCACCTTTCTCTGTAAGACCTGCTATATTACGTTTTTCCATTGCATTTTCTACCTCCCTCGGTCTTTCCCAGCCCTAAATGTCTCCTCATTTCTTTGATAAGTTAATTTAAACCTCTCTTTACTGTCTCCTTCCAAGATATTCCCTTGGCACCTCACCTTCTATCTCTAAGTTGTGTACCAGGGTATTCTTCTAAACAAAGAGACAATTGAGAACTAGCAAAAAAAGAAAAAAAAAAAAAAAAATTCTCCTTGTTACAGAATAGTATAGATAAATTTTTATGAATTATTAAAATAGAGAGTAAAATTTCCTTGGGATGACATTTAAACAAAACCTTGAGGGTTCAAGATGATGACTGACAAGATAGAATGAAAGGGAACTTTTCATAAAGAATTGATAGTTTCAATAACAGCACATAGAGCCCTTATGGGAAACAGCCAATAATTTAGTTTAAATGGGGCATAGGTTAACTAAAGTATGAAGAGAGCTAGAACAAGATAATTTAGAAATACTAAATAGAACCAGATCATAGAGGGCAGAATATCCCAGGTCAGGACTTTAAGAGATCTTGGAAGCCTTTAAAGTATTTTGATTAGGGATGATAGGATCCAAGTTATGCTTTGAAACTGTGAATCTGGCAAGACTTAGTGGGATAAATTTTGCAAAAGGTTAAAATTTGAAGACGATAAATTCGTCAGTTAAACCAGCAGAGACTAATAGAGGGCTGAGTTTTTGAAGTTGCTGGGAAAATAGAGGAAAGAGAATAGATATCAGAGATACTACCAGCACAGAATCAACAGGACTTGGTAACTGATCATTGATGGATGGTTAACAGGATGCATAACAGAAGATATCTCAGGAGAAGCAAGTTTGGGAAGTGATTTAAAGAGTTCATTTTTGGATGTCTCTTTTTTGCAGAGCCAAAAGTGCCATCCTGGTAGAAATGTCCAACAGACAAATGGAGAAGTAGAACTGAAGCTTTGAAGAAAAGTCAGGGTTAGAGATAAAAATGGGAACATCATCCTCATAGTAAAAACAGCATCTTTTCCTTCACTTTAACAGGCAAGTACAGTGTACTGCTTTAACCACTCCAAAAAATCAACAATATCCACCTCCATTTAGGAATACTCTCCAATTCCGTTACTCTGAGAGGAAAATATTTAAAATTCACATTTGGCTCTTAAAAATCAGACGGTAGAGAGGATGTAAGGAAAATATGAATCAAATGTTATCAATGGTTAGATTTCCCAGTACAGAAGAAGAAAGAACACAAGGCCAGAATTGAATTAGACAAAACTTTTCTTTACACTGACAATCTTATGCAATTCTTTTAAGTCTAGGAAATATTTGATGTAGTTCAGATTAAACAAATACTTGTATTGGCTGTGGAAGCACAAACTTTATATATGTTTTTCCACTTTATTTACTAGAATTGCTAAAATGCACTCCTAATTATTATCACTCAAACAATCCTTTTGTTTATTTACTTGGCACAGCAAAAGAACATATGAAGCCTAGTGTTTGATAGTGGTTACTAAGTCATATTTGGATGTATGAATTAGGTCCTAGTTCTTTCACGAACTAGGTCACTTATTCCACAGACATTTCATAATAACTATGTGCAAAACACTGTACTAATTACCAGAGAAAGATTCAAAACTAATAGTAGTGATTACCCTAACTATCAAAGAATTTAAACACAAACAATATGGTGAACTTTCCCCAGATAGGGCAAAAGATAGCAAGGGAAATAGCAGAAAAAGAAGCAAAAGATAGCAGAAAAAGAAGGGAAGTGAAGTGAGATACAATGACATTCACGTAAATCCTGCATTTATGAGGACTCCCCAGAAAAATACTTAGTTGTGTCCTGAGGAAATAATTCAAAGTGAAGGCAAAAATGTACCATCTTACAGATGTTTTACAGTAATGGCAAAGTAGAAGCAATGTAATGTACAACTATAAGGTATTACTTAAATTAATTACAACATATCTATATATTATTAAACAACCAATGAAAATCATGTTTTTGAAGTACAAATGCTGTCATGATATAATGCTAAGTAAAGAAGTTAGTATAGAGAAAATGTATCATTTAATATCAATTTTGGATGTGTGTATATATATATACAAATATATATGTCTTCTCAATATACTCTTCTGTAATTTCCATCTTTTCTTCAGGAAATATGTGAGATTTAAAATGTTTTAATATATCTAAAAAGCATCAGAGTTACATATTTATCCAAAATGTTTATTACACTGAATAAATACATACATCAAGATAAGTAATTTTATGAGGCTTACTCATAGTTCAATGTTTATTCTTTGCACATAGGAAAAAACTCACTCCTTTCCTGAAATTGTCATTAATATAACATTAATTCCAGATTTCAAAAAATATATCTAAACATTTTGAATATTTTTACTATATACCATGTAATTAAATAGACAAGGTAGATCTTCCTTTTGTAATTATATATACTTAGAGATTAAATGAATCAATTATTTCTTTTCAATGGAATAATATATTACCAGCTTTACACAAGTCACCTAATCTCCCTGGGCCTCAGTTTCTTCAACTGAAAAGCAGAGTTAGGAGCTCATAGAACTCTTCTTGAAACAAAGTGATTGTTTAATTATTATTAGGAATCAATAACATTATCAGTATTTTTACTTTTTGGTATCTCCTAATGACTAAAATTGGTTACATGGGTAAAGTAGAAGTTCATTTACACACAAGAATATATTCAATATGTATCCATTCCCTTCATCATATTTTCCATCCAACTGCTTTGATAAATAGCCTCTGAAAATCTTTTTTTTTTTTTTTTTTTTTTTTTTGAGACAGTTTTGCTCTTGTCACCCGGGCTGGAGTGCAATGGCACGAACTTGGCTCACTGCACTCTCCACCTCCCAGGTTCAAGTGATTCTCCTGCCTCAGCCTCCCAAGTAGCTAGGAATATAGGCACCCGCCACCACACCTAGGTAATGTTTATATTTTTAGTACAGACGGGTTTTCACCATGTTGGCCAGGCTGGTCTCAAACTCCTGACTTCAGGTGATCCACCCGCCTCAGCCTCCCAAAGTGCTGGGATTAAAGGTGTGAGCCACCATGCCTGGCCCAAAAATCTTTCTTGGTGCATAGGGTATGTTAATGTATATTAGTGGTATATACTATTATATACTAATAGTATATACTATTACTGTCTGCGTCTGTATTCTTTTAATGTGATTCTAAAATTGGTTATAGATGACATAAAGTAAGCAAAGGCTTAAAGAGGATTAATAAACGTAAGCAGTATACATGGTCAATTCAGATAATCCAGTGAAGGGAAATGGCCATTCCTCTGCTGATGGCAACAGATGCCATCCTGAAAATAGCTCTTCTGGCATTCGAACAGTAGCACATTAAAAGGAGTATATCCTAGATGATGGGTTGATGGGTGCAGCAAACCACCATGGCACATGTATACCTATGTAACAAAGCTGCATGTTCTGCACATGCATCCCAGAATTTAAACTATAATAAATAAAATAAAATAAAATAAAAAAAGGAGTATACCCAAGAGTTGATATACTAGTAGAACTGTAATTTTTTAAAGGCAATTTCTGACAAAAACAAGCAATAAGGAAGATTCCCTATTCATTAAATGGTGCTGGGATAACTGGCTAGCCATATGCAGAAGAATGAAATTAGATCTTTACCTTTCACTACGTACAAAAATTAATTCAGAATGGGTTAAAGATTTAAATGTAAGACCTCAAACTATAAAAATCCTAAAGGAAAACCTAGGAAATACCCTTCTCAACATCGGCCTTGGCAAAGAATTTACGGACAGGTCCCCAAAAGTAATTGCAACAAAAACAAAAGTTCGCAAATGGGACCTAAAGAGCTTCTGCAAAACAGAAGAAACTATGGACAGGGTAAGCAGACATCCTACAGTATGGGAGAACATACTTACAATGAATCTGACAAATGTCTAATGTCTAGAATCTATATGGAATGTAAACAATTAAGCAAAAAACAACCGCATTATAAATGGGCAAAAGACACAAACAAGTATTTCTCAAAAGAAGACATACAAGCAGCCAGCAAACACATGAAAAAATACTCGACATCACTAATCATCAGAGAAATACAAATCAAAACCACAATGAGATACCATTTCACATCACTCAGAATGGTGATTATTAAAAGTCCAAAAACAGCAAATGCTGGTGAGGCTACAGAGAAATGGGAATGCTTATACACTGTTGGTGGGAATGTTAATTAGTTCAGCCACTGTAGAAAGCATTTTGGAGATTTCTCAAAGAGCTTAAAACAGAGCTACCATTCAACCTAGCAACCCCATTACTGGGTATATCCCCAAAGGAATATAGATCATTATACCAAAAAGACACATGCACTCCTATGTTCATTGCAACACAATTCATAATGGCAAATACATGGAATCAACCTAGGTACCTATCAACAGTGGATTGGATAAAGAGAATGTGATACATATGTACTGTGGAATACTACACAGCCATAAAAACGAATGAAATCATGTCCTTTGCAGCAACATGGTTAAAGCTAGAGGTCATTATCCTAAGCAAATTAATGGAGAAACAGAAAACTAAATCCTGTGTGTTAGTTTATAAGTGGGAGCTAAACATTGAGCACGCAGGGACATAAATAAGGAAATACATAGACTTGGCAGACGATTAGAGGGAGGAGAAAAGGAGGAGGGAGTGGGTTGAAAAACTACCTGTTGGGTACTATGCTCACACCCTGGGTCCAATATATTCATGTTAGAAATCTATACATTTGACCCCTGTGTCTAAAATCAAAGCTGAATATTTTTAAAAGGAAATTTCTTTAATTTGAATCATAATGCACATACTTCTCAATAATATCTTTCAGCTATGAAAGTGTTTTTTTTTTTTCTCCCTAGGGGTAGTCAATGAAGAGTAATATGCCTGCAAATGAAAGCAGAAAGAAACTTAAATTTTATCTACCAGTCTATTAAACATCTCTAAAACATTGGTCCACCCAGAAACAAGTTAACTAGAATAGGAATGTGTTTCCTAGTTGAACGCTGTCACCATTTATCTATGGCACATATTTATTTCTCAGGACAGCTTGCAAACCTTGGTAGATTTCCATTCATTAAATGCTCTTGGGAAGTATGTAGATTAAAACAAAAGTCTGTACTTGGTTATAAGCATCACTAGGAAGTTTTCAACCTGTCTTGGTTTTCAGTTTTCTTACTGAAAAAGGAAATCCTTTGCATCCATGAAGTGTTTTTATAAGAATTAAATGAGATAATGCATATTAATATCAAGGTTATTGACTAACAGTCCTCAATAAATATTCTCTTCCATTTCATTTGTTCTTTTCTTTCATTCTTCCCTTCCTATCTCCTTTCCTTCCCTCCTTCCCTCTCCTCCTCCCTTTCTTCTTTTTCTTTCTTCTACATTAATTCTTCCTAATTGTAAAGGTATTCTAAGACAATTAGTGTGTATGTTTGACTTCATTTAAATGTCACTTTTAGGGAAATGTTAAATGTGACTTTTGGGGAAAAATCCTTTGAATCAGAATGTGTTAACTTCTTCTTTGTGAAATTTTTGTCATTCCTTTGTATTTTATTCATGTCTAATAGAGTTATTGACAAGTTTCTTTAGGAAATGTTATCAGTGGCTCTCAGCTAAAATTTTAACATGCATTTATTGAACACCAGTCCTGTATTAGTCTACTGAAAGAGAAAGAGAGACATATCAAGAATGCATATGATAAGGTGTAATATCATAGATGCATATGTGAGGTTAGTTGGTCATTGGCTGAGATAATGCTATCAGAACTGTCTCCTGGCTTGAGTTCTTTCATGTTAGGCCATTTAAATATCTTTTTCCCTCTGAACTAGCCTGCCACAGAATTGTATGCTATTTTAAATAATTTCAATTCTGTGATAAGAATATTTAAAGAAAAAGAGGTATGCAATGAGATAGTATAGCTTGATTCAAATCTGGTTTAGGAAAATATGAATAATATACTTTAATGAATTATCCTAGCTCTGCCACTTGCAAGCTGTGTGACTTTAGAAATGGCTTATTCTTCTGGCCTTTTCTTATTTATAAAATGGGAATAATAATAGTAGTTACTTTTCAGATTTATTGTCAGGATTAAATAAAGTAATATATATAATTGTTGCCACATATTAAATGTTCAATAAATATTGAATTATTAATATTATTATTGTTTGACTTCATTGCCTGTCATCGCATTAGATAGGATGATTTCCCCATACAAATTTGACAAAGAGGAAACTTCAATAGTTTGCCACTAGAATCTAAACATGTAATTATAGATGATATTCATTGAATTTATGTAGCAGACCTCATCCTAAACACTTCCCTATATCAATTCATTTAATATTCACAATAACTTTGTGAATTAGGCATAACTGTCCTTCCCATCTCACAGATAAATAAAATGAAATCAAAGAAATCAAGTAATTACAAAGAAATCAAGTAATTACAGGAGCCAGGCTGTGAACTCAAGCTCAAGCCAGTACTTAACCACTGTATTATATTGACTTTGAACAGGCAGGAAGGTTTTGGGTTTTTTTTTAATTTCTCATTTTTGTCAATTGTGGATTATATGTGTCTATATCTTGGCCAGCTGAAGTATGTCTTTGACTCATGATATTCAGTAAAGACATAAATTCTAAGTTAACATATCTAATAAACTATTTCTCATTTATATATATAATAACAATTTGACCCAATATAAAGTACTTGGGTTAAAATGTTCATTGAAAATTACATATATTTGCAAATAATATGACACATTTGAAGCATTGTCTTCTAACATTTTAAAGTTATACAAGAAAAGAATTGTGACAGTTTGATATTTGTTTCTTTGTTGATATCCTGAATTTCTATGAAAATGCTTTTAGGCTTTTTAAAAACTTTTATAACTTAAAGATTTTATTAGAACATACCTCCAGTTGATTCTGTGGGTTTTTGTTTTTTTTTTTTGTAAAATGCACACTCAAAGCTCCCTTCAACTCAGAAATATGTCTTCAGATGAGCTACCTGTATTGCATCTTTTAGTTTTCTTCCATGTGTTTTTATTTTGTCCTGCTTTATCAAAAACAACTGAAAATTTTGCTTGAACTTGGGTTTTCCGTTTGTTAGGTTGATTTGGAAAGAGTTCCTAAGGTGTTGACTTCACTGATTTGAGTTTTTGTAATGTCAATTTTATGTGCTCTAAAGCAGATTTTTAGTTGTAATTTGGGGTTTTTCGTGTTTTTTTTTCTCCACTTCTGTCTTTTTTAATAGCTATTGTTTGCTTGTCTCTTTTTGCTGTCTCATAGAATTCATGAATTGTCGTATTTGATTATCACTATTAAAAATAATTTTCTACAGTTTCCTTAAATAAACAAGTTTTAGATGGTTGACTTTTTATAATCTTTTGGATGATGGACTCTTTCTTTGGTTTTGCAGAATTTTTTCACAAGTCAAGACCAAGTTTCTTTCTGGTTATTCATCTTTAAACAGAGATTATTTAGAACTCACTATTTTTGAAAAGATGCTATTTTCAGCTGTACTATGTTAGGGCTGTCATAGTGTTTCTGCAGATATACAGATGATATGGCTTATGCTCTTTTATTTAATATGTAAATTATGCCGATAAGCCCATAGCACTAGCCTAGAGAATGAGCAAGAACACTCATGCTCAAATTTGCCTAATATATATTGTTTCTAGACAAAAATATAAATGAGTCTAGAATTTCTAGTTATAAACTGAACACATGGCAACTCCACATACCCTTTAGTTTCAAAATTGGATAGAATAAGTACCTAACTCCTAGTCCAATTTCTTTTATCTCACAAACACTCATCTAGTGGTTTCTACTTGAGATAAATACTAATTTTCTTTTACACCTTGTTACATTCTCATAACACACCATGCTTTCATCTATCATGACACTAATCAAAATAGTAATTTAAAAGGCAATGTTGTAATTAGTAGTTGGATATCTATCTCCTGCTTTAGAATGTAAACTCTATAAAGAGTCTGGGTCTTTTGTTGGTTTCGCTTTCTTATTACTTTTTTATACTTTTCTTGACCTCAGGGTCAAAGATATGACATCAGACTCCTCATTCTGATGGCTCACTATCAATGTTGGTCAGTTTTATTTACCCATCCATCCATCCATTTATTTATTCTCTTTTTTCTTCATTCCCCATTCCCATTTCTCTCCCCTAATACACAATATTCTAGTAAGTTTTATTTGCATAACTTTTTATAAAATATAGAACTCATTCTGTATCTTATTTTTGTTCAGCATTGTTTTAAAATTTTATCCATATTGCTGGATATATGTTACCTTTGCTTCTATCTGATTTATAGTCTTGTATAATATGAAACTATTACATTTACCTAGCAAGCTCTAACTCTTCAATAACACAAACAATGTACTAATGAACTTCTGTGCATATGAATCTTTTCATATTTGAGGAAAAGTTTATATGGAATATATGCTCAGGAGTGGCTTTGATGGTCATAGTCTGTGCATGTTCTGAATTTGCCAAAGGACTGCGAGATCATTCTCCGTGATGGTTGTCTCAGTCTATAACATTTACAGGAATTTGATGAGGGCATCTGTAACCCTGCCAACACTTGGCACAATTTGGCTTTTTAATTTTTGTTAATGCCATGAGTGAAAAGTGACATCAGTGTTTTAGTTTCTGTTTCTCTAATGATATGAATTTGGGCATCATTTCATTGTAAATGGTTTTAGAGGGAGGAATGGGGTGAGGAGGAGGACTGGTTCGTTTTGTTTATTAAATGTCGTTTATCTTTTGCTTATTTTTCAATTGAGTTGCTATCTTCTTCTTAATTAGTAGGACTTGCTTAATAATCTAATTATAAATCTCTTCTCAGTTTTAGACATTGCAAATTAAATTTTCTCTACCAAGCTATCTTCTGATTTTTGTGAGCTTTTTCCATTCAATCTTCGGTTAATAAAAATCTTTAATTCTTATTTTACAAAATCCATTCTTTCTTTGTCTCAATGATCTTGCTTTTTGGATTTTGTTTGGAAGGTACTTTCTCATATCTATATCACACAAACTTACTGTTTCATTTATAGTTTTACATTGACAGTATAGTAATTAAAACAAGGGATACTGAAATCACACTATTTGGATTCACAGGCTTGGCTCCTTCACTTACTAATCCAGTGAATTTGGATAACTTAACCTTTAAATAACTTTTCCTTTGTCTGTAAAATGGGGTTGGTAGTACTAATAAACCCAGTAGGATTATGGTAAGAACTGAATGAGCTAATACACAAAAAACACGGAGAAAAGTGCCTGCCTGACACATGAAAAAATGCTTATCATCACTGGCGATCAGAGAAATGCAAATCAAAACCACAATGAGATACCATCTCACACCAGTTAGAATGGCAATCGCTTAAAAAGTCAGGAAACAACAGGTGCTGGAGAGGATGTGGAGAAATAGGAACACTTTTACACTGTTGGTGGGACTGTAAACTAGTTCAACCATTGTGGAAGACAGTGTGGCGATTCCTTAAGGATCTAGAACTAGAAATACCATTTGACCCAGCCATTCCATTACTGGGTATATACCCAAAGGATTATAAATCATGCTGCTATAAAGACACATGCACACGTATGTTTATTGCGGCACTATTCACAATAGCAAAGAGTTGGAACCAACCCAAATGTCCAACAACGATAGACTGGATTAAGAAAATGTGGCACATATACACCATGGAATACTATGCAGCCATAAAAAAGGATGAGTTCATGTCCTTTGTAGGGACATGGGTGAAGCTAGAAACCATCATTCTCAGCAAACTATTGCAGGGACAAAAAACCAAACACCACATGTTCTCACTCATAGGTGGGAATTGAACAATGAGAACACTTGGACGGAAGAAGGGGAACATCACACACTGGGGCCTGTCGTGGGGCAGGGGGAGGGAGGAGAGATAGCTTTAGGACATATACCTAAAGTAAATGACGAGTTAATGGGTGCAGCACATCAACATGGCACATGTATACATATGTAACAAACCTGCACGTTGTGCACATGTACCCTAAAACTTTAATTAAAAAAGCTCCTGCCTATACATACTGAGCATTGTATAAATGTTGCCGTTATGATAAATAACATATGTATATTTCAGTAAGAATTCAGTTTTATTTTTTGCACGTTATGAATCATTTTCAATACCATATACTAAGCAACTCATTAATTTTCTATTGCTTTTTGATACCAGGTTCTTAGTTATTGACCTCCAAGATTGATTTGGTGTGTTAATTCACTTAGGATAATGGCCTCCAGCTTCATCTATGTTATTGCAAAGGACACAGTTTTTATTTTTTTTTATGGCTATGTAGTATTCCATGGTATATATGTGCCACATTTTCTTTATCCAATCCACTGTTAATGGGGCATCTGTGCTGATCCCATGTTTTTGCCATTGTGGATAGTGCCACAGTGAACATGCAAGTGCATATGTCTTTTTGGTAGGATGATTTGTTTCCATTTAGTAGGATGATGTGTTTTCATTTCATATCCAATCAAATAATGGGATTGCTGAGTCATATAGCAGTTCTGCTTTAAGTTCTTTGAGGAATCTCCAAACTGCTTTCCATAGTGGCAGGACTAATTTACATTCCCACCAACAGTGTATAAGCATTCCCCTTTCTCCACAGCCTCACCAACATCTATTGTTTTTTTTACTTTAATAATTGCCATTCTGACTAGTGTGAGATGGTATCTCCCTGTGGTTTTGATTTGCCTTTCTCTTATGTTAGTGATGATAGCACTTTTTTCATGTGTTTATTGGCTACCTGTATGTCTTCTTTTAAGAAGTGTCTGTTCTTGTCTTTTGTCCATTTTTTCATGGGGTTATTTATTTTGTTTGTTGTTTTGTTGTTTTTCCTTGTTCAATTGTTTAAGTTCCTTATAGATTCTGGATATTAGATCTTTGTCAGATGCACAGTTTGTGAATATTTTCTCCCGTTCTGTAGGTTGTCTGTTTACTCTGTTAATAGTTTCTTTTGCTGTGCAGAAGCTGTTTAGTTCAATAGGTCTAATTTGTCATGTTTTGGTTTTGTTGCAATTGTTTTTGAGGACTTAGTAATAAATTCTTTTCCAAGGCTGATGTTGAGAAGGGTATTTCCTAGGTTTTTTTCTAGGATTCTTATAGTTTGAGGTCTTACATTTAAATCTTTAATCCATCTTGAGTTAATTTTTGTATATAGTATACAGGGTCTAGTTTCATTCTTCTGGATATGGCTGGCCAGTTGTCTCAGTACCATTTATTAAAGAAGGATTCCTTTCCCCACTGGTTATTTTTGATAACTTTGTTGAATATCAGATGGATGTAGGTGTGTGACTTTATTTCTGTTTTTTTTTTTTTGTTCTCTTCCATTGGTCTATGTGTCTGTTTTTGTGCCAGTACCATGCTGTTTTGGTTACTGTAGACTTATAGTATAGCTTGAAGTCAGGTAATGCGATGCCTCTGGTTTGGTTCTTTTTGCTTAGGATTGCTTTGGCTATTTGGATCTTTGTTTTTCAATATGAATATTAGCAGTGTTTTTCCAATTCTGTGAAAGACAATGTTGGAAATTTTATAGGAATAGCATTGAATCTATAGATTGCTTTTAGTGATATTGATTCTTCCAAACCATATGCGTGGACTGTTATTTGTGTCATTTATGATGTCTTTTAGCAGTATTCTGAAGTTCTTCAATTTCATCTCTTTGGTTATATGTATCCCTAGGTATTTTTGTGCATGTGCAGCTATTATAAGTGGAATTGTATTCTTGATTTCTCTTAGCTTGAGCATTATTGGTGTATAGAAATGTTGCTGGTTTCTGTACATTGATTTTGTATTCTGAAACCCTGCTAAAATTGTTTATCAGTTCTCATAGTCTTTTGTCAGAGTCCTTAGGGTTTTCTAACTATAGGATCATATTGTCAGTGAAGAGAAATAATTTGACTTTTTCTTTTCCTATTTGGATGCCTTTTATTTCTTTATCTTGCCTAATTGCTCTGGCTAGAACTTCTGATGCTATGTTAGATAGAGATAATGAGAATGGGCATCCTTGTTTTGTTCCAGTTCTCAAGAGGAATGCTTCCAGTTTTTGCCCATTTGGTATAATGTTAGCTGTGGGCTTGTCATAGATGACACTTACTATTTTAAGGAATCTTCCTTACTTTAAACCAACAACAGTAAAAAGGACAAAGAAGGGCATTACATAATGGTAAAGGATTCATATCAACAAGAAGACTTAACTATCCTAAATATATACACATCTAACATTGGAGCTCCAATATTCATAAAATAAGTATTTCTAGAAGTACAAGAAGACTTAGACAGCCACACAATAAGAGTGGAGGACTTCAACACTTCACTGACAGATCAGTGAGGCAGAAAACTAACAAATCTTTTTTTTTTTTTTTTTTTTTTTTTTTTTTCTGAAACAGAGTATTGCTCTGTCACCCAGGCTGGAGTGCAGTAGCACGATCTCAGCTCACTGCAACCTCTGCCTCCCAGGTTCAAGTGATTCTTCTGCCTCAGCCTCCCTAGTAGCTGAGATAGGCATGTGCCACCACAACTGGCTAATTTTTTTTCTATTTTTAGTAGAGAAGGGGTTTCATCATGTTGGCCAGGCTGGTCTCAAACTCCTGACCTCAGGTGATCTGCCCATCTTGGCCTCCCAAAGTGCTGGGATTACAGACATGAACCACTGTGCCTGGCCTAACAAAGAAATCCTGAACTTAAACTTGACACTTGACCAACTGGACTTAATAGACATCTACAGGCACCCATCACCGCAGGATATATATTCTCATCTTCACAGGGAATTACCCGAAGATCAACCACATGATTGGTCGTAAAGCAAGTGTCAATAAGCTTTTTAAAAAATCAAAATTATACCATCCATACTCTTGGACAACAGTGAAATAAAAATAGAAGTCAATACCCAAAAGATTTCTCAAAACCACACAATTATATGCAAATTAATTTTTGCTGAATGACTTTTGGATAAACAATGAAATCAAGGTAGAAATAAAATAAAATTATTTGAAGTAAGTGAAAACAGAGACACAACAAAATAAAATCTCTGGGATGCAGCAAAAGCAGTGGTAAGAGGAAAGTTTATAGCTCTAAATGCCTATTTCAAAAAGTCAGAGAGATCTCAAATTAATGATTTAGCATTACATCTGGAAGAACTAGAAAAACAAGACAAAACCAGCTCCAAACTAGAAGAATAAAAGAAATAACTAAAATCAGAGCTAAACTGAATAAAACTGAGTCCAAAAATCCATACAAAGAATCAATGAAACAAAAAATTGGTTCTTTAAAAGGATAAACAGGATCAATAGGCTACTAACTAGATTAACAGTGACAAAAAGAGAAGATCTGAATAAGCACAATCAGAAACAACAACAGTGGCATTACAACTGATCCCACAGAAATAGACAATATACTCAGAAACTATTATGAACAGCTCTATGGACATGAAGTAGAAAATAGGGAGGAAATTTATAAATTCCTGGAAGCACACAATCTCCCAAGATTGAATTAGGAAGAAGTTGAAACACTGAACAGACCAATATCAAGTTCCAAAAGTGAATCAGTAATAAAAAAATAAAAGCCCTGAATCAGATAGATTCACAGCCAAATTCTACCAGATGTACAAAGAAGAACTAGTACCAATTCTACTGAAACTATTCCAAAAACTGAAATCAAGGAGGAGGGACTCCTCTGTGACTCATTCTATGAAGCCAGCATCACCCTGATATGAAAACCTGGCAAAGAAACAACAAAAAAGAAAACTACAGGCCAATATCCCTGATAAACATAGACACAAAAATCCTCAACAAAATACAAGCAAACCAAATTCAACAGCACATCAAAAAGTTAATTTAGGCTGGGTGCAGTGGCTCATACCTGTTACCCTAGCACTTTGGAAGACTGAGGCAGGAGAACCCCTTGAACCCAGGAGTTTGAGACCAGCTTGGGCAACATGGGAAGACCCCATCTCTACAAAAAAGAATTAGCCAAGTACAGTGATGTGTGCCTGTAGCCCAACTACTCAGAAGGCTGACATTGGAGGATGGCTTGAAACCAGGAGGCTGAGGCTGCAGTGAGCCATGATGGCACCACTGCACTTCAGACTGGGCAACAGTGCAAGACCATGTCTCAAAAAAAAAAAGTTAATTGTGATCATGTAGGCTTTATTTCTGGGATGTAAGATTGTTCAACACATTCAAATCAGTAAATGTGATTCACCACATAAACAGAATTAAAAAACAAAAACCATATGATCATCTCAATAGACATGGAAGAAGTTTTCGATAGAATCCGACATCCCTACATGTTTTGTTTATGTCTTTTTCCATGAAATATAACACATACAAAATGCATAAAACTTGCATAAATATAATTCCATGAGTAGCTCTATGTGAACACCCATTTTATCACCCAGTTGAAAATTAAACCTTACTGTAATAATACCTAAAATCCTCCCATGTATTACTTCCTGATTCCAAACCACTAATGTCCTCCGAAAAGTAACTATATCCTAGCTTTTCTGATAATCATTTCCTTGCTCCTCTTCACTTTCATCAAGTATTCCCAAATTACATGTCTCGGTTTTCCTTTTTTATACTGTAAATGAATGGAATCATATTTTATGCATTTCCTATGTCTAGCTTCTATCATTCAGCATTGTGACAGTAAGGCTACCATGTAAATGTAGTTATAGTTTATTCATTTTCATTGATGTCTAGTATTCCATTGTGTATTTTATACATTTTACTCTTGGTGGACATTTATTGTTTCTAGCTCAAGGCTATTACAAACAGTGCTGCTGGGAAATCTTTTGTGTATATCCTGATGTGCATGCCCATCGGTTCCTAAGAGCCAAATTGCCGGTTAAAGGAGTATTCATATCACCTCAGTGTTACCAGATGATTCCATACTGTTTTCAGAAATGCTTGTAACATTTTTTCAAAGCTTTACCTTTGGTAGCTTGAGTCCTAAAATGTAACACATGTAGATTAACCAGTTTCTTTTCTTCATCCTAACCAAATTCCCCATAAAAGAGATGAATTTTCTCTTCAGCCCTCCTTGACTCAGCTGATTTGTTATTTGAGAATATGGTAATTTTAGTACCCCACATTCAGATATCAATTAAAGAAACAAATTTATAATTAAGTGATAAATCAATTTTTTAAACGGACACCCTTGATACCAAGCTTAAATGATGTCCTAAGAGTGCTCTCGCTCTTTCTCTCTCTCTTTCTCTCTTCTTCCTTTCCTCCTTTTTTTATTCCCTCCCCCATGTCTTATCTTTAGTCATTTGGTAGGGAAGATGACTGCCAAAATCACATCCAAAGTACCATCTTCCCACCTTCCAATCCATGTGAAAAGAGACAATCTGTCCTGCATGTTTTCATAGGAAAGTCCCAAGGTGGCATATATTAGCCTTTCTGAATCATGTGCCTTCTCTGTCAGAGTTGTTCAGAGGGCACAGCACCTAGACTGATCACCTCATCAAAACCACACAGAGTAGCTCTGCAAAGGAAATGATGCCTGCATGTGTATATGACTTGCCCTCACCAAGTAATTATTTGTTCACGTACATCTTAGCTTCCTTGAAGGAGTCTTTCATATCTTTGTTTCCATTATCCAACAGGATGGTTAGCACATAACAAGAGCTAAATAAAAGTTTGTTAAATGAATTAGAAAGAAGAAATGGCTCTTTTTACATACTCCAATGTAAAAGATACTTTATGAGAACCCATGTTGACATAAAGGGGAGATGATTTAAAAATACATGAAATGACATCGCATTGACTGGATTTTTCCACATACAGTAAATTTCATATATATTCCTATATAATTATTGCTGCAGAATACATACTTTTTCTTATTTTGCTTTGTTTGGAAGCCGGGTTTTCGTGCTGTCATGGTGAGTGAATGGTTTCTAAACTGTCACATGGGGTACTTAGAGAAATGGAAACTGCAGTCCTGGATTCTGTGTTTCAAACAGTGCCAGATGCTGTGAAGTCATATGCAGATGTCTTTACATCGACAAAATTATAGTAACAGTTGGGCTTCTTTGACTGAATATTTCTGCTTAGAAGGGTTAAGTAGCCTAGCAGGCAGTGGAAACTAAAACCTTCTGTTCAGCTATGGGGCACAAATGATGAAATCAGCCACAGTTGTTGTTCAGTTAATGTCCTCAACCTTGATGCAGAAGAGCTGCCTTGATGAATGTAAAACATGTGCCTGGTGGAAGTCAGAGCAGAGGGCATGCTCACTGTTGACTACCAGAGACAGTGATATTTGCAGGTGCAAGGCTAACACTGACCTAGTTGAAGGAAGTACAGAACCAGGCCAAATGGGAGGAGTATTGCAGGATCAAGGTCAGTCATTTGCCAACATGTTCTGCAACTGAAATGACCGTGATGACACTGGGAAAGAATGTAAGACCTCAAGTGGCCTTTGGCTTGATTTACTTGCAACTTTTGTTTCTAATTCAATCCACAAAGATACCATTTTGTTTTATGTACATCTGCCCTTTGTCCCTGGAACATCCTTTCTTTTCCTTATCCACCTGGAAAGCTCGCAGTCATAAATCAAATTTAAGCTTGCAATGTATCTCCTCTCTGAAGTCTTCCCCTGTCCCCCTAGGCAACTTAGGTGTTCCTTCCACTTTGGATTTTACTGAACCTTATGCAAGTCTTTGTGGCAGCTGATATTTCATTATACTATAAACTACTTATTATATATTAATTGTAATTGATTGTTGATATCTGACTCCCTAGTAGACAATGAGTGCCTTAAAGCAGTTAGAATTTCTCTTTTCATCTTTGTACTGCAATCCCAGGAACAAGATAAAACTTCATAAATATTACTGAATAGATTTATTAATGATTTCATATAGTACCTTAGAATTTTCTAAGTGCTTTCTTATCCAGTACCTCATTCAACAACCCAACAATGCTGTGTGGTACACAAACCACATATAATTATCACCATTTTACTGATTAGGAAACCGAATCATCAAAATGACACATAATTTGCCAGCTTCAATAGTTTATGAATGTCAGGATTAAGCTAGAAAGTAGGTCTCTGGCTTCAGCCAGAGTCTATGTTGAGCCTTTAGTTCTCCCACAGACTAAAGAGTCACTGCCTCAGGACTAACAGATCTTTAAAATGGAGCTAGGGCAGCTAGAATGCTTTCTTCAATACTTCAATATTTGATCTTCAGCTCTGTTTTTAACGCATGACATCTTCTTCTATCTTCCAACTGCACTTTGAACCTTGGATGTCAGATTTCTGGGTACCCATGTCAGAATTTGCCCTGGATTTCTTTTACTGATCCTACTACCTACGCGAAGCCCAGTGTCCTAGTACACGTCCCTGTTACTGGGACCACTTCTCTCTCTGAATACATCAGAGGTTCCTAAGTATGGCAGCCCAGTGATTCTACCATTGCACTGCAGCTCCACACATTTCTAACTGTATTATGAATTAGCAATCATGATAACAAATGATAATAACTAATATTTCTCAGTGTTTGCCTTGTTCCACACATAGTGTTGAATAAGTAATACCTTATCTGTTCCTGACAACAAAACTCATGACCTAGAACTAATATTATCACCATTGTACAAAGAAGGAAATTGAGGCTTAGAGAAGTTATGTGACATGCCCCAGGTGACACAGCTAGTAAATTTCCAAGGGAATATGAACTAAAAGGCATCTAATTTCTGAAAGCATGCCTTTAACCTTACAATATTGGTAAATTTCTGTAAAATCAACCATTATGCTCAGTAAATGAATGAACATGTGCATAATGTGACTGGGGAAAGAAAGATGATATTGTACATTTGTCACCTGATAGGTGAGGTACTCGATAAATACTGCTGGAATAACACTTTCATGCCCAAGCTCTAATTTAGTTAATGTTATAAAACTGAGACTGTTTTAGCAGCTCCATCTACATGGCCTGGAGGAAAATATTTGTTTTTAAATATTCTAAAGCACTCAGAAGTTTTCAAGATCATGAAACTTTATCCATCTGGCTTAGTGGAGGATTTGATAAGAAATATAGCTGCTTTCCAAAGGATATACTCAATGATTCTTTCATTAAAATTAATTCCCAACTTACTGCATCTAAATATAGACTTTATTTTAAACAACTACTAAATGCAAATGGTTAAAATCATGTTAATCTTCTGATATATCATCTGATATTTGCACTTGTGATGTTTCAAGACTTTGGATGAAGCCCAAAATGCCTACCATGATGATTCTCAGGTCTTTTGATTTCTGATCGCTGCTCTCCTCCTCTTACTCTCTCTCCATTTGAGCTCTTCAAATTCTCCAAAATATTACACTCCATTTTTTGTCCAGAACTTACATGTATTGTTTCTTCTTCCCCCACTATTTTCCTGGCTCTCCTCAACTCATATATCAAATCTTGACGTAAAAGTCAATTTCTCAGGGATCTCTTCTCCTGAGCACTCACTGTAAGTTTTTTTCCCATTATATGTTTCCATAGCATCCTGCTGTTCTTCCAAACACTCATAGCACTCATAAAAACTTTTCCAGTGTTCATCTTCTGACGTCTTTCACTGTGTCTTGCACATGATGGTTGGTCAATGAATATTTGATAAATGTATGAATGAAGGCATTCCTGTGCTAAAGCCGGTGTTGTCTCAGTAGCCGTTGTCTCAACAAGATAATGTGAAAGCAAATATGTCTTGGCTTAGTGAGTGTGTTTGGCATTTGGAATCAGATATGGGCTTCCTCGAGGACCTGTCTCAGTTGCCATGATCATATAAGGTACATCGGGCTGAAAGTGATAAGAAACTCAACTCAGACTAACTTAAAACAAAATTCACTGGCTCACATAGTAGGAAGACTAGAAGGAGGTGTGGACTTTCAGGGAATTTGATCCAATGGCTGTTCCCTATTATCTTAACCTCTCAGACAATATCTACAGTCTCTTCCACTGTGGTTCTGGGATGCTGTCAGTAGAATTAAGACTACATGCTTCTTCAGGCATGTCCAGCGAGAAATGCTGAGATACTCTTTCTCTTCTGAATTTCTTATAAAAGTTTGGAAAAAAAAAAAAACACTTGTCTTAGAAATAACTAGGCTCAATTCCTTCTGTACCTTATTGGCTCAAATCCAACTATGTGTCTGTTTCTCAGATATTTACTATCATTTCAGAAGGCTTATTGGCTTAGGCCTTGGTTTCTGAGTCAATCATTGACATAGATAATGGGTTTTTCATGATTGGTTTCCTGGGTCTTCCTCTGGGCCATCACATTGCTGAATTCTAAATGGCCAGAGATTAGGGCGAAAGGTCCACTACTATCATCTTCTCAAAACTGCACCAATATTATGCTCATGTATTTGATTTTTTTGAAAAGGCTAAACATCAAAGTTCAATCAGATGCTATATCAAAATCAAAATTCATTCTGGGAGGAAAGTAGAAATTATCCTTATGGGGGAGAAGTATATGGAACATTTGTGTCCCCACATCTTCCTTGTTCAGACAGAGAGAGAAGTGGCAAGCAGGACACAGGGAAGCAAATGAGGCATCATGAGTCTCCAGATACATAACTTCTTCTGTTTTGAGAGCAAATTCTGGCACCCGTCTCATATTTAAAAGCACACATTTAGCACCTGCAGGATGGAGGGATCTTGTCTGGTCTCTCAGGGTGCTGGAATTAAAATAAAGATTATTAAAGTTTCATTTACAGACAAAATGATTAGAATTACATTTTAAGGAGCATATAATTAATGGTTCTTCCCCTGCTAAAGTATTACCTTTCATCACTTCATTTTGTGATCTTCTGACGATCTAAATGCGCTCTAAGGTAAATAATGGTGTTCTTTTTCTGAGAATGATATTTTTTTTTCATTTGAGACTATAGCATTCTTTTCTGTTTTGTCCTCCATATGTCCTCATAAATATAGTCCTGGCACTGGAATTCAGACAGCGCTTCCCAGCACTTGCATACTCAGCATTAGGCCACTAAGATATGAGATCATGTAAGTTCTGTGCCATTTAATCACTTTATATTCCTTTAACAAATGAATATTGAGTGCCTACTATGTGTGAGACACTGTGCCAGGTGCTTTGAGCTGCAGATGAGATATACATTTTGTCTTTGAAGAGCTTACAATAGCATCAGGAGCAAAACTGATTAAAGATACAAGGAATCGTGCAATAAATGCAAATTGTATGGTGCCCCAAAATAAATACTAAAGACAGTGATTTGACGAGAGGTTGCTTGCATGGTTGATTTATAGTGGACAGGGTTTGATTTTGACTGAGCAGAGTCAGCATTGCAAGAACAGAACAGAAGGAAAAATTAAAGAAAGTAGGCTTCGGTAAGGTGTTCAGTAAGGAAATACTGAATGTAGACAAGGCTATAAAAAAAAAGAAGATCCATGCTGTGGAATAAAGCATTCTCAACTTGGAAAGAAACTCTAAGCCAGATTACAGAGGGCCTAGAATGCTCTATTTTAAAAATCTGAATGTTTTTCTGGAGGAGTAGGGAGCCCCAGAAAATTTGGGGACTATATTTAGATAATAAAAGCATGAAAGTTACGTGAAAGTTACATGAAAGGAAAATCCCTGTGTGTGATGAAACCTAGCCAGGAGAGAGTCAAGATTCATCTATTGTCATAGTGCAGCTTTGTCAAGGAAAAGATTTGACTATTGATGCAGTAAAGGGACTAGTCAGTGGTAAAGGAAGAAAAGAATCTCACAACAGGATTTAAATAGTTAGCTTACACCACTGAGTCGTCCTTACTGCCATTAATGCGGGGACATGAAAGTGGGTGTCAAAGGAGTTCCCAAGCCTGGCTTCACATTAGAATCATCTGCAGAGTTTTAAAAAATAGCAATGTTTAGGCCTTCCAAATAATTAGTCTTGAGTTGGGCCTGGGTGATTGGTAATTTCTAAAAGCAAACTGCATCAAGGGTTAAGATCCACTGAGATAGATGATGGTGGGTTCAGTTTCTGTGAAAATCCTCTCCTATTGCAGGTATATTTTATCGGGATTTTTTAGAGGGAGGGAGGCAGGAACAGAATGAAAGAAATGTTGTGCTTCTGTCATGGTTGGCGGAGTTCAGGAGCTTGATAACTCCTCCCCTGTTGTGAAGCATGTTACATAGCTCCAATCCTTGATCCTGACTTTTAAAAATACAATCCAGCACAAGCAGTGTGCCGTTGTTTTTCAAAGAAATTTGCACATAGCCCACTAGTCACTTCTATATTCTAAACTTACAGAACACTTTCCCACTCAAAGGATTGTTCATTTGCTTCTTCTTTGTTAAAAAAAAAAGAAAGAAAAAAAAGAAAAAGAGAAATAGATTATGTCTTCATTTGTTTACAGGAAAAAAAGACAATGTAAAATTATAGTCATCAGGTGTATTAAACATGAATAATGTTAAGTATTAGTCCAAAGTGTATGGTTTTTATTTTTCTTTTTTCTTTCACTGAAGAAAAATCACCTTGTGCTTTATATGGATAAACATCAGGAGGTGATAAACTTTATTCATGGCTGTTTCTCTGCATAAATGCCATATTCTTCAAGAAAAACATTTCTAATCAAGAGCTTTATCCCTTTCACTCACCCCACACTCTTTGTTCACCCTGGGAGGTCAGCACCTTCTGTTTCTGACATTGTAATTTATTGCTGCTGGAAAGATTAAGCATTTGTATAGGATTTCCACCATAATTCAGCTTTGTTGCAAAGTCTTACCAAGTATAACTTCTTAAGAATACTTTCTAAAGGATACTTGATGGAATTCAAAAATGGCCAGATATATTTGGACTCAGCAAATGGGTATAAATATAAATAGTATGGAGACAGATTTAATGTAAAATAAGGTGTGTGTGTATATGCATGGATATGCAAATGAATGCTATATGTAGGTCTAAGGCATGAGTTTCTTTTCTTCTTTAGCAAAGGACAGTTACATTTAAGATGATTTAATGAGTTAGCACTATATATGTTACAGGAGTTAGATGTGTGTGAAAGACTTTTTTTAATGAAAAGGCATACATTTTAGATTTCAAATTCTGATGTTTCAAAATGTGACAAAGAATTTTAAAGACTTCTGTCTTTTTGTCTTGTGTTTTGAAAATAAGCTTCTATGGAAGATAATAAAAAAATAAAAATAAAAAATAAAAAATAAACCAGAAATAGCCTCTAAGAGGAAGCGTCATTCTGTGAAAGGCTCAAGGGAAGCTTATAAAGAAGAGCACACCATAGAGGTAACTCAGGAAAGGGCACTTCCATTTCCCTGAGAGCAGAGCATTTATGCTTGCGATTGTCTTCCAAATGAGCTCTCCCCCTGTCTTTTACCAATTACTGATAGCTGTGATATCAGAATAATTGAATCTAAGAGCTTATAGTCTGAGCACAAAGGGACACCTCTGAGGAGGACTATCTCTATCCATCCAAGCAGATGGTATCTCAAGATCTCCTGTTAAGAAGACAGCCTATCTCCTGTCTCCAGGAATCCATAAGTAACCTTTACTTTCAAGGCTTTCTCTCAAATGTTTTAACAAACCCAGCCAACTTTTTCATATTCTGACCTCACTGGAGCTAAAGAACAGCTGGCCTACATTTTCCTAATAATAGCTCTTCATATTTTTTAAGAGTATTATTATAGCCCACTTCAGCTATCTCTCTTCCAGACCAAATAATGTAAACTCTTTCATCTTATGTCAAGTTTCCTCTCCATCAATTTATTACTTTTTTCTTAGACGCTGCCTAACTTTTCAATATCATTTTAAATGTACAACAGCCTGGAGTGAACAAACATTTCACAAGACTACAGAAGATGAATCTGAGAAAGAACATGGTTGTCTATATTTTGCGTCTGTAGTGATAACCAACTTTGATAGGTTCTTTAAGATAAGCTATAGTTTTTGCACAGATTATTTTCATTATTTACTCATATTGTTTATTTTTCTTCAATGCAATCTTTATTTACACTGGGACCTTGAGTCCATTGTTTTTATCTACATTGTATACCTAAAGAGAAAACCATGATCATTTATCTAAATGCCCAAGAAAACAGAAAGCAATGAAATCAAAACTGGACCCAAGGACTTCTTTGCGTACTAACTAATATGTTGGTTTTGAAACTCATCCTGTTACTTCTCATTGGAACAGCTCTCCACAGCCCAAGCCCACTAGTCAGGCTCTTTAGCTGGGTGGCTTTTTGTTTTTGCTGTTTTGCATTATTGTACTATGACTTTTTTTTTTTTTTTCCATGTTTACCACTTTCTTCTTTCTCTCTTTTTTGAATTTTACCTTAGAATTGTGGAGAATATGTGCAGGTTTGTTACAAAGGTATAGTTTGTGACGCTGAAGTTTGGGATATGATTGAAATTGTAACCCAGGTAGTAAGCATAGTACACAATAGGTAGTTTTTCAGCCCTTGCCTCCTCCCTTTCTCCCATGTAGTAGTCCCCGGCGTCTTTTGCTCCTTTTTTTATGTCCATGTGTACTTAGTGTTTAACTCCCACCTATAAGTGAAAACATGTAGTATTTGGTTTTCTGTTTCTGCTTAGTTCACTCAGGTTAATGGCCTTAAGCTGCATGCATGTTCCTGCAAAGAATATGATTTTTTTCTTTTTAACGTCTGCCTTGTATTCCATGATATATATGTACTGCATTTTCTTTAGCCAGTCCATCATGAATGAGTGCCTGGATGGATTCCAAGTTTTTCCTATTGTGAATAGCACTGCAATGAACATATGAGTGCATGTGTCCTTTTGGTAGAATAATTTCTTTTACTTTGGGTATATAACTAGTCATGGGATTGCTGGGTTGAATTATAGCACTGTTTTAAGTTCTCTAAGAAATCCCCAAACTGCTTTCCACGGTGACAGGACTAATCACATTCCCACCAGCGTATAAGTGTCCCCTTTTCTTTGCAGCCTTGCCAGTATCTGTTATTTTTGACTTTTTAATAAAAGCCATTCTGACTGGTGTGAGATGGCATGTCATTGTGGTTTTTGATTTGCATTTCTCTGATGATTAGTGATGTGGAACATTTTTTCATATGTTTGTGGGTTGCTTGTATGTCTTCTGTTAAGAAGTGTCTGTTCATGTCCTTTGCCTACATTTTCATTGGGTTATTTGTTTTTGACTTTTTGATTTATTTAAGTTCCTTATACATTCTGGATATTAGACCTTTGAGAGATGCATAGTTGATGAACATTTTCTCCCACTCTGTAGCTTGTCTGTTTACTCCCTTGATAATTTCTCTTGCTGTGCAGAAGCTCTTTAATTAGGTCTCCACTTATCAATTTTTGTTTTTGTTGCAATTGCTTTTGAGGGCTTAGCTATAAATTCTTTGCCAAGGCTGATATCAAGAAGAGTATTTATTTCCTAGGTTTTGTGTGAAGATGTTTATAGTTTGAGGTCTTTAATCCATCCTTAGTTAATTTTTGCACATAGTGATAGGTAGAGATCCAGTTTCATTCTTCTGCATATGGATAGCCACTTATCTATCTGGGCGTTTCTCATTTCTCAGCTGTAGCGACCCTTCTCCTGGGATATACCTTTCTGAAACTCCCACATTTCACTCACACTTGTGCACAAATGTGCCACAGGAAGCTGCTTAGTCACCCTTGTTGTGAGCTCCCATATCATCCTGCACATCTCCTACAGTAATCAAAAGCATATATTTTATCTGAAAAAACTATTCTAAAATATAACTTGTTGCTTTATATTATAAAATTGTTGGAATGGAGGAACAAGAAACAGCCACAGATTTCTGGGCCTGCAAACATTTTATTGCAGTAGGTACAACCTAACATATACTAAAAGTTGCTTGGGAACAGAAGCCAGTGAAAGATCAATTGATTCTTCTTTGTTATGCTTTTATTGCTTATATGAATCTTGGGACTTCAGGTTATATCATATTGAGATTGAGCAACTTTGGGAGGCCGAGGCGGGCGGATCACGAGGTCAGGAGATCGAGACCACGGTGAAACCCCGTCTCTACTAAAAATACAAAAAATTAGCCCGGCATGGTGGCGGGCGCCTGTAGTCCCAGCTACTCGGAGAGGCTGAGGCAGGAGAATGGCGTGAACCCGGGAGGCGGAGCTTGCAGTGAGCCGAGATGGCGTCACTGCACTCCAGCCTGGGCTACAGAGTGAGACTCCGTCTCAAAAAAAAAAAAAACAGAGTGAGCAAAAAAAAAATTCTTAAACTGTTTAAATTCCTTTTTTTCTTTCACCTTTCTATTATTTTTTACCACATGATCACTTCTACCTAGAATTCAATCTTTCGTGAAAATCTTAATTTTTCAATACCTTTAAGAGCCAAATAAATAATATTTTTTTCTTCCTGTAAAGGTACCTCTGGCCCCTGCTTGATTGGTTACCTACAAGCTGTTGAATTAATTTTCTTGAAGCTCCTGGAGTATAGAATCTCCATCATTACCATTTAAAGTTATTCGGAAACCACTTGGATCAAAGAAAGCTTCATTTCCCCGTGCTTATTGATTTGGGATAATGTGCGACTATGTGTATGTATGCGCATGTTAAAATCAGCCCAACATTTATAGTTATGTTTAGTTGGTATGGTTTAAGAGTAAAGGTAAAACATATTGATTGTATGGCTAATTCAAGAAAAATTTCCGTGTGCATTCCTTTATAGAATAGTGCAAATAAAATGCAGCACCTTGATGACAATTACTTATATTAATATGCTGAATTTTTAGCTGTGTGTTCCAACGTCCATGAGATTTGACATATAAGAATATACATTAATTATCAGTTTGTTTCTTCAACAAATATCTATTAGAGGTTGGTACTTAATGTGTAGAAGTGAACAAAACAAAGCAAAGAAGTGTGCAAAACAAAGTCCCTGCCCTCATGAAACTCATATTATTTTAGTGGGGGAGGCAATTCAGAATTATATATAGAGAACATTAATCAGAGAGAAATAAGGTAAATAGTTACAGTCCAGTAAGGGAAGACTACTCTTTCATATATATTTTTATATGTGTGTGTATATATTATATATATTCATGAATGGCCTTTCAGAAATCAATTGAGCAGAGACCAAAGAATGAATTAGGGAAGCAGCATTGTACACCATAGTAAGTCCTTTGGAATTCATTTCAAGTGTGATTAGAAACGTACTGGAGAATTTTGAGCAGGAGACAATTTTCACTGCTGTGCGAATGGAGAATGCAGGACAAATGTGGAATTAGAGAAACAAAATGATTCTTGTCATTTTCCACACAAGAACTTGAGGTGAACTTGGGTGCTGTGGTGATAGGGTTGGGAAGTTAGGCCCTGGATGTACTGTATCTGAAAGTAAATCAGACAAGATTCCCTAGTTGCCTGACTGAAAGAATGGAGTCAAGGATAATTTCAAGGTTTCTGGCCTGAGAGACTGGGTGACTAGCAGTGCAATAAAGAACATGAGACATAGGAGATGGGAGATGGAAGATCAAGAATTTGGTTGTGATATGCTGAATGTAAAACAGCTACTAGGTAACAAAGTAGAAATATCAAGTATATTGTCAGCTACATGAATCTAGATTTCAGTAGAAAGTTCAGTGCTTGAAGTTAACAGCCTACAGATTATATTGGGTTCAATTAGATAACCTACATGTTAAAGAGGAAAGAGAAGAAAGACTGAAGCCTGAGCCCTTGCATATGTCTATGTTTACGGGACTGGAAAAAAAAAAAAAAAAAAAGGAGGATCCAGCAGAGAAATAATTAAGGAGAGGTCCATGTGGTAAGAAAAAAAATAGAGAATTGTAGTATACCAGAAAGACAGTGGAAAACTGTTTCAAGTAGGTGATGTCTACCATCACTTGCTTTCTGTTTCTCCTCTTCCTCTCTCTCTCTCTCTCTCACACACACACACACACACACACACACACACACACACACACTCTTTTTCCTTAACAAATGCCTTAACACAACCACATAAACGTTTAGCCTTAAAATAAGAAAGATAATATTCACATTATGTAAGATTGTTTACTTACTAAAAGGATTCTAAAAACATATCTTTAAATAATGAACTCTTCCATCTTATCCGAAATAGGATTCGATATCAAAACTTTTCTGAAATACTTTTCCGTTGTAAAGCATGCTGGAACTCTGAAATGGCCTTGCAAAGTATATTTGCAGTGGTCAGAAACTGGCAATAAAATCTGAACAAGTAGAGTAGGTGGACCCAGGTTCTAGTCTTGGCTCTGACATGTAGTAGCTTAACCATTCAACTAACCTCTCTGGCCTTAGTGTTCACATTTCTGGAAGGTTCAGAGTGGGAAAAGAATCGCTATTAGATTCTTTCAAGCTCTATTAAAAAAAAAAAAACCATAATTCTAAGTCTTAATAGCATAAAAGGAGTGTATAGGATTCTGGGAAGTTCTATCTATTGGAAAAAATGGATACTTGTTCCATTATATATAGAGTCCTATATATCATTGTATACAATGTTATGACATCGGAAAATATGTTTTCATTACAGAGAGCTCTGTTATTTGAGAAACCTTCTTAACCCAGTGCTATGCGAACTTGTTGGATAAACTGCATCATGCTTATTTTTTTTCAGAAGGTGACTGAATTGGTGCATATAAGCAGATGGTCTTGCCCCACAGCTTTCCTCTCAACTGGACTCACATACCCTTCTCCATATGTTCCTAAATTAAAATGTTGGATGTCAATTGTGAGGAATATGTTGGAAAATTTTAACTTTGCACTTAAAATTTTGCCCTTGCATTTTTTCTATGACCTATCTCACAACCATGCATAATTTCTAAATTACAACCCTGATTCCAGAAATTGGCAGGCGGTAGGTGGAGATACTTAGTAGGTTGTTCCCCCTACCCCATCTAGTGAGAAGAGTGGGAGACAACATTAGAAACTAACAAATTTAGATTTGCATTCCCTTAGTATTTTCATGTTGGCCAAGTCACTTAATCTAAGCCTCTGTTTTCTCACTTGTAAAATAGACATTCCAATACCTCTTTTGTAGAATTGCAACACAATTGATGAATTAACATGGGCAAAGCACCTAACACAGTATTTCAAACATGATAGACAACCTTCCTGTGCTACTCTCCCTTCTGTGCCTCCTTCATCCTTGAATGCAGGGAATAGGCAAATAAAAGTAACTGGAGTGAGCAGATAAAATTTCTATTTGTCTTCTGGATCAGCATTTTCATTTCGTTCATGACTGTAGGCAACAATCAAAATTCAAATTGGACCAAGTTTATGCTATAATTTTAAAAAGCAACACATAGAAGACAACAATCCCACAATGTTTACATTTTGTTGTGCTAAATACTTAGGTAGACAAAATATTTTCAGTAGCAGTTGAATTCTTAAATAAAGAATATTAAGAAAAATAGCATGTTTATGTGGGCAAGATGTCACAATGAGAACCATACCTCTTGCATTTGGTGACCTCAGTGTATTTAAATTTCTAACCTCAACATCACATTAGCAGAACGTTTTGCTTTGTAATCTGATGCATGACTTCAAAAGTTAGCGAGTTTTTAGGGACCTTTTCAAAGGCGTTATGTAAATGGAAGTGATTATTATTTATGAGTAATCCAGCTGCATTTTTACTGTTTTTCCTACTAAGGGTTTTTATGCAGATTAAGCTATGAACCAAGCAGTAAAGGTGACACTGTGTTCATGTAAGTGAAAGGAAGTGATTTTTAGGTAAAATGTTGTCTTTAAAAATAAGAAGACAATATTTCATATCATAAATTATTTCTACCACTCTTCACATGTTTTATCTACCAATTAGTTTTATTTCATGATAGAAATAATCCTTTTTTTTTTTTTTGAGATGGAGTTTTGCTTTGTTGCCCAGGCTGGAGTGCAATGGTGTGAGCTTGGCTCACTGCAACCTCCACCTCCCGGGTTCAAGCGATTCTCCTGCCTCAGCCTCCTGAGTAGCTGGGATTACAGGTGCCTGCCACTACATCTGGCTAATTTTTGTATTTTTAGAAGAGACGGGGTTTCACCATGTTAGTCAGGCTGGTCTCAAACTCCTAACCTCAGGTGATCTGCCTGCCAAAGTGCTGGGATTACAGGCGTGAGCCACCACACCCGGCCAATAGAAACAAATCTTACCACACTGTTCTTACAACAGTGTTCAGACTGAGAAAAAAATAACTGGAAACCCTTGTCTATTCAGTCTTCTGTGGCCTAAATTACTTCTATCACATCATCTGTTACCTTCCAAATATTCCAGAATTATGGCTTTACCCATCCTTTTGTGTTTCTTGAGTCACTCACTCCATAAGTAGGGAGCATCTAATCTAGCAGGAATTGTGATGGATAAAAAAATTACGTGTCCTATTAATAAAAGATATCATATTTTATAACTTAATTTATGTCACTACAGAGGTATTCTGTAAAGTAAATCTGAAAATGCCCCACTCTTAAAATTAAATAACAGGTATATCGTTTCATTGTGTGTGTTTTTTTAAACCCGACGGACATACCAATAACAACCAATAAATACTGTTGAAGATGCATGGGCATAGTGGTTAAGAGCCCAGACTCGGCCAGGAGCAGTGGCTCACGCCTGTAATCCCAACACTTCGGGAGGCTGAGGCAGGCAGATCACAAGGTCAAACGATGGAGACCATCCTGGCCAACATGGTGAAACCCCGTCCTTACTAAAACTGCAGACATTAGCTGGGTGTGGTGGCACGCACCTGTAGTCCCAGCTACTCGGGAAACTGAGCCAGGAGAATCGCTTGAACCTGGGAGGCAGAGCTTGCAGTGAGCAGAGATCACACCACTGCACTCCAGCCGGGCGACAGAGCAACACACCGTCTCAAAAAAAAAAAAAAAAAAAAAAGCCCAGACTCTGGGTATAAGGTCTGGAGATAACTTACTAGTGTATGATCTTAGGCAACACACTGAACCTCAATGCAATGGTACTAGTAATACCAATTCATGATGTATTTGTGAGGATTAGATGAGCCAATAAAAGGAAAATAATTAAAGTAGTGTTTGGCACATTTTGTTTCATAAATATAAGCTATCACCATTATTTTGCCAAAAATACATCTGTTGTATGCTGTCACAGTAATCTTTTCTTGAGATCCATGGAAGGAATACAGAACATGTACATGAAGCAAACTAAAAATGAATTATTTGCTGAGATATTGTACCACCTACCCATCAACAGAAACAAAACAAAACAAAACAGAAGCACAGAACTCTAGGAGTTCATCTGGACCCTAAGAAGAATTTATTTCCTATCCAAGGGCAGAGTGAATGTCCTTGAAACACAGGAGGATGAACATCACTACTGGTTACTTTTTCTAAGGCTAAACCTAACACTCAGACCTTAGCATAGTAATTTTTTTTTTTTTTTTTTTGAGACAGAGTCTCGCTCTGTCATCCAGGCTGGAGTTCAGTGGCGCGATTTCGGTTCATAGCAAGCTCCGCCTCTCTGGTTCAAGCGATTCTCCTGCCTCAGTCTCCTGAATAGCTGGGACTACAGGTGCGCACCACCACGCCCAGCTAATTTTTTGTATTTTTAGTAGAGACAGGGTTTCACCGTGTTAGCCAGGATGATCTTGATCTCCTGACCTCGTGATCCGCCCGTCTTGGCCTCCCAAAGTGCTAGGATTACAGGCGTGAGCCGCCGCACCCAGCCTCCCATAGGAATTTTTAAAAATAAAATAAAGCTGCATTGAAATTAGGAAAGAGTAGAAGAGAATAACAAATGATATAATAAAGAGCATTTAAAGGAGTAAGAGATAAATAAAACCAGAGGAAGATTGAGACACACACAAAAAAAAAGAAAAGGAAAAAGAATACAGAAAGACAGAGATAGAAAGCTAGAGAAAGAAAAAGAAAAAAAGATAGGCAGAAATAGAAAGAGAGATGCAGAGGCAGATAGACATAAAGAGACACAGAGACAGAAAGAAAGAGACCAACAAAAAGAGAGAGACTTAAGAAGTAGGACAGAGACAAAGAGAAAATTATAAAAATAGAAATTATGGGGGGGAAAAAGGGACAAAGGGTCATAGTAACTGAGCAAGAGACAGGGCTGAGAAGACCCTGGATGATACTTTCCTTCTCCAGGCTCCTGAAAGAGAGCAACCTGGGGATCTGCTAACATTTGACTCTAAAGGAAGATAAAAGAAAACAAAGAGACTGCACTCCCTGGTCCTTGGCCCTTACGTCAGACAAAGAAACATCTCCCATTAGCAGCACTCCACTTCCTTGGGGATAGAAGAATGCAAGAGTGGTGAATAGAGACCTGTGCACTTCTACTAAAGCCCATTAGCTACAGCTACCAAGATGATGCTAACTAATAAGCGATTTTCATATATCACTTCATCCTTTCCCAAGTCCAGTATTGTTAACCTCGTATTACTCCCATGAATAAAATGAGGCTCATAAGAGGTAAAGTAACTTTCCAAGCACACAAAGAGGAGCCAGCACTCCAACAAAACCCTCCAAACCTATATACTGCTGTCTCCGTGGACTGGTTGCAGGGGGAGGGGGGGTCTCCATTTTAAGATTTTTATTCGATTAATTTTCTCAAGCCGTGATGACTACTATCAGTTTTCTCATAGAATACAAACTGACACTAAAATGAAGGAACAAAAAACAAGTAATTGTCAATGTAAAAATTTAGGAATAGCTATCAAGTGATGTTAATAACTGGTTATCTTTTTATTGAACACAAATACTCTTGGTTACTATTTTATATTGTATAATAGACATGTACGTATTTACATTTTGCTAGCAAGGGTGTCCCTAGTTTTGTATGAGTGAGTTAAATCAATATCTCATGCTCTTTCTACAAGAGTAACATGGCTTAGGAGGACTTTTCTAGGGGAATAAGTTTGAGAAACCCTGAAGTGTTTCTAGGTGAGGAGAATATATTACAGGAATTAAGAACTTGAATATGACTTTAATGTAAACTTGTAATTGTTCACTGGCTTATTTAAGAAAGGTTTCCTGAAGGAATTGGGTTTTAAACTGAGACTTGAAGGAAGTATAGAATTTGGTTTAGCTGATGGAAAGGAGGATGCATCTTAGCTGGATGGGACAGTACGTCCAAATGTACACAGGCAAAGATGAGTGTGGTATGTATAGATGCTAGTGTAGATGAAATTGTGGAATCCATTACCAAATAATCGATGATAAAACAGGAAAAAGACAGTGAGGTAAACTGAGAGAGGCCTTGAATACCAGGGTGCAGAGCATGAATCTGAATCAATTGCCAGTGAATAGTTTATTGTGTCTTTTCTCAAGAGAGTATCATAAAGATACTCCTACAGAGTATCTTTACAGAATGCTTTAGGAAGATTCTAGTGAGCAAGATGAATTGCAGTGGATAGCCAGGTGCAAAGTAATAAAGTGATGACAGTAGTGGAAATGAAGAGGAAGAAAAGAATTTGAAATAGAATAAAAACAGAAAAGTGAAAAGGTGAACAAGTCTTGGTGACTGCTCTGATACAGGCAGGAGGTGAGAGTCAATGAACGAAAGAAATTTTTTTTCCAAATATAGATTTTATTCTAAATAAAGAAATATATTAATAATTCAGTCCTTAAGTGGGAGATTCACAAGTATCTATGCCTTCCAGCTCCATCATAATTAAATTACCATGAATGATTTTCTGTTTGATAAATTCAAGAGAGATTACAGTAACACAAACTGATCCAGAGTTCAACCTTAAAATTTGATTTAGCAAAGTAAATTGTTTCCCTGATTTCAGATTGCTATGGTTTTCTTTCCCTTTTTGTAATTTTCTTTTTAAAAAATTTTGAAATTTTCATGAGCACATAGTAAGTACATATGTTTATGGGGGACATAAGATATTTTGAGAGGCATACAATGTGTCATAATCACATCAGGGTAAAGGGGGTATCTACCACCTCAAGCATTTATCATTTCTTTGTGTTACGAACATTCCAATTGTATTATACTACCTCAGTTATTCTAAAATGTATAACAAATTATCACTGACTGCAGTCGTTCTGGTGTGCTATCAAATAACAGATCTTATTAATTTTATCTAAGTATATTTTTGTACCCATTAATCATCCTCATTTCACCTCAACCCCACTACTCTTCCCAGCCTCTGGTAACCAACATCCTATCTCCATGAATTTAATTGTTTTAATTTTTACCTCTCACAAATGAGTGTGAACATGCAAAATTTATGTTTCTGTGGCAGGCTTATTTCACATAATATAATGTTGTTTAGTTCCATCCTTGCTGTTGCAAATGACAGGATCTCGTTCTCATTTGGCTGAATAGTAATTCATGGTGTATATGTACCACGTTTTCTTTATCCATTCATCTGTCGATGGACACTTAGGTTGCTTCCAAATCTTGGCTATCGTGCATAGTGCTGCAGTAAACATGGGAGTGCAGATATTTCTTTGATATACTGATTTCCTTTTTTGGGGGGTATATACTTAGCACTGGAATTGCTGGATCATATGATAGTTCTGTGTTTAATTTTTTCAGGAATCTCCATACTGTTGTCCGTAGTGAGTGTACTAATTTACAGTCACACCGGCAGTGTATGAGCATTCCCCTTTCTCCACATCCTCGCCAGCATTCACTATTGCCTGTATTTTGGATAAAAGTCATTTTAACTGGAGTGAGATGATATCTCATTGTAGTGTTGATTTACATGTCTCTGATGATCAGCGATGTTGAGCATCTTTCCATATTTCTTTTTGCCATTTGTGTATCTATTTTTGAGAACCACCTATTCAGATCTTTTGCCCATTTTTAAATCAGATTATTAGATGTTTTTTCTACTTAGTTGTTTGAGCTCCTTGCATATTCTGGTTATTAATCCTTGTCAGATGAATAGCTTGCAGATATTTTCTCCCATTCCATGTGTTGTCTCTTCATTTTGTTGATTGTTCCCTTTGCTGTGCAGAAGCTTTTTAATTTGGTGTGATCCTAGTTGCCCTTTTTTGTTTTGGTTGCTTGTGCTTTTGGAGTATTAATCAAGAAATCTTTACTCAGTCCAATGTCTTTGAGTTTCTCCCATTTTTTTTAGTGATTTCATAGTTTGAAGTCTTAGATTTAAGTTTTTAACCAATTTAGATTTGATTTTTTTTTTTAATGGCAAGAGATAGGGGACTAGTTTCATTCCTCTGCATGTGGATATCTAGTTTTCCCAGAACCATTTATTCTGGGAAATAATTTATTATTTCCCACAATAAATGGTTAAAAATAAATTATTAAATATAATTGGTTAAAAATCAATAAATAAAATGAATAAAATTATTAAAAATAATTTATTATTTATTGAAGAAACTGTCCTTTTCACAATGTATGTTCTTGGCAACTTTGTCAAAAATAAGTTCACTGTAGATGTATGGATTTATTTCTGAGTTCTCTGTTCTGTTCCATTGACCTATTTGTCTCTTTTTATCCCAGAACCATGCTGTTTTGGCTAGTATAGCCCTGTAGTATAATTTGAAGTCAGGTTATGTGATTCTTCTAATTTTCTTCCTTTTGCTCAGGTTAGCAATTGTGAGTCTTTTGTGTTCCATAAAAATTTTAGGATTATTTTTCTATGTCTATGAAGAATATAATTGGTATTTTGACAGAAATTGAATCTTTAGATTGCTTTGGGTAGTATGGACATTTTAACAACATTGATACATTCAATTCATGAACATAGAGTATCTTTCCATTTTTTTGTGTCCTCTTCAATTTCTTGCATCAGTATTTTATAGTTTTCATTGTAGAGATTTTTCATTTCTTTGGTTAATTCCTACATATTTTATTTGTAACTGTTGTAAATGGGGCTACTTTCTTGATTTCTTTTTCAGATTATTTGCTATTGGCATATAGAAGTGCTACTAATTTTTGTATGTTGATTTTGTATCCTGCAACTTTACTGAATTTATCAATCTAAACTTATTTAATAATTTTTTGGTGGAGTATTTAGGTTTTTCCAAATATAATACCATCTGCAAACAAGGATAATTTGGCTTCTTCTGCAAATAATTTTTTTTTAAATTGTGACTGAGGAATTATTTATAATAAAGCTAAAGCCCAGAATTATGCTGATCAAGAACAAGCATAGAAAGGAAATCAGAATCATCCAAGCCCATTGCATTCTGATGTTTTTTTCTTCCTTTTAAAAAAAAAAAAATAAATAGCTTTGACCCCTGTATGTTGTTGTCATGTTTAATCAAATTGGAAGTCTTTTAATAAATGCAATGGAATTTCTTGCCTTGCCTTCCCCCAGTGTTAACCCTTAACTGCTGTTATTTTAATTTCTCTTTGAGTAGGATTTTTTCCCTGGCCACACTCAGTGAAGTGTTTGATCTCATCACTAACTGCAAGTCCAGTTGCTGATGAAGTTCATTTTGTTTTCCTCTCTCTTGTGCACCAGATCTAATTGTAATGGCCATGTCAACTACGAGGTGAAACAGTACACCTCATCACGTAAAACGGGAGGCAGTGGAATTGGCCAAAAGTGATAACTTGCATATTTTTTATTTTAGAACAGCTTAATAAAAGAATTTAAACCTAACAATTGCACCAGAAAAAATATACTGTTAAAATGCTTGCTAGCTATAAGATGATAGAGAGGGGGGAAAAAAAGAAAAAAAATAGTTGCTGGCAATGGGTAAAGTATACACCAGACTCTAATTTCAGCAAATGATCAAAATCATGGTAGCAGGTTGCATTAAGACCTTTATTATAGGCCAGGCGCAGTGGTTCACGCCTGTAATCCCAGCACTTTGGAAGGCTGAGGCAGATGGATCACCTGAGGTCATGAATTGGAGACCAGCCTAACCCACATGGTGAAACCCCATCTCTACTAAAAATACAAAAATTAGTTGGGCATGGTGGTGGGCACCTGTAATCCCAGCTACTTGGGAGGCTGAGGCAAGAGAATCACTTGAACCTGGGAGGCGGAGATTGCCGTGAGCCAAGATGGTGCCATTGCACTCCAGCCTGGGCAACAAGAGTGAAACTCCATCTCAAAAAAAAAAAAAAAAAAAAAAAGACCTTTATTATCTGTTTTATGTTAACCAACTACTTAAAAGCCCTTGATGAAAGTCATATTTTTGCTGGATTTTTGTCAAATCTATTTCAGCCACTTCAACTCACTGATAGCTTTTCTCAAAATTAACTTTGTGAAATATAATATTTTCATTTTTCATGGATGTAGTACTTTAAATTTACATGTGCCTATTTAAACTCCACCCAACAATACTGCAAGGAACTATTTCCTCATCTTATAAAAAAGGAAAGTAGGCTATTAAGTGAGGTTAAGTTACTTACCCAAGGTCTCACAGCTAGGATTAGCGGAGCCAGGACTCAAATAGTGCTTTTTTTCTAAGAAAGATTTTTAAAATCGTTATGTGTATCTATATATATACACACACATATTATAAAATTATATATACACAATTCAAAATTATATATAGTATATGTGTGTATTTCACATATGTGTGTAATTTTGTTCATAAACTGCCTGAAAGTAGTTGCAAATACACTCCTCTTGTTTAGTAAAGCTTTTACTTTAGTGTTTTAGTAAGCATTTTAGTAAATGCTTCCTTATTGATTTGACAAGGTTGAGGAGATACATTTACCTATTTTTAAATTCTATTTTACTTTTTAAATTTGATTTCAGAATAATAGAGGTGTTTATGAGCGAAGAGAGCATAAAGTTCATTTACCTGACTTGGTGGGAGGGTCAGGAAAAATATCACAAGTGATTTCTTGAGATGGGTTTATCAGGAGTTCCTGATGGGTTATTACTGCTGTGCCATGATAATGTCTAAATCTTTAAGCTGGAAGCTAGGCCTTTAGTCTACAAGCATTCATTTCAGTTTCTTGCTTTGAACTAAGTCTTTTAAGTGGTGCCTTGGGCTCAAGGCATGAAAAATCTAGGCATAAAATGAGTCTGAAAGATATAGTTGGCCTTGTGAACAGCATCATCATCATCATCACTAATGTTTTGCAATGGTAGTTTTGAGAAGGGAATAGGATCTACCCAAGGAACAGTACTGAAAGGGGTAGTGAAGTCAAATGTATTTCAGAGAATTATTAGCATGGGAAAGATGGAGAGTGTCTCCAACCAGCAGGTCAGCCATTACATTAGAAAGTTCCCAGGTGGGAGGTAAAATTCCTAATTTAGGGTCAGATATTGATGTATTAGGTATAACCTGTTTAAGAGATGTGCAGGCTGGGTGCAGTGGCTTACACCTCTAATCCCAGTACTTTGGGAGGCCGAGGCAGGTGGATCACCTGAGGTCAGGAGTTCAAAACCAGCCTGGCCAACATGGTGAAACCCTGTCTCTACTAAAAATACAGAAAAAAAAAAAAAAAACTGGGCATGGTGATAGGAGCCTGTAATCCCAGCTTCTCAAGAGGCTGAGGCAGGAGAATCTCTTGAACCCAGGAGGCAGAGGTTGCAGTGAGCCCAGATTGTGCCACTGCACTCCAGCCTGGGTGACAGAGGAAGACTCCATCTCAAAAAAAAAAAAAAAAGAGACAGAGAGAGATGTGCAAAATGCCTTAGTCAATTTAGCCTTCTGGGGAAAGAATTTAGGAGGTGAAAACAAGGTATCAGGGATTGAACCATGTAGCCTGAAGACTGAGTTCAGAGCCTCTCAGGTCTTGATGGACTGAAATATAGGACATTTTACAGTCTGAAAACCTTTGCCTTCACAAGCATGTAAGTCTTCTTTTTTTTTTCAATTTTATTTGTAATTAAATACACAAATAATCTACAATTAAAATGGTAATATTTGAACCTATTCTAATTTTATTCCTTGCTACTCTGGTTAAAAAAAGAATAACTGAGTTTAAAGAGACCAAAAATATACATGTTGATTTATGTTTTTCTAAAGAAAACTTTAGTTTTAAAAAATAAATTAATAATAAAGAATAAATAAAGAGTTTAAGAAAACTATCACCAAGTACACCACTAAGTGAACATCCATGTCTGTATTATCATCAGTATTTATTACATTGATTCGCTTTAGTTGCTATTTAACCTGTTCAAATAGTTTAACACTTTAGAAGGAAAGATAAAAATATCCTTAGCTGTCTCCCAAAACTCTTTATAAAAGGAAAGAAATAGTTAAAGATATTCTTTTTCAGATTGCCTTTTAAGTTAGATTTGGAAAGATTTGCAGTGCAGAGCACATTTGGAAATAAGCTGATGTGTGCGTGTTATGTATATATCAACATACACATAGATGAAAAGCTAAAATAAATACTGTCTGCAGCAATGCTATACATTTTATTTATATAAATATATTTATATATAGTTCTTTGGTGGAGAAAAAATAATACTTTGTTCTAATAAATGATAGAGTCACTGTAAATGTTACAGAACTTTGTATCTTTCAAAATGAAGTTAAGAGTATGCATCTGTCTGTCTGTATGTTTTATGTACTTATTCCCCATCTCAATCCAAAAAGACTTTAGAGTGACTCCAGAGTCTTTAAAAATGTTCTAGGTATTTTCTTCCTTGCAAGCAATTCGGAACATAGAACTTAAATGAGCTGTTCAAATAAACATCAGTGGTAGTAATGGAAAGTATATATCCATTCTGAGGGGATGAGAAAGAGTTTCAGTGGCAATAAACAATAGACTTAAATTATCAGCATGAATAGTATGACATTATCATTCTCATTAAGAGATTCTGAGAGACCTGGCAGTATTCTAAATCCTTAATCAGATAATGTACATTCAAAATTCAATTACATAGTATAAAAAATAAATAAAACGCTTTTGCCTGCCGCCATGTAAGATATGGCTTTCATCTTCCACCCTGATTGTGAGGCCTCCCCAACCCCGTGGAACTGATAATGGCCTCCAGCTGCATCTGTGTTGCTGCTAAAGACGTGATTTCATTCTTTTTTATGGCTCTATACTATTCCATGGTATATATGCACCAACTACATTGTCTTGATCCAACACATAATTGATGGACACCTGGGCTGATTCCCTCATGCCTCCCAAGATTGAATCAGGAAGGAGTCAAATCCTGAACAGACTCATTTCATAATGAGTTGTGAAATTGAATCAGTAATTTACAAAAACCTACCAAGCAAAAAAAAAAAAAAAAAAAGCCCAAGACCAGACAAATTCACAGCTGAATTCGACCAGGTGTACAAAGAAGAGCTGGTTCCAATCTGACTGAAACTATTCTAAAAAATTGAGGAGGAGGGATTCCTCCCTAACTTATTCTACGAAAGCCATATCATCTTGATACCAAAATCTGACAAGGACACGACAAAAATAGAAAACTATACAGGCCAATATCCTAGATGAAGATAGACGCACAAACGCTCAACGATATACTAGCAAACAGAATCCAGCAGTGCATCAAAAAGATAATTGATCATCAAAACCTCATCTCTACTAAAAATACAAAAATTAGCCGGGGGTGGTGGTGCGTGCCTGTACTCCCAACTACTTGGGAGGCTGAGGAAGGAGAATCGCTTGAACCCGGCAGGTGGAGGTTGCAGTGAGCCAAGATCACGCCACTGCACTCCAGCCTGGGCAACAGAGCAAGACTCTGCCTCAAAAAAAAAAAAAAAAAGATAATTGATCGCAATTAAGTGGGCTTCATTCCTGCTCTGCTCTTTGTCCAAACAGATTTTTCTGAATGTCAGGGGTGAAGTTCAAGATCTAGCACGCAGTGAACATTCTGCCTTCCCCCACTGCAGGGCTTGATGTATCGGCTCATCTTCCCCTGGTGACGCCAGGCATACCCTGTTCCCCTTACCCTTCCTACCAGTGTTAACCTTGGTGCAAGGAAGCTCCTGAATGGATTAAAAAAAAAAAAAAAAGATGCTAACTGCAAGAATACACAGATGCTGATTGCAAGAATGAGCAAAGCCCATTGGTTGCCTGTATTACTCCATTCTCACACTGCTCTAAAGAATTACCTGAGACTGGGTAATTTTTTAAAATTTTAACTTCTGGGTACATGTGCAGGATTGTACTTAGATAAACATGTGCCATGGTGGTTTGCTGCACCTATCAACCCATCTCTTAAGTATTAAGCCCAGCATGAATTAGCTATTTTTTTTTGTTGTTATACTTTAAGTTCTGGGGTACATGTGCAGAACATGCAGGTTTGTTACCTAGGTATACACATGCCATGGTGGTTTCCTGCACCCATCAACCCCTCATCTACATGGGGTATTTCTTTTAATGCTGTCCCTCCCCCAACCCCCCACCCCGTGACAGGCCCCAATGTGTGATGTTCCCCTCCCTGTGTCCATGTGTTCTCATTGCTCAACTCCCACTTATCAGTGAGAATATGTGGTGTTTGGTTTTCTGTTCCTGTGTTAGTTTGCTGAGAATGATGGTTTCCAGCTTCATCCATGTCCCTGCAAAGGACCTGAACTCATACTTTTTTATGGCTGCATAGTGTTCCATGGTGTCTATGTGCCACATTTTCTTTATCCAGTCTATCATTGATGGGCATTTGGGTTGGTTCCAAGTCTTCACTATTGTGCACAGTGCTGCAATAAACATGTGTGCATGTGAAAAAAATAAATAAATAAATAAATAAAACATCCAATGGCCAGGAATCCTTCACATTAACGTACTTCAGTAATTTTAGGGGAGGACTATGAGTGCCAGCAAGCTCAGACAGACAGCTTTTACATAATGGAACTGAGCTGGACAAATGCTGAGCATATAATTACATGGTAATGAAGGGAAGAGGGCATTTGAACTTGTCTTAATTAATATGCTAACTAAGCTAATGTCTTTACCGAAAGCTTAGGGAAGCTTAGCTCAAATTTGCTTTGTAGAAAATGTGTCCACAAAGGCAGTGTCTTGGGGAGAGGTTAGAATCTTCAGAGTAATGGTACTGACTTTTTTTTTCTTGGCCTCTTAGTGGACCCTTTGTACTAAAAGAATTTGTCCCCTAAGAAAGGTCATCAGGAGCCTTCATTTGTGTCCTTCTCTTAAATGCTATCAGATTGAACTGTGGCATTTTACCGACCTGCAATTATGTGGAGGTGTGAACCTAAATACTCTATGTGCTATACTAAATATTATGGTAAATGTATTCCCAAACCAGAAATCAAGGCACATACCCTGACCAGCTCAAAGATGCTCATGAGCCAGCAAGGCAGATTAATGGGGTATATTTTGGCCATATGATTGCTATATTTATTATGTAATTATATATCACATCTCTTATATTAAATGGCATTTTCACTCAGCTCAGCAAACCTAGCTGTGTTTTGAATTCATTTCTGTCATCTTGTGTTCTCTCCCCTTCTCTCTTCTCCCTCCTCTCTTCTCATCTCCTCTCTTCTCCTCTTCTCATCTCTCTGTTTCTCTCCCCTAAAATCCAATCAATTGCAAACTCCTATAGATAATGCACTTTTAATAGCTCTACCATCCACGTACTTCACAGTATCTTGCCATCAACAAATTGGTTACCCTGTACTTTTGTAAATTACAAAACCTCCTTGCCTACAGTAGTTCCTTTTGCAATACTTTATATTATTAAAATTGTTCATTTGTCTGCCTCCCTTTTCTAAACTGTAAACTTGTTCAGAACCATATAAAACTAGGTCTATTTAGTAAGACTAAATTGTATTTATTTTCTAGTGCCATCACAGAAATTGGCACATAGTGGGAACTCAAGAATAAATGAATAAAAGCAGTTTGCATATTGACCTAATTTTCAGTGAAAATACGTATTTCAGTTTATACTTTGAATCAGGGAATCGGTCAACAAAATGTAGCCACAAGATTCTTGACCCTTTAATTCTCCTCTCTGAGTGTTCTAAAACAATAATGGATAGAATGAAATGCCAAAGATTAAAGAAAACCACACAGTTGTTTAATTGTAAGCTTTTGTAAGAAGGAGGAGGAAGGCTCCAAAGTTCATGCATTTATATGTTGCACTTTGAATCCTGAATGATGAACAAGGGTGAAAAAGTCAAGGTTAGAGAAAAACGTTCCAAGCTGCAATGCAAAGCTGTAGAGCTGAAAAGGAATAGGGCCTCTCTGAGGGACTAAGATTGCTAAAATGCTAGACTGTGGGGTGCACAGAGGAGAGAATGGAGAGGCATGATGAACAACATTGGAACTGATTTATGACAGTCATCCAAGTGTTTTCTTTCTGGGTGAACTAGAGCATTTATGAATGCAGATTATAGGTAATTTGAAAACCTAATCTCTGCTTATTTTCACCATACTCAACTGTGATTCTGAAAATGTGGCTTTATAAGAAAGGGAATCTGATGTGAACTGATGTGAAATTAAACATTTCTCTGTATGTGACTAACTGTAAATCCCATGCACGTTCTTTGATTCCTGACTGTCTTATCTATATTTTCATGCCTCCTGTGATGCTCATCAGGTGATAATAGTAATGTTACCGTGACTGTCTCAAATTGTTTGGAGACTTTTGTAAGAAAACGTTGCTCAACATAATATAGCTAATCAACATTTTTCTCAGATAGTCAATACATTATGATGCAGTAAAAAAAATTACCATTTCTATTCTCTAATATTGGAAGGAACATATGCCATCAGAAAGTGGTTATGTCTGTAACATCTATCCAAATACTTTATTTCTTACTTGTTACCAAAAACAAATAAACCAAAAAAGTGCTCCTCTTACTAGATGGGTTGATAAGAATGGATTAGTAAGTAAAATCCAAATTACTCAGTAATATTATTATTTTTCTATTGCATTCCATTAATGTAAATCTCAAAGTGAATTCTATATAAGAAACCATTTTGAATTATCCCATGTTAACATATAAACCTTTATCCTTTGAATGTCTAGCAATATATTTATGATAGCCAAAATCCAGTAAGAGAGTAACTCAGTGGTAGAACAGGCTTATAAAATTAAGCCAATGATATCAAATGATTGTGAATATTTTACCACAGGCAAACTAAGCTTAACATTTTCATTCCTATCTGGTGATTGTTTCTATTCCCTGTAAATAGTCAGTTGAAGTTTCCAGTTCCTCAAAGCAAGGCTGCCTTAGAGATGAACTACTGAAAACTAAACCAATTATAGTTGCTTCATATCCCAAACACTAAATTGCTTGTCTTGTCTTTCACGATAAGGATTGGGTAGCTCAAAAATTAGATGAAGTTCTTTTTCTTCTTCTTTTTTTTTTTTTTTTTTTTTTTTTTGAGGCAGAGTCTTGCTCTTTTTTGCTTAGGCTGGAGTGCAGTGGTGCAATCTAGGCTCACTGCTGCAACCTCTGCCTCCCGGGCTCAAGCAATCCTCCTACCTCGCACCACCCCCTGCCAACCCCCAGGAGCTAGAACTACAGGCATATGCCACCACGCCTGGCTAATTTTTGTACTTTTGGTAGAGATGGGGTGTTGCTACTTTGCCCAGGCTGGTTCTCAAACCCCTGAGCTCAAGCGATCCACTCACCTCAGCCTCCCAAAGTGCTGGGATTACAGGCATGAGCCACAGCACCTGGCCCTGAAGTTCTCTTTCTCTCAATCTTCCGTCAATTGATTTGAAGATGTCTTCTGCTATCCGAGATAATGTGTCAGAGCAGAGGAAACAAACACCTCTTTGGAGATTGATGGAAAAAATGTCAAGCCATGTAGCCAAGAGCACCCTAGCCCCCACCAAAGCTATATTAAAACTGAGGAAAAAGGTTCAAGATTCACTTCATGCACTGGAACTTCCAGCAATATTTGGAGAAACAAGGATTATGAATCTTTTTTCAAATTGGTGATGTAACCCCAAAAGGAAATTGTATACCCACTCTTGGATGGAAAGGGAAAGAGCGATTATGAGAAGAGAATGAAATTAATCATGGTAAGACTTACTATCCTATTCTTTGGAATGCCTTTTGAAAAATATCTTTTTCTGCTTTCTCATTTCATACTGCATTAAGCCTCATGTAATTTCCCACTGTGGGGGGCTTTCCCCCGTGAAGCAAACTGAACACTTTCAGATGCCTTCTCCTCCAGGGCTTCCAGTAAAGATAAAACTAGTTATGTGAATGAAGCATTCATTCTTTAGGCTTCCTTGGGATCTATTTAGTATGTTTGTGAAGGCATGATAAAAAAAGTATTAAGCAGACTTTCTCTTTGGATGATATTTTAAGAATCTCTTGTTTGCTGGTAGTTTAAATCCGCAAAGCACATTACTTTAAAGGTAGGCACCAGAGTGTTTTCTAGTTTTCAATGTACAGATCTTTCGATTCACTGGTTAAATTTATCCTTAAAGTTGTATTGTGTGTTTCTTTGTTCTTGAGATGCTATTGTAAATAGATTGCTTTCTTAATTTCTTTTTTTAATAATTGCTAGTATATAGAAATGCAATTGATTTTTAATATTGATTTTGTATTCTGCAACTTTACTGAATTTGTTTATTACTTCCAACAGTTTTTTGGTGAAGTCTTTAAGGGTATTCTATATGTAAGATTGTGTCATATGCAAACAGAGGCAATTTTACTTCTTCTTTTTCAAGATATCTGTGTACCTATGTTCATTGCAGCATTATTCACAATAGCCAATATATGAAATCGGTCTGTGTTTATCAACAGATAAATGGATAAAGAAAATGTGATACATATATCTCTGTGTGTGTATATATATAAGTATATATACACAGAGAGACATATATATACACACAATGGAATATTATTCAGCTTTAAAAAAGGAAGAAAATCCTGTCATGTGTGACTACATGGATGAAACTGGAGGATGTTATGCTAAGTGAAATAAGCCAGGCACAGAAAGGCAAATACTACTTAATCTCACTTATGTATGGAATCTAAAATGTTGAACTTACAGATGCAGAGAGTATGATGGTGGTTGCCAGGGGCTAGAGAGTGGGAGAAACGGGGAGATGTTAGTAGAAGGATAAAAAGTTTCAGTTATAGGCCGGGCGCCGTGGCTGACGCCTGTAATCCCAGCACTTTGGGAGACCGAGGCGGGTGGATCACGAGGTCAGGAGATCGAGACCACGGTGAAACCCCGTCTCTACTAAAAATAAAAAAAATCAGCTGGGCGCGGTGGCGGGCGCCTGTAGTCCCAGCTACTCGGGAGGCTGAGGCAGGAGAATGGCGTGAACCCGGGAGGCGGAGCTTGCAGTGAGCCGAGATCGCGCCACTGCACACCAGCCGGGGGGCCAGCGGGGACCCCCCCCTAAAAAAAAAAAAAAAAAGTTTCAGTTATGCAGGATGAATGCATTCTGAAGATCTCATGTATAGCATGGCAACTGTAGTTAATAATACTCTAGGGTATACTAGAAATAAGAGAGTAGATCTTAAACATTCTCACCACAAACTATGTGAGGTGATGGATATATTAATTAGCTTGTTGCTGGTAATCATTTCGCAATGTATATCAAAACATCTTATGGTTTCCCTTAAAAAAAAAA